>NW_026643160.1:3000000-3327771 GCF_028828155.1 Penicillium subrubescens | reverse complement strand
TAGAGCAACGCGGAGCATAGCCCACTTACCGGAAGGATCGAAAAGGACGGCTCCTGGTGGTAAATGCAACAGCGATCCTATCTCATCCCACCTAAAATCCTAAGAGCTGAAACATCAAGATCGGAAGTCTGCGATGGCATAGTTGAGGTATAGAAAAAGTATCAAAGGGCACTAATAAGTAATTTTGTTTCAAGGGCAGATATCTCCATGGGGCATAGGTCGGCTGTGTTCAAACTTCAACCCCTCACAGAAGCCCAACAGCGGAAGGATGCGGATCCTTGCCTGTCCTTCTCATTATGCATCTTTCACTGGTAAAAAATTGCCCCCATTTGCTCGATGCTATGGTTGTTCAGTTACCCGACCCCATCCCCATCCCTATGTGAAGAAGAAAGGCGTGAGCCCCTCGCATTATCCACATCCGGTTCAACCCTCGGTCTACTTAAGGTAAGTGCAGAAAGTCTAGCTATACAGCCTCACAATAATGGGGTCAAGAGTATGCTGGGATAGAGTGTTAACTCCGAAGACACAACTCCGCCCACCCACCGGCGGCTTATCCATTGGGGGCGGGATGCAAATCTCTGCCAGGGTCGCAAGGCTCACTTTCGCGATCGGCTGCTGGTCTGTGATTTATGGTTCTGACACAAAGCAGTAAACCTCCACATCTGGTTCGACCGTTCGACGGCCGATCGTAAAGGATCGTGCGATGATGGGCTAGGCTTCCAAGCGTGGATAGATGCATGAGTTGGAAGAGTGACCTGAGTCCGGCATACCAAAGGCAGGAATGATCACCATTCACAAGGTATCGTATTTTCAAGAAGATGGAACAGTGTTGGCAGGCCTCGCTCCGAGCGGATGTGGTCGTGCCATCGTGGGGGCTAATAAAGAACTTTAGGATTGCCAATGAAGCAGATTGCCATCGACGATGCAAACCACGGCATCATGGGAGGGCCGACATATTATTGAGCCGCGTCGGAGACTCACTACTCAATGCCAGGCAGAAGTGGCGACGGAGAGCCTCCCAGGTTCTAACATTCTTGTGATTTCTCATTGGCCATCAAGTTCAGGGGGCACAGACAGGGATCGAGAAAGCTGCGCACTCGCGGCACAGGAACACCACTGAACATCGCAAACCAGATTGCCCTTTCCTAGCCCCATCAGTCCACTCGCTTATTGTAGTGTCGCGATTCGGATGGTTGATGCCGTCGATGACTCGATGGCCTGTGCTGCCAGCACCCGAGCTGTCGCAGATCATCCTCGAGATGGAGGAAGAGTCCACTCAATCGGCCAATTATAGAGTAGTACCTCAGAGCCCCCACCCTTCATCTGCGCCTGCAGCTCACGCTAACCGGAGCACAGTCAAAAATTGTCCCTGGCTTGAACGGTTCTCCTCTATGAAGACTGTGGTTGGCTACGTTCGAGAACTCATCTGCAAACTTGGTCGTGGTTATCAAACACGGCTCATTATTCTACAACCCCAACGGCTTGCCATGTGGATGTTTTGGAATTCATGCTTGCTTCAGAGCATGATATCCTGCTATGTATCTTAATTGCCCTGCATACTGTACTATGTTTGCTTGCGACCATGGGGCAAACAAACATGTTATCATCGGAGGCATTCTTCAATTGCCTGAGCTGCTTGCCATGCCCTATTACCCTCAAGGCCTAGGGTCGTTTGCCCGCCCGCCCGCCCGCTCACATCCTCGTGAGGATCAATCGCCCCACTATGCCCCATCTGAGAAAGGGGTGGCCCGTCCCTCCCCGGGTTTGAGCCGGAGGGATATGCTTGTCGTCTCGATTTCCCAAAAGAAAGGTTCTTGCGTTGGTTGAGAACGCCAGGGAATTCCCTTCTGAGGCTGCGTATGGGCTGGTAAAACAACCGCTCAACCAAGCCACTTGCCGATTTATAGGCCGTCACTCTAGTGCACACTTCGAGGGCCAGCCGCCGACTGATCCGATAAGCTTTTTGCCTGGGAATCGCTTGTTTTGACTGGGGCGAGGAGAATCCAACGGCGCTTGCTTGCAGGGATCATCCAGCAATCTAGGACGATACCAACAACAGCCTATTGCGGTATTATCCATAAGCAGTATTGTGGCAGTCAGCTATACACCACACCATATAGGATAATTGCAGACTGAACGGAGAAGCTGTTGAGATCCAAATTCACTTCGATGAGCCGTGTTCGAGCAGAGACAGAACGGGCATTACGGGGGTTGTGGATTCAGATGATCAACTAGCATCTCCCCCCGGTCTGACGCTAATCTTTAGTCGATGTGCCTTGCGCGTTTCACCTCTACTTTTATTATTTATTCCAAATTCGGAATTTCTTTATTTCCCTTCTGATTCATTATCCCTCCTGGTCCATTGTGGCCAAACCCATCACGGTCTGGCCCATTTTAAATTACCCTTCCGCAAATCAGCCCATCCTTATTGATCCGCTCAGCTCCTCGGAAGATTTATAGAAGCCACTGACCCTGACCCAGCTAAACTGCGTCGAAAAGTCTGGTCCTTTTTCTTCAGATGACTCTGCAGACCATTCCATTGTTCTACATCTATATTGCTGCAAGATATTGACAGCCGTCCCACCGTCACATATTCACCACGTACAGCAGCAAGCACTGACTGCCTCTTCCACCCGCATATTCCAACATTGCCCTTCTTTTGATATAAGACTCTCTGTCTTATTACTCGAAAATGTCTGCCAGTTGCAGTTTACCCCGGTTTCCAAGCCATTTTATGGCCCCTTTGCCAGTCTGTTTGGATTCGCCGCCATCATCAACACAGTACATCCCCCACACTTCGACGGTGAGCACGAGGGATAGCCGTCAAACCTCCACTTCGAAGCGCAGGAGCCGCAAAACTGAAACCTCTTCTTCACCCTCCTCGGCAAGCACCGAAAATCGAGTTAGCAAGGCTAAGAAAGGGAAGCGAGTCCATGCATGTGAATACCCGGGATGTACAAAGGTTTGTCAAGACCACATCACGAGTCTCATCCCCCCAGTTTCTCTAACGGCAAACAGATTTTTACGCGTGCTGAGCATAGAAGAAGACATGAATTGAGTCACAAAAGCATGAAATCCCACACCTGCTCATATATTGGCTGCCACAAGTCATTCCACCGTGCGGATTATCTAGCTCAGCACATGGCACGACAGTAAGTCATCATTGATTTCTACAAACAACAAGAGCTCGTAATCTAACAAGAGTACTCAATAGTGGTGGTGACTTCATCTCACCGAGGAAAAGGCATACCTCTTTGATCAAGACTGAGCCCGCAGCATATTCCCTAACCAATCCTTCTATCTCACGGTCTCATTCCGCATCGCCGATCGGAAATGATTTCCAGTCTTTAAAGAGTGGTGTCAATGAGCCAATGGGACTGTCCATAGGTCCTTGCTTGCAGTGCTTTAATTGTCAGAGTAATCAGCAATGTGAAGGCCAGGGTGCCTACTTCAGCGATTACACAACTGCGATGGACCAAAGCCGCGTCTCCCCTGTCCCTAGTTCCTCAGGGCTTATTGCAAATAATGCCCCGAATACGCCATTCCCCCAAGCAGGATTTGACTCGGTCATTGAAACCTATATGAGAAACATGCTGCGTCCTGAGGCATTCATCACTCCTCAACAATCCCTATCTCCACCTGCGCAACTTCAAGAGCCGGTGAATGCCACTTTCTGGGATCCTAATATTGACCCCAATCTTCCTCCGCTGAACCCTGCTGTAAGTGACGTCGAATTCATGATGGGTACGCGGATTGGACACGTTTTTAACTTGTATTCAGGTTTTCGAGAACGATACTACTTATTCTACCTGGCCATCAAGCAATGTTGATACCACGCCTAGCATTACAACGCATCGACACGAGGGCTAGCCAGCTCAAGATGCTGATTCATAACCCCGAAATCGTGTCCAATATTTTCAACTTGAGCTTAGCGTTTGTAATTGTAAATCTTGTGAACGTTAAACAGTATATAACAGTGCTTTCTGTCCAACTTGTGTTTTCTATCTTATCTTTGCAGTATTTATGGAATTCACGGGAAATACAGAGCCTTTAACAGTCATTGTATGATTTGAAGTAAAGTCAACTTTCAAAGTGTTTAATTGTGAAAGATAAGTGTAGCTGAGTGACCTTGACTTCAGACTCGGTAGAAATCTCGATCAGTGTTTCACGGAAGAGGTATAATCAATTTAGCATTGACATATCCCAAAGTGACATCTAAGCTTCCCAAGCTTTCGAGTTGCCAAGGCTGCGATGAGGCTGATCAACGTTTCACATTTTGGATCTGATCCTGTTTTTTTGGACCCAGAATTGGCCCTAGCATCGGAAGCTAGCCACTCTATACCGATCTCCATAGCGCTTGCAAGGGACTTAAACGACAGCCGTCACATTCAGCCTCAGGCCCCTGGTCTTCTTCTGCCGCATTATTGTTATATTTGGTCTCAGTATCTATTGCTTGAGGACAGGACACGCAGGGCCCAGAGGTACAGGGCGCTGGGAGGAGAGCAGATCAAGATATACATTTGGCACTATGTCTTGCTCTATAAAGAGAGCTCGCTACGCCCATGAAAATTAAAGATCGCTGGTAACCTTAAAGGAGCAAATCAAAGATCAATTTCCTCGCGACTACACTTCTTAGAATATGGAAATGATTATATGTTTGCATCATCTTTGGAAAAAAGACATCTAAGTGACAAAAACTAGCTCTTTTTATCTAATTCCCCAAGTTCTCCAAGATATTATGAATCAGAATGGTAATATACACACGACCAATATAAAAACCTCGTCGGTCTCTTCCGCACTATCTACTCAATTTCCACGATGGGACCGTCATATACCTTTCTAGCTCGAATTACGTAGTAAACGAGACTGAGGAAGATCACACCAACAGTTCCAACGACGCTGAAGTTCATAGTCTGAACAGTGACAACCCATGATGGAGGCCAGAAACTGAAGAAAACAGCAATAGTCATGTAGACAAGCGCAAAGGCATTGACCAAAATTCCCCAGATACCTTGCAGGTGGAATGGACCCCACACAAGCTTTGCGCCGACAGTGTTAACGACAGCCGAGTCGCTGCTTCGGGCATTGCTGATACCACCGGTGGAGCGTCGCCAGAGAAGTAGACCGGCGACAACCATGTATGAAAGATAGAGACCAGAAATTGACATGGCGACAAGATCATTGAAGGCGACCGACGACCCGATGGGGATGAGAGCGAGGAGGCAGACAACGCAAGTTGTTAGAAGGACCGAGTAGATCGGCACACCGGTACCTCCGTGAACCTATTGGAATTAGAATCAATGTATGCTATGTCAAGGTTTAAAGACAGCACATACCTGGCTCCAAATTCGCCAACCCGGAATACCTCGGTCGCGAGAGAAAGACCAAAACTGGCGTGATGCAGAAGCTAGCATACCGACAGACGTAGTAATACCCATGGTAGTGACAATAGAGCTCATCACTGCGGTCCCAGGGACAGACCCTGTGGCCTGCAAGAAGATTGCCATGAAAGGATACCCTGTGGGCGACTGGAGTGCGGATTCAACGTCCCCGAGGCAGAAAAGCATAGCCAGAAGCATGCCAAAACCTAGAGATCCGTTGATCAAGACGCTGAGCATGATTGATGTCGGAACAGCCGTTGCCGCATTGGTGATTTCCTCGGACATCTGGTTGGGCAATAAGGGTTAGTGGCCCTCGAAAACTATAGGTCAAGATGGTTATTTAACTTACGTGCACTGCGGCATCACCACCAGCAAAAGCGAATATACAGCCGACCATACCGACGAAGAACGAAAGACCTTGAGAGGGAAACCCGCCCATGTTCAAGAACTGTGTGAAAACCTCATGCGCTGATCCATGGTCCGCCATGTAAGTCAGAGGAATCAGGATGACAAAGAATCCCAGAATGTGAAGGATGAGAATGAATCCCTCAAATCGTGGTAGTAGTTTGCCACCGGCCGAGTTGATGCCAACTGAAAACAATGCAACAGCCCAGAACAGCAGTGTCGTATGCCAGGGCTTTGGCACGTAGCTGCTCTGAGTGAGAACGATCAATCCCTGAATAAGGGTTCCACATAGAAAGCACGAGGTTGCGTATGTTGCTTGCCATCCGATAACGGTAAGCCAACCTGCAGAGAAATAATTAGCTCCATTGAATCAAAATACTTTGTTCCCCGGTGACCAGTTCGTACCCGTTATGTAGCTGAAGATTTTCATTACAGATCGTGGGGCGAGCATCGAGCACCAGTGGTATTGACCGCCAGAGGTTGGAGCCCTTTCGGTTGGTTAGTCCATAAAACTTCTTTGAAGGGATCAGGAATGATTCATACATTGAGGCCAACTCTGAAAGAACGACGAAAGTCGACGCAACCCCGATCCAAACGAAAATGAAGCCATAGACTGCACCAGCAGGGCCGCCACTTGTAGTGTTCGTTAGTCTCACTTTTAAGAAGGGGGAAATTAGGCTTCAAGAGATCACTTACTTCGAGTATGCCTGTAGAAATAGACTGCAGAATAACAAATAGTCAGTACATGGGCTCAATACGAGCTTCGGGCGCAGGAGACTGCTCACACAACGATTCCCTCCCAAGTAATCAGGATGGTGCAGCTAAAACCCAATATCGACATCAATCCAAAATTCCGCTAAGTCAAATCAGTAAATATTTCTTCTTGAAGTGATTCACCAAGAATGCTTAGCCAGAGGATCTACCTTCAGAACTGGCCGCTTTCCCATGCGTGCTAGGTTGGCATCATCGAGCTCAGCGCTCGTGGGGCTGTCGATCTCATGCATACCCATCGTGCTTGTCTGCTTCATCCGATGAGAAGACATATTGAGCGCACCTGGAAGAGAAACGAGAGGGGAAAATTGAACACCGGAATAACCAGGGGAGCTTCTCTGTTTTGATTCAACGGGGACAGAGGGTACGCGAAGAGCTAATCAGCGAATTCCGGGACAATTGCACGTCTGGACGATTCCTTGTATTTACCCACTCACGCTAATGCGCTAAGTTAATGGAAAAAAAAATTATTAACAGCTTCTTAATATTCCCCAAAATGGACGCAGAGGCGGAAGTGACCGATCGAATTGGTGCCTTTCTCAAGCATGGCGCCAGATTTCGGCATTGGTTGCCCGCTAACAAGCGAGATATTAATCTAGCAAGGGGGTCAAGTCCATTGTGGTCGCCTGTTCGTCCATTCCATCTGAAATCTGGAACATCCCTAGCTGAGGGGCATTGCCACTCCATGGTTAGTGGCGTCTCCACCCCCGAGTCTAAACTTTGATCGCTTTTCTTTGGTGGATATCTAGTGTCTTGTGTTTCAACGCTAAGGATCAGCTCCACCCTCGGTTCACCTCGCCAGGTCATAAAGCCTTGTACAATCAAATAATTAGATAATTATAATAATGCCTCTGAGCAGACTAAACCAGACCCACTTGACCGGTTTGAGGAGGTAGTATTCTTGGTTTCATCTCGTCCTTCTCCTCGGCTTGCTTAGTTTCGTTGCACTGTTTAGTAGTTCATATCGCACACGTACTACGTCCTCTTAGTCGCATCCTTCCAAATCCCCTTTCCGTGCTGATTTATTACGTACATACAAATTGAATCAAATTGGATCTAAATTAAACATTGACCTATTCTAGCCATATTCCCGTCGGGTCTCAGTCACAGTCCATGTTCGGACCTCCCGAATAATTTGCGACTGGCTCGTCTGACTCTCGGCGTCACAGTCTGGCGAGGAAGTCACGATAGTCTGGTTGACAGTATCTCCCGGCATAGTAACAAGCTCATGTGTTTCGCTCGGAGTCTCTCCCGTGCGATGGCCACGGGATACTTTGTAGGTGGTTCCGGCATAAGTCCTTTGTCTGCTCCCATAGCTGGTTCCTCCCAAACTCATTCCCGATGACCGAAGGCTGTCGAGAAAAGGTTTGAATTGAGGAGAACAGGCAGTGACGATACTCAATGCCTGAGTCATTTGAGTTGAAACTACCACAGTCCATGTATCCCATGATGGGTCTCCCGATCCTTTCGTGTCTTTCGCGTAGGCTAGCTGACAGATAATGGCAATCACCACGCTGGACATATTTTGTTAGTTTAATTTGCATAGGAGCCAAGACTTGGTGTGGATCACATACACAACTCGAAATAGAAAGACGCTGGAAAGAACAATCTTCTTGTGCATATCTGCCTGGACTCGGATAATGACCAACAGTGCCTGCGCAATGATTCCCGCTTCCGATATAATGTTAGTGACACCGAGGTAGTTCCACCATGCGACCTGAGATTTTGTTAACAGTGTTTCCCCGAGATTATCCCATATCATTACGTACCAAATCAAAGCATTCGCCATTGATGTAATCCCAAGTAGCGGGAACATGACACTGAAACGCTGCCGTAAAGACGCCAGTAATTGCCCATAGAATGATGAACATCCCCAAGCTGAGAGCGAACTGCCGATCGAGGGACGCAGGTGATAGATTGCGAATGAACATCATTAGGGCGAGTTTTGAGCAGCACATGCCGATAACGAAGAGGATGTTTGCAGCGTATTGAGACTAGGTACCAGAACAAGTTCTTAGTATTCATTCCATTCAAGTCGAATATCTCATTAAGCAATGCAATCTCTCACCTTCATCATCTTTTCCACATCAGATGCCGCCAAGGGAAGAAAATGCTGTCCAAGCCCACCCTCGGTGGCCACAGATACTGCAATAGACTGACCGACACATGCCAATAGAGCAGCGATGCTAAGAAAATCGTCGACTGTCAACTTGCGAAAGATCCAGTACTTTGTGCCTAGCCGGGTAAAGACACTCAGTATGGAAGTGACCAGCATAAACCATGTTAGAACGTTGATTGCGGGCGTCCACGTCTCTCGCAACTCTGGCTTCATCGTGCCCAGGCGTCAGAATGAAAAGGATGAGAAGATGTCGTCGGCGACATATATGACATGAGTTCCAAGGCTATAGAAAATCAGACGCTTGAAGCGATTAGTATGTGGCTGTTTTCCATCGCGCTAGGCGTTCCTCCGGTTGAACCATGGATCTGGCGTGCCGTGGTTTGCAAGATCGCGACCAGTGGCCATTTAATGGTAATTTGCACTGTAACCGAGCTCCACGGAGTCACTAACCCCAGTAGGTGGCTCGCAGCTTCAGCTCATCACAGTCCAAGCCTGGCCTTTAATGGTTGGTTCCAGATAGGCACAAAAAGCACAATGCAGGCTTCGTAGGCCAATTAGATGTGCGAGAACCCTGCAAGTTTGACCTTGGCGTACATATTGATCCCTGCTTGATCCCAATGATTGGCGTTGATGGCCCACTGCCCCACCGGGCCGAAGCCGGGCGATCCCTGTTCCCATCCCCCCATTGATCCCAACTGCACGAAGCAGACAATGCGGTATTTTCTGATCCCTGCATTGATCCTGGTCATTTTCTCTTCAACTCTCAATAAATCGCCTCTACTTATCTGTAACGACAGATCGAAAATAAGTCTTAGTCGATCCAATCTCGTGGCTACTGAAAGCCAGTTCAGACGCTAACGTTAGCGACAGTACTACGTATCGAAGTGGAACCCGGATACTCGGACTTTTGATATACAGCGAGCCCCGACGAATAAAATTCACAGACATTTTACTATTCTCGAACAGCTCAGGCCGCAGGAACCTGCCAAGACAGGCCCATGCAACGTGATCTCTAGCGCTGCAATCAAAATCTCGATTGGAACAAAGCCAATTAGACTGCGACCTCCAGCCATTAGCGGTTTCTGGTTCTGGTTCCAAATAGAGAAACTTAAATCCAAATCCTGATCATAGAGTCTGTGTCGACTCTAGATCAACCTAATGCTACTTCATAAGTTCACTCTCGGTGTTGCCGTTTCATTATGGTTCGTGGGGGCCAAACTCTGTCTCTTGAAAGATTTTGATCAGTCATCACCCCTCCTTCTTTTCTTTTGTTTTTTTCTTTGCTTTTTTTCACGACCGATGCTTTCGTTTCCTAGGCCAATGATGCACGTTGCCATGCTTGTAGTAGACTGGGAGACTAGGAATCGTCACTGACTGCCTCGACTGTTGGTGAAAGGAAACGCTCAGAGCATCGGGTGATGACTCTCTTAAGTCCAGCGCCGCTCCTGACGAATCTGATCAATCACTTAATCCCTGTGCATGCAGAACTTCCCTCTATTCTGCTATGAGGATCACTAGAAATTAAAATCCCTGTCTTTCTTCTTCATTCGAACAACAATATCGGCTGCCCGTGTCATTTAATGCCGTTTCTTGTCTATGTAGGGCTGGAATAATTTTGAACATTGCCAACATCCAGGGATTCCATGTGCTGGCTTGCAATCACCACGTGGTATCCTAGCCAAGATAATAATACCTTGCATCGGTTTTAAACGGGTCTACGCGATTGCGCTGTTTGTCTAGAGCTAAATTTCGTTCAATCGGGTCTGACGGGCCCGGTTAGGACACTGACAGGGAAAGGGGCATTAAGACGGCAAAACAATGAATCGTAAGGCTTGAGTATGCCATTGCTAATGATCCGAATCCGAAGGCAAAATTCGACAACTGCCAGTCACATAACATTTTCGCTGCCAAAAACAGCCTTTTGTAATTTCATGTTGTTCGGGATCCTGTTCCGTTAATTTGACCCTACGAAGATTAGGAATATGGTAATTCTCAACCAATTCACTGTACTCTTTGCTGAGTAGGATGAAATACCCTTGTACACGATAGAAAAATGCTCTTACGAGGGTTTGAACCTAAGGGAGCAACAAAATCACAATCTCAACAAGCCACACGAGCGTAACACACTAAGCTATGCGGCTATGTGCAAGGGCAGGAACGATTATTCTTTCCAAGTCCCTAGAAGCAATATTATCATACAGAAAGTATCCCTCTCCATATATTAATCTCGCTTTTAATAGGTCTCTATCTGCATGTATATCTCTCTCTATTCCTATCTGTGTCTCAAAGTTGATCGTAAGTGTTCTGGGAGGTTTGCCTTGGAGAAGCCCGGTACTAAGAGGACGGATGCATTGCTACTCGGCATTTCAAACTTGAAAGCTGGCAAGATGATCCTTTTGATACAGAATATTAAAACTATAACTTTGAGAATTCCTTCATAAAGATAGTCGCATCACACAAGAAGTAGGGTGAACCTGAAGATCAGTTTATAAAACTTCTCGACCGATTTTGTGGCCGCAAGTCGAACTTGAGGTGGCCACGGAGTATGCCACCTAGGTAAAAGCGTGGGGTTCAAAAGCGGTCTCTAGATTTTTTAGGTTGAAGAAAGTTCTCTAGCAAACGAACTTGGCGAGCTGCCTTTTGTCGATATCGGCTGTTTGCCAAGATTATACGACAAGATGCAAAACTCCCCAATCCTTCGACTATTACGTGCCTTCAGGGTGGCTACGGTGTTGACGGTCAAGGCTACAAGTTCCCGAGAGCCTTCGTCGTTTAATTGGTTTTACGAACGATTTCGGGAATGACTGAGGTTTTCATCAATGCCTGAGTGGGTGGACATTCAATAATTATTTCAGTTCAATGTGTTCTTCTAGCTAGCAAATCACTATACCCATTATAAATCGTGAGAAAGGAACGAACCTGGTCGGTGTATTTATCTATATTCTGAGCTCCTCCATTGATGTGAGGTATTCAACCTCCCGCATTCATATAATATACATTCAATTAGAGCGAGAAACACACACAATGAAAGCGACCATGAGGGTCGCAAAGACAGAGTATGGCGAGATCGAACCGGCAGCAGAAACAGTGGCAGACGCAGAAGAGCTGGCAGAGCTGGCAGAGCTGGAGGCCGAGGACTTGGAAGATGAAGAACTGGAAGCCGAGGAAGCCTTAACGGAGCTGGAAGTGGAAGCCAGGTTTGTCGAAGTGGTGCCGTTAGTGGCCTTGATGCTGGTGTAGTCACCAGTCTTGTCGGTGTACTTGTACGCGGAGGCAGGGTTGTAGTTGATGACCTTGACAGACTCGACATACATGGTGAATGGGCCAGCAGTGTAGTCAGTCTCGCCACCAGCCCACTCGATAGTACCCTCGCCGTTGTCGGGGTCACCACCAGCCCAGATACCGATCTTGATGCGCATGGGGGTCTGGGGGTAGTTCTTGCCGTTCAGAGCATCGGCATAATTCAGCGTGCGAACGACCTCGCCGTCCAGCAGCCACTCAATGCGGCTGGAAGTCCAGTCAACGGTATAGGTGTGGAAAGTTTCTTCAGGAGTTGTCACGTTCACAGTAGTGGCGCGGTCATAGGAAGTTGTGTTGCCCTTGCCGAAGTAGTCAGTCTCGATGGAGTAGTCGTAAGTGCTAATTTGCTCCTGTTAAAAGTTAGCAATGATGAAGTTAGCATACAAATATATCCAAGACAATTCTCACCCAGTCAATCTCGTCAAGGTCGTCAGACTCCAACACAGTAGTACTGATAATACCAGTGCCATTTGCAGCTCTCATCTTAACCTCGACCCGACCGAAGAAGATATAGAAGTCGCTCTCGATAGTAGGGGCATCGCCCTGCTCGGAGATGGTGAACTTTGCACCAAGAGAAGTACTCTCAACAGTTCCAGCAGTGGTGTTCCACTTGCTGAATGCCGAGGAGCCAGAAGTGAAGTCGGTGTTGAATTCCCACTTGGCAAGACCAGTATCTGCGGGACAGGTCTCTGTGATATTTCAAGTCAGCTATGGTAATTTAGCGCATCGCAATTGATGACATTGACTAACTGTTCAGCGGGTTACAACTAGTATAAGTCTGAGCAGCACCGAGTTGAGCGGTGGCCAAAATGAGTGCAGCCCATTTGAGGTAGGAGGAAATAGCCATTTTGATTTATGAATAAAACACGATGGGATGAACCCCGAAAGAAAAGGCAGATGCAACGATTGACTTCCAGATGGATGAAACGACTTGAGGAGCCAAAAGGAACAGCCACCAGTGTTATAGTCTTAAGCGAATGTATGGGGCTGGGGCCACGAGGACAACACTGGAGTTCATCTATTTATATTACGATTCAAGTACGCCATGATGCCCCGTCTTGAGGGCATTATCCCCACTAACAAGGACGATCCATCAGGTCTTTAAGAGAGTGCGTGGTATTGATTGGCTTGATGGCAGCCATTGTGGATAGGGTCAGCCAGGCGAAGATACACAAATGCATAGAAACGATTCTTAGCTCAACGAAAGGCGACTCCACTGAAAAAGCTTGGGTTGATTGATGACGGCAGCGCTTGCGTGGTTGGCCCTTGACTATGACGGATCTAGCCGGCCGACTACGTACACCCGTGTGAAACTTTTCCCCGGTTATGGCATACTTCACCGAGCCGTATAAAGCCGAGCTAGAGACAATACGGGGCCAAAATATCAGATTGGGAGATATGATCATCTAGTGCACAAGAGTTGCGGTGCTGGAAGATTCAAAAAATCTATAGGATATCATAATCAAGTGTTCGGTGTGATCCATTTCAATCCACCAGTTCACGACAATCCGCAAGTTCGAGGAGGACCCACTTGCCACGACGCAACTTATTCACCGAAGCCCCGGTACCGAACATATCATTCCACGATACGTTGCTACTTCTACGAACAGATCTCAAATTTGGATTTGGGATGCAATACTCAGTATACAAATAGGTCTCGGCTCATTCTATTCTTAGCATGAGTCATGGACTCATGGACCTCTATTGTCAAGATTCACTCAAGAGTAAGACACACCATATCTACAACCTACATAGATCTATGGATCCCACTTTCCGCTAATTTTCTTTCTTAGAGCTATTGTAGAAGTGCCGCCACATTACGCTATTTCTTATCTCATTGTAGGCCTCATTCAAGTCCCCATCTGCCAAGCGTCCCTCCGCATGATGTAAACATCGTCGTAAACTCTATTCCTCGTAGACAGAGCCTGACTGACGCTCATCCGGAATACGACTTAGAAGCTATGTCAGATCTTTAGCCCAACGTGATGCAAAGAATATTTACACTTAAAGTAGCTCAATTGTTGAATTCCTCCATAAAGAGACTATGAAGCGTATACCTATAGAAAGCTAGCTCAAAGCCAAGGATCATCAAAAACTGCAAAATTCAGAGCGATAGTCATGCAATCTCTAAAAGGGCACCTCCTGCATGAATTCAGGATAAAGGGCCCCGATACAGTCTCAATACTGGGCAAATAAGATGCTGACATGCCGTAATTTAGGTGCACCATAAAGTTCAGAACCTTCCTTCCTCTTATTCGCTCCCTATTGTTCTTTTGTCGCAGACTTATATTGCACACAGGAATTCTAACCTATTGACTGTGAAGTCGAACATTGGGTGGAGCCCAATCGACCTGCTTAGCTAGCCCTGTGATTGGCTCATCAAGAAGCTCCCTGTCTTTGAGTACGTACAACCTAAATGCTATGAGCCATGTCATGGAAGGTGATTATGAAGCGAAAGTTCCAAAAACTAATTTTTAAGGACCTTGTATCAGCATCATCTCTCAGTTTTTGCTTTAACGCAGAAGTTCGGAGCTTCCATGATCTTCTCTTAGCTGCAAGGCAACCAACCGAAATGCACGAACAGGGGACGAGGCTGAGAGCCTGGCTTAGAAATCAGTCACTCCCAATTACATATCACTGCGATCAGTTCAAAGTGATTAGTAGTGGATTTCAAATTATTATTTCGCCCTCTCATTTGTGGTCATATATGATGGCCCGTGTCCATCGGGTTGTCCAACGTAGCTCAGAACTATTACCACCATCATGGCATCTATTCAGAACCAAGCCGCCTGGCTTCCATATGCCGAGGCAATGCCTCTCCAAGTTGGACCAGCGCCAAGGCCTAGCCCTTCGCCCACGGAGATTGTCATCAAGGTTGCATACGTTGCAATTAACCCGATAGATTGCGGAGTATGACAAAAACAAGCAAACTCAGGGATTTCATTGACTAAAAAGAATTATCTAGATGCAAGCAAGCCCTAATTTTGAGCTACCATATCCTTTTATTCTCGGACAAGATGTCGCAGGAACCATTGTTGAAGTGGGTTCTAACGTGAAGTCCCTCGAGGCTGGCCAAAGGGTGATTGGGTATGTCGCACACCTGGTATGAAAAACTGGAGCACGGTCTGATCAAATTTAATAGACACTGCCACAGCATCCTTAACGGAAACGCGGCCAATAGTGGGTTTCAGCTTTACAGCACCTGCTTGGAAATCCTGGTTGCGCCCATCCCGGACTCCCTACCTTTCTCTGAAGCCGTTGTCCTGCCTCTTTCAGTTTCCACTGCAGCCAGTGCACTTTATGTCCAGCTCCAGCTCCCACTACCATCTTTCGCACCTCGCTCACTTGGCAAAAAAGTCCTACTTTGGGGTGGAAGCTCATCTGTCGGATGTTCAGCCATTCAATTCGCGGTCGCATCGGGTCTTAATGTTGTGACCACCGCTAGTCAGGCCAATCATGCGCTGTTGAAGAGCCTCGGCGCTGCCCAAATCCTTGACTACAAGACTCCCACTATTATTGAGGATCTTGTGAGTGTCTTGGATGAAGGTGATTTTGTCGTCGACTGCATTAGCAGCCCAGAGACACAAGCTTTGTGTGGTGAAATTCTGAGTAGAATTGGAGGAGGCAAGCTTCCTGTGATGCGATATCCAAAGGGTAAATTTCCAGACAATGTCAATGTAGCTTTTGGTAAGTTCAAGATATGAACAAGAATTGGCGCATCTTTGCTAAAGTATCCCTAGTCAATGGCCTGGACCCCGGCTTGGTTCATGTGGAAGTTGGAAGAGCAATCTGGGGAGGATATATTCCCGCAGCGTTGGTAACTGGAACATTTCAGGTCAAACCAGAGCCATTCATCCTCCGCGGGGGGTTGGAAAAAGTCCAGGATGGCATTGATCTTCTTGCAAAGGGTGTCTCAGCACAAAAGATAGTTGTTGAGATATCTCAAGATTAGTATCTGCTCCCAGCTATGGAAGGGTGTCTGGAACCTAGAGGACAGAGCATTTCGAGGTGGCCAGTCACCCAGTAAAGGCCCACAGGTGGGTTAAAGAAGGGTGAGCAGAGAGAGTAGTTTCAAATATCCATGTTTATTTGTGTCACGGTCATCTATCTATCGAAGGCCTAATCATGCCCTATCACCTAAGAGCTGAAGCCATTCATGTCCTCTTCAACAATGGAATTTGTTCGATCAATAAGACGGCCACCCTGCTCCGACGGACCAGACTTCTTGGCAGCCGCCTTTAAGCTGTCATCGAATTCTTTCCAGACACCAAGTACCAGCTCAATATGCTTCAGCTGGAGAGGCTTATGCTCAAATCGAGCAATTGTTCGCGCAGTGTTCACTGCATTAGAAATTTCTCTGCCATTGATTTTGGCTGCCACAAAGTTATCAATGGCGTCCTCGGGCTCAATATCAATTTCCTCACGGGGGATTGATCTCAGAATCTGCTCCCAAAGTTGCTGGCGGATCTCAATACCGGGTGGCGTATACTCGAGAGCAAGGTGAATCCGAGATTTCATAGCTCGGTCAAATGATTTGATCCTGTTAGTTGTAAGGAATACGATTCCACTGAAATACTCAAGCTCTTTCAAGAAAACTGCGATAAACTTGTGTTAGTCTAGGCAAGCCTTTTCACCGTAAGATAATGACCTACCAGCTACAAGTGCGTTTCGCGTGTTGCTATCACCGTGATCATCTCTGGCTTCAAGGAATACGTCGGCCTCATCCATCAGTACAACAGCTTTCCATAAGGTGGCATATCTCAAAAGGAGCCTCAAACGGGTTTCAAAGGCCCAGGCACTAGAAAATAGACGTCAACAAGGTTCCATTAAACCGTGAAGGGAGAACTGAGCATACCTGTCTTCCTTGTTAAGCTCTCCAAGAGAAGTCATTACGAGGGCCTTTCTGGTACCTTCGGCTGCGGTCTCTGCCGTCAATGTCTTGCCAGATCCTGGAGTACCGTAGAGTAGAACAACTAGACCCTTGCCCTTCTGACGCATTTGATCGCGGGCATCATCAGGGTAGGAATGGGAAGACACTAATGACTGAAGCACCAATTTCTGGCGATCACCAACAATCAAGGAATCCCAGATATTCTCGGTCCAGTTGATCTCGTCAAGGCAATCAACCAAGAGCTTCGCCCATTCCTTTCGAGCCAAAGAAAAGCCATATTCATAAGGTGGACAGAGCATTGGGTCTACTTCTTGTGCCTGCACACTGACCGCATTCGAGATCTGCTCCTGTTGAAAAGTCTTGCGGTCCACAACAACTCTTCCTAGCTCAGTGTACGGCAGCCAAACTCCGGGCCAGTCAGCCATGCCTGGGTCATAGAGACGGTGATATGGCTCTTTGAGGTATTTGGACGGCCCATCGTATGCTTTGACCGACATTCCCTTCAGTGACAAGAATTTCCGACCGCGTTTAATAAGTCGTTCTTCTAATCCTTCATGTCCCTGAACAAACTTCCGCCCGTAGACTGGAAGCTCGGTAATGGTCGCGGGATTTTCGGCTCCAAAGCTCTCTTTCTGGTATATTTTAAAGACCTTTTTAGCTTGTCCTTCTATGGTACCATTCTGATCGCAGAAAATGCAATGGACCTCCAGATAGGGGCCCCTTTTCACATTCTCCTCATAGGCTGTTTTCTGGCATCTCAATAGCCAGGGATGGCCCATGAATGAGGTATAGACCAGGTCGCCTGGACGGAAGATAGACCATGCTGTTTTGAATGTGATTTGATTCTTCCGCATCATGCCGAGAAGTCGCTCTCTCTCGGATCCAAGCTCATTGTTCAAGAAATCGAAAAACAGATTCAGATGCATACGTTCCTCGGCATTCTGGGTAGTCTGGCGGCGCCGATCCAGATCTTCCCAATGGTGGAGTAGTATTTGAAATGGACTTTCAAGCTGGAAGGGCGACTGAAAGTCCGCAGGGACCGTCGGGTAGGACCCAATTACTTCGCGAAACACCCTGACAAGCCAGCTTGAATTGATATTCAGCGTGGTCTTCTCAATCTCGCTCTTCTCGCTAAAGTAGCGATTAATGACAAGAGCATACGGGCTGTCCTGTTCGTCGAGAGTCTGACTCTCAAACGGCTTTGAAAGGACCTCGACAGCTCTTTTACCGTCTTTCTTTGTATTATGGCGATATACCTTGAACTCGCACTTTTCGCCGACAAGGTCGCTGTTCATGGTGGTCTCCATCGTCAAAGTCATCATGTAGAATGGCAACACAGTTCACGGCTTCCAGCAAACGAATTGTGTTGAAAGAATTCTGAGGATTCCTGGGGTGCTTGGACATTTATACGTGTTGTGAGAGCCGCATCGGCGATTTGGGGCTCAACTAGCAAAGAATGTGCAGGCTGCACAGCCTTAGTTGCCTCACTTGCCTCACTACTCCGTACTTGGACCCCACTAAGCTGGCAGTCTGATCGTCAGCCCTTTTTACGAGTTCACCTGTCATAATGCATCATTTCAGCCCCCACCCCATGCTGCATGAGTTAGGGTGCCTGGGCCCCTCCAAATGCAAAGTTGGCTTCTCCATTACCCTATCTTGAAGTTCTGAACAGGTTCGAAGTGGACTTTAAACCCGTGGTGATGTTAAATTTGGGGCACATAGCCGGGCTGTGCTCTTGTAGAAAGCCTTACGCGCCTATCACAAGCAACTACAGCCACGAACGGGGGACACGGCTTGGAGAAGGAAACAATACATGATCGTCCATCATGGGTGATTAGGCTGTTGAGTAATCCGCTGACGGCGTGCCAAAGAAACTCGCGGCTACATAAAATGGATAAGCACCCTCACCCCCTCATTAGCTAGTAAAATATCCGAAATTTTCAGGCGGACATTTTCATTATGCCGCCCTCATCAGAGCCCAGTAGCCCTCTAGCCGAGGCTATTGATAAGTTCTTAGAAGAAATGAAGGCTCGCGACCGAAAAAGTCGATTCTATGAGGAAGTACTGAACTCGCGGGCTGCCATTGCTGTCTCCCAGGGACAACAAGGAGTGAGAGAATGCGCAGGCAGATTGGAGGAATTTGTTAAGCAGATTGAGCAACAAAGAAATTCATCGAAGACGGTCAAAGCTTTGCAGACAGTCGCTCCTTTTATCGATGGCTTGCAAAACTTGATGTCAGCCTGCCAGACTATCATACAAGCAAGTCCATTCGCGGTCGGTGTGGTGTTTGCTGGTGCCCAGGTGGTCTTAGGGGTCAGTCATGAGAATACAACTTGTATAGGTGTGAGGAGATCGATCTAACGTTTTTCTTACAGCTGGCACGGAACATGAGCAAGGCGTTCGACATCATTACCGAAGCTGTAGTCGAAATCGGTCATTCTCTCAAGTGCTATGCTAAGTTTGCAGTAGCATATGAGACCTCTGAAGAGGTTCGTGAGCGGCTAGTCTCTTCTTACAAGAATATTGTCAAGTTTTGGGCCACGGCGACGAGACTACTTGACCAGAACTGTGCGTTCTTTTTCCCTATTACAGGTGGTCCCTCTTCCCGCCGGTCGCTAACCCTACACAGTCATTATTGGAACAATGAAAAGCATCCTGAACCCTCTAGCAGACGAAGTTCAGGGTACACTGGACTCGTTGCGTCGAGATTCTAGTAGGGTGGAATCAATAGCCCAGGCCGAAGAAGCTGTGCGAGCCAACGAAGACAGGAAGAAAGCGAAAGCAAAGCATGCAGGTAACTTTGTCTCCCGATACTCAAGAGTCATGTCTGCAAGCTTAGACTAATCTATGACTTTGATCTATAGAGAAACTGAAAAATGGAATTCGTGACTGGATAAGTGCGGGTGATGACCTTGACGTTCGCGGCGACCTTCAGTTTCACTCTGAGCGTAGGCATGGCACGACATGCTCGTGGATATTCGACAACGACAAATTTCAACACTGGCGCGACAGCACGGCGGATCCAGTCCTCTGGTATAATGCACCTCCTGGGTCGGGAAAGACCATTCTGTCTTCTTCCGTGGTCAAGCACCTTGTCGAGAGAGGTCTGCCAGCTGCATACTTTTTCTACTCGTTCAGCGACTTCACCAAGCGTAAACCCCTATCCGGTTTAAGAGCACTGGCACTTCAGCTATTAAATATCCTGAAAGCCGGTATCCCTGACCGAGTTGTCGAAATATACAGACAAGAGATGGAGAACAATGTGAGGCATCTACGACTGCGAGGCCATGCGATGGAAGTTTTACATGAGTTGTTGAAACAATGCCCTCTCGTCTACATGATTGTTGATGGTCTGGATGAGAGCCTCGATGACGAGAATATGCGGAATGTTTTCAGCTCCATTGTGTCTGCCCCTGTATATGGAACAGTGAGATGGTTCTTCACCAGTCGGAAGGAAGGGCAGATCCATGGTATGATGGAAAACCTGAACGCAACATTTCTGTCTCCGACACAGCCCATACTTGCGTCAGAGATCAAGCTCTTTTTGGCAGAGGGGTTGCGCCCAATTGCAGAATCTTTGGAGGACGTCGACGACTATGTCGAGTACAGCGAAGGGAGCTTTCTGTATTCGAAGTTTTTGCTTGACACCCTTCGTGGAAAGGGTGTTACGTGTGATGCAGACATCAAGAAAGCTCTACATGAGTTTCCACAAGGCTTGACAGGATACTATATGCGCAGTCTGCTAAGATTGGCGTACCGTA
The DNA here is from genome assembly GCF_028828155.1 of Penicillium subrubescens. Taxonomy (NCBI): domain Eukaryota; kingdom Fungi; phylum Ascomycota; class Eurotiomycetes; order Eurotiales; family Aspergillaceae; genus Penicillium; species Penicillium subrubescens. The sequence goes on along the minus strand of NW_026643160.1, from coordinate 3,307,143 downwards.
GTCCATCTGAGCGTGATCTTGTGAGGTAAGATCCCTTGCCACTGACCATATTTGAATGAGATTCTGAATCTTTTCACGTTTCTCATCACCGCTGTTCAATCCGTTGCATGGAATGAGCTCCGCAACGCCCTTGCGATTAGACCAGGCGCTCGGGAGTATTCGACCGACTCATTGCCAAAGGAAGACGCAATACACGATCTATGCGGCTCACTGTTGTTATTCGATCGTTCCTCGGAACAGGACAAGGATAATCCTCGGGTGAAATTATTTCATAAAACGATTCAGGACTTTTTGCTTCAAGATCCCCAGGAATTACAAATCGACAAGTCATTTAGCCACGTTGAGGAGTTTACACTCAAAGAGATGAAGAAGTTCTTCATTGACACTTCGGAAGGCTCCGTGAAGGTTGGGCTAGATTGTATGACGCTTTTGCAATATCGTCGCTACCGATCATTTTCGGCAGCAAAAGTGATCTTGGACGACAACAGCACCGAAAACGCATTCTTGAAATATGCCGCGGCGTTCTGGTTTCTACACTTCATGGACACTGAACATCATTCCGAAGAGTCTTTTGAAGAAGTGCGCAAATTCATGGGAAGTCCAAATTTTTGGACTTGCGTTGCTCTGCAGAGCTACGTCGTGCCTTATAACTTTGGCCGCTATGCGCGAACAGGGCCGAAGAAATACCAAATGGGCGTCCGCCGGGCAGATTGGAGCGAGGGTGACTGCTTTGCTGTTCCTCTGCCTAATTGGCTTGGCCAGTACGCGTATGGGAAACAATTGGATCACGATTTTTGTTCATTTGTGAGCGACTGGCACGAGGTTCTTGCATCACGACCTGGTACTTTGGACCAATGTGTGCCTCTGAGCACCATGCAATCCAAAATTGGAGAACATCTCCATCAATCGGATCGGATCAAGGTCTGGAAATTGAATGAGAAGATGGATCTTGAAAATTTTTCGCAGTTGCGGGTCATGTCAATCTCCCTTTCCCGTGGTAAGTTGTTCGCTGAGTTAGTCTGCAAGTCTCGGTCCGACCCTCCTGGACGACTTCACTACCACCGTATTTCCGTTTTTTCCAAGGGAACAAAGGTTCACGGCAGTTATGATACAAGGATCCAGTCAACAGATCTGGAAAGCCTTGACACGGACTTTCAACTTGTACATAACGACTCTCAAGCCCGAGTGATGAAGTTTGACGGGTCTCATCTTCAACTGGTGCGGTCGATAGACGGTCTGTCCCAGACTTTCTCACCCCCAAGCACCTGGAAGGCGACTGTACCAAATCAAACTTGGGGCATCAAGTGGAAGTCCGATTGCCTTGTGCTTCACGGGAAACTTGACATCTTCCATGTGGTCCGAGATGCAAGCCGGTCGGCTAAAGAAACGCACGACGACACGGAGTCCTCGGACTCGGATTCCGACTCCAGCTCAGAGTCTGAGTCTGATTCTGACTCTATTACTGATTCGCACTATGATTCTGGATACGAAGAGGGATCCACCTCCAGAACGCGATCGAGGGCGCTGGACAACGCACCCGAGCAATGTGTCATTATTGTATGGGAAACATCACCACCTTTGTGGATTCCCATCACTCCGAATAAGGGACTACGTCAGGGGATCCCATTTGCTGTGCACCCATCTCTGCCAATCGTTGTGTTGGGCGATCTCAACGGCCACATGATTACCGCCAATATGCATAGTGGTACTTGGCATATTGAGGATGACCCTCGGCGGATGGAAGACGACAAGTCTTTGACCATATGGCAAGGTTAGTGCAAGCGGCAACCCATCCTTTGTATTATGTACAATCAACTAATCCTCATATTATTAGACCTCCGTTTCTCACCGTGTGGACAGTTCCTCTTTTCTTTGCAGGCATGTTTCCAGGAAGAGGAGAACCATGCCGAATGCAAGGTATCGCTGTCCACGGGTCGCTTCACTGCAAACGAAGGGAACAAAAACTCGCTAGATGAACTGCGCATTCACCGACCGATTACGTATAAGATAAAAGAATCCCTCGATAGCCTCCCATCAGAGCTTGTTATCGCGCATTGGAGTGACAGCGAAGTCGTCATCGCACTTCCACCACTAACCTGCGAGCCCAAAATAGTCAAATTCGGTCTTCCTCAAATACCCGACGTTGGACCTGATCCTTCTCTCCATGTTGAAACTCTACAGACTCCGATCTACTTCCCCTCCTCGGCTATAGTGTCGAGCCCGTTACTACTGTACCGGCATAGGTCTTCATCAAAAGATCACGAGCTATTTTTGGCTCTCACCCAGAAGAAGTCGGTCTCCAACTCTACAAATTATGGGAAACAGGCACCCTCAGTTACGTCGTCACCTATAGTCATTCGATGGAAGATACCGCACGAAGATGGATGGAGAGTGTGGGATCCGAATGTCGATGAAGAGTCTGAAGACCTGAAGCGAGGTGTTGACGAGGCCCGTATTTTGCGTGGGGGTTTTGTTGATGGTGATAAGCGATTCTACGTTCCCATTCGGAGCGGACTAGATTGGACAAGAACGGCATATTTGACATGTTGCTAAGCATAATAATCGTCACTCTATCTACACACTCAATGATACCCCGCTTGTATAATTTCAAATATTTGGTACCCTACATAAATGTATCTGGTGGAATGTAGACGACAAAGGCAGCCAAGTGATGTCAATATCCATGGCCTAGATCTTCAATGGAAGACCAGGTCCTTTGCACGCATCCGCTTCCTCGAAGTACCAATGATGAGCCGGAAAATCAGTGGGTGAAGGCATGCCAGTTCCAGTGTTGCCATTCCAGTTGACCTCACCCTCCAACACTTGCACCTGGCTTGCAGAAACGGTAACGTTGTTAGGAGCAGTGATGTAGTATTCGGGGCTGATATGGACGTATCCCATAGTCAACAAGGGTAGCTTGGGCACAGGGTCATTGGTATGGGTGAAACGATAGTTGTTAGACTGGGCAGTAATGTAACTTGCCAAAGCAGGGTTGGCGACACGGGGAGACGCAAAGGCGTATAAGTTGGCAGAAGGGAGGACCTTTCCACGCAGGTCAGCGGCAGCGAGAGTTGCGACAGCAGCACCTAAGCTGTGACCAACTACGACAACCTCATAATCAGGATTGGCATTAACCGTAGCGTTTAGGTATTTGATGACTTCGTTGCGAACCATCATCCACGAGCTCCAGAAGCCTAGCTCTGCTTCACATCCATCACACAACTTGGGATCAGCGTATGGAAATTCGCCGTCGGCAATCCAGTTGCGAGCAGAGTAAGACCCACGAAAAGCCAAAATAATGGCTTTGTTTGTGTTGTCTACAGCGATGAAGCCCGATGTGTCGGTAGCGGTTGTGCTGAGCCAATGTCAGATCACTCTAGTCATAGGGCTTCATAGTATAAATCCTTACTTGGAGTAGTCATAGACAATATAGGTGTCAGCAGCCTCCACCTGTGGACAGTTCCCGGCCCAGCAGGTCAACTTGTGGCCTACTTTAGAAGCATAGTTGTCATGGCAATATGCGGCAGCTGCATACTGAACCCAGAATTTAAACTGCGCTAACTCGCTAGGTGGCACATCTGGGCCAGTTATTAATGTTAGCTTCCAGATAGGCAAATTCATAATCCTATTAGATAAAGTCATGCCTACCGCGAGTATACAGGCCACTTGGAGCAGCACTGGTCAGGCCTATCGCGACTGAGAGAAGAGTTAAAAGCGAGAATCTCATGGTGGCCGGAGATGCAGTCTTCTCTGTGCTTCGGGTAATGGAAATTGTCCAGATCCATCCCAGGAAGGCCTCTTATATCACACACTCTGAGCACACAAAAAGGGAGAAACAATAACTACTGTCACCTTGTTTTCTCCATATTTAACTCACAGCAGAACTCTGTCCAGGAAAAGCCAACATTCGGAGTTTCACAAGTCCAGTCTTCTGTGATCGTCGGTCAATCTTATCCCGAAATTGAACGACAAGTATCTCGAGAGTTGAACATGTCCGAGCGTTACGTTTGTGGCATTTTCGCGCCAGCGCCACTCAAAGTTAAGCATAAATCTTACGGGAAGCCCCTGGTCACAACCCCGGTCATACCCCAGACCCCGGTCAACCTGACATGTTCATTCCATAGTCTGGGCTCCAGTCTCGTGGTCAATGACAACTATACACAGGAAAGTCATTGTTCTGTTCTGCGTCATTCACATGTCTTCGCCTTCCTCAAGGTGGAGCACTCTCGGCCTTGGTTTGATTTCTGCCGATCGGGGCCTGACCCGGCCCGCTGATGAAATATGAGAGATCGTCACAACCTTGCCAAGCGAAAGAACAATAGTCCAGATGATAAGAAGTGATCATCGCAAATTCACATGTGGCAGCCATTTACACTTGTCTAATTGGCTTTGTGACGATATATAGGCTCTACGCTCGGTACGTCATCCGTAGCTCCAGTGGGGCTTACGGCTCAAAGACTTGCCTCAGAGCCGACAGCAGTTCTCTGCAGTGGAATGCGAATACATAATAAGCAAAAATTGTGGATATTGAGCAAGCAAATTTTCTCCGTACAAACAGGCATACAATAACACAAAACTTGCACATCAAGCGCACAGAGAAAGGCAGAACAGTCTATAGCTTAGCCTTAACCTGACTTGAGCTATCTGTAGCCTTTTTCAAAGACTTCCAATATTTATCTTTCAACTGCAAAACCTCAAAAGCTTGCTCAGCCCATCTATCTTCCCAGGCCGGTAACTCATTCGCATCACTCTCCTTCGCAGGTGGCCCCGCGAAGTCATGCAAGAAATCAAAATATTCCTTGAAATCGGGTTTGATCTCGTGGAACAGGGTCGTGGGTCCCTTATACTTCAGCCTTTCCACCTCCCACAAATCCTGCTGCTGAGGGCTGGGCAATGGCTTCGCATTTCTCCCTGCAAAGTACCTCGCAACAGCGACAGCCTGGTACTCATAGGAACGGAAGCTGATCGCAGCCCGAATCTGTCCCACGAGTGCTAGGGATGGATCACCGATCTTGAACACATGTTGATAAAAGCCCGCGACTCGGTTGTTGGGCGTCACAGGGTCGGGAGTCAAAAATGGGTAGGAGAGCTTATATCCCGTGGCGAAGATAATCTTGTCCAGGTCGGCGACTTCGCTGCCATCCGAGAACTTCACGCTAACACCCTCAGAATTACTTTGAATGCTTGAGATCACAGGCTTTGTTTGCACATTGGGCAAGTCCCACGCCGATTGCAGGACCTCGTTATATCCTCTCTGCGAGAGATACAACGGGGCGTTGACGATAGCATGCAGATCAACCACAAGGTCAGCAGATGAAACGTTTCCTCCGACTATCACGACTCTTTGGTCCACATAATCATTTTGGCTGCGATAAGCCTTGGAATGCTCAAATTTCGCCGGGTGAGTTGAGACAGCGTTCTCTAACCCAGGGATTTCTGGAACCAATGGCGCACTGTAATGCCCAGATGCCACGATGACAGCATCAAATTCCTCCTGCCACCAATAGTCCTTTGGTTCGTCATTTCGGACATGGCCTGACTGTCGAAGAGTCAAAATCCATTTTCCTTCTTGTTTCTCGACCTTCTCAACAGTCGTGTTGAAACTAGCGAGGTGGTAGTAATCCTTGAAGAGATCCTCCAAATACCCCGCAATGGTGCGAAAAGGGTGGGTTGGATTTGAATGTCCAAATTGCTTAACAGATAATGCCGAATTCACGCTTGGAAACGGTCTGTGGGTGAATGCCATGGCTTTGGAGCCCACATTGCTGTCAAGGGCATCGTAAATTCCAGTTCGTGCAGTCGTGTCTTCGGGGCTTGGAGATGCGAATTGAGGTAGCTTCTTGGGGATCGCATTTCGCAACTGCGGTGAATTCTGTGGGATTGGGAAAACGTCTGGAGTAGGATCATAATGCCAGATACCCCCAGGCTTATCACGTCGCTCAAATATCCGAATTTTCTCAAAGACTTTCTCTTCATGCAGGGCTTTGACTGCCGAGATGCCCGAGGGCCCAGCACCTATGACTGCTATATTGCGGTAGCGAGGGGCCATTGTGCTCAAAAATGTTTCTATGTCGTGGACTAGATTGAACCTCGCCGGGGGCAGTGGCAAAGGACTTCAGGATTGACAACACACCCGAATGACAAGGTAAGTAAGCCAATATATAGGAACTCGAGCATATTCGAAACATCACCGATAAGCAATCCATGGCGTCAAGCTACCTTACATTGTCGACATATGACCTGCCAGCCCCGCAATATGCTGTCAACTGTGTACTTAGAACAATGGTACCTGAGTGGATGCACTTGAAATTTGCTCCCATGATCGCGTCACCCTCGCATTAGCCAATTGAAACGATACGTCGTCTCCATGTCTATATATGGACGAGCATATCTTTGTGCACTCTGGAAGCACCAACTTAGCTCGGCCTGAATTCTAAGCATCTAAAATCAATTCCCAGGCCCCAGAAATTTTTGAAATAATCAACATTGACCCTGAAAATTACTTTTTAATCCAACCTCTTCGATCACATTAAGCAGCCTTCCTTGATACTTGAATGCATTTCGCTCATGCCCACGCGCACACGACGATAGCTTGCTTGGTTTGAGTTACCAGCTGGCTGTTTCTGGACGTTCTCCTTGCCCTTCAAGCTATCCACACTCGGAGATCCAGACCGGATACCAGTCATGGCAGGGGTGGTGAGCTTCGCCGTCGGCGCAGAGATGCGTTCAAGGGTGTACACCTCCACCATCCATTCATACCAGACTTTACGATCATCGGTTTGGCGGTACATGGTGACGACTACTTCACCATTATCGGGAACATTGAGAGGAGTCTAAAGCCAGAGTTCACATTAGCATCCGGGTATAAAAAGTATCGCAGATTTGTGGCGTTAGCTTTTTGGTCGTGTCATACCTTGAGAGGGAAGTAGATAGGGAACCAGCTGATCATAGTGGCGCTCTTTGCATCCATTGTTACTGGATTAGTCGAGAGCTCAACATCCCCGTAGAGGACAGTTTCAAAGTACCCAGCTAAGCCGTGGCATACACCCCGGTTCTGGGAGGGGAAGGAAAGACGTGTTTGGCGCACATTGTGCGCATTGGAAATAGTGGACGTCATCGGTGATGGAGGTGGAATGTTTCGATTCGGGTGGGAGAAAGACCATGCAGTCTGAACAAAGGGAGTTGGGAACTCGGTGGCGAGAGTCGGCGCCGAGGTACCAGAGGCACGGTTTATGGAGTTTTGATTAAGGGCTTCCGTATTTCCGGTAGAGTCTGCAGTAGACAAGAAATCAATAGCATGGAGCATCACGACGTAGGGGGTCTCCGGAGCTGCAGGGTTGGTGACTGTCTGGTTGACTACATCGGCGTGTAGCTTAGGAGCAGAGATGGGCGAAAGGTGGGCCGAGTATGATGCTGGAATGGAAATTCCATGCACAGGATTTATCAGATCATTGATGCCATCAAGGCACTCCGGGGACAGTTCATTGTCAGCAAATGAGCCGAGCAGCTCTGACACCACAATGTCAACGTAAGTATGAGTGCTGCCGGAAGCGATGGGCGCAGAAAAGTCAGAAGATCGACCGGGGTCATTGGCGCTTTTTGTTGGTGTGTAGAGCAAGGTGTCCTCAATACCCAGCGATTCGCCGACTGGGTCCTGAGCACCGCTCTCGGTTGCTTGTCGCGGCACTCGTGGGCCTTTCCAGCTCCGCATGTCGGACTGAACGAGAGTGACTTTGCCATCCCAGATGGTCTCGTTATGACGCTGTAACAACACAAATGCATTCTGATTCTTTTCTACGGCCCACAGGTCGATTTCCACTCCGGCTTCAGCGCTAGCCTTCAATGCCCGGGTCACGAGAGGACCACGGCCAGCCCCAACAACTGCGAGAATCACCTTCCCATCGGGATGAGAGGTTGGCTTCTTCTGGTCGGCCCAGTCTCTCAGAGCCTTGGTAATGGCGCGCTCATACCACTCATATTTAATGGGGTCTTTCTCAAAGACCTCGTAGGTGATGCTCTCCAAGTTGACAGTCAGTGGTTGGAGAGGGGCCTGAAGGTAGTCTTGATAGCCTGTGCCAAATCGCTCGATGGGCGTGCGTGGAGGCTGCCGTTGCTGCAGATTCCGGATGTAGGAGAGATGCGGGGTATGATCATGATGCTTTTTGGAGGCACTCAGGCTCGGATAATCAGAGCTAGACAGTTGAGACTGGCTGGCCTCCGCTTCTTCTGTGTTCTCAAGCCCGGGGATAGGCCCAACGTTGCAAAGCAAAATCCAGGGAGGGGTCCGAAGGCGCATCAGCTTCGCAATTAAGGCTTGGTGAGCCTTTGACAGTACAGGGTATCCTTTCGGATTCTTCAAAAAAGATGAACCATCAATCGTCAGGAGATGCACTGGCTCTGAGTGCCAGCGCGATTGAACGGACAGAGCAGGTAGTTGTTTGGGCATCGCCAAAGCTACCATTCAAGTAAGCGAATGTTCGCGATAGGAAGACAAATAAAAGGCCATGAGACGGGGTGCCAACTTACCAACAAACAACCGGCTATGATATTTGCAGGTCTTCCTTATCAAATCCCACGCATCCCAAGTTCCGAATGAGTCGATTTTTGGCAGGTTGCCTGCTTCTAGCTGTACGTACTCTTGCCGGGCCAGTGGAGCCAAATCACCCATGCTATCAACCTCTAGCTCGGGGTTGTCCACCATCCGCAGCCAAATATGGAATTGGATGTATGGGCCTAGATTCAAAGCATCCTGAATAGCCCTGGCGTAGTAGACTACACCTTCCGAATGAATGCCACCATGATGCAATTTAGGGCTAGGAATCAAGAGATATCCAATGCCACAGAAAGCAGCATAGGCTACTTCTAACATCAGAACCTGTCGCGAGAGATCTGCAATCAACGGATCAGGCGAGCAAAGGTCAATCCAGCTGCTAGTCACACCAACCAGCTGGCTCGTGGCTTCATTGGGGGTCAGATTCGAATCCAGCTTGGTCAATGGCGGAATAACCAGTGGCCGGGTGTTTTGCGAGGTGGCCATGGTACCAATGCGATCGAATGATGGCGGCTGCAGATTGGAGAGATAAGAAGACAGAAGCCCTAACACCCTGGAGTGAAAATGAGTGGTTGTAATTGGCACAGTCAACATATCATACTGTAGTTGGACATTAAGTCAGCCACTGAAAAAGCAATTGACAACAAAAGAAACGCAAGAGAACTAACGTTACTCTCGTGCGCCCAGTTGACCACCTGGGGGGTCACCGAGAGTGTTCGGTTCGGCTCATGATGGCCGATACAGAAGGTGACCCCAGGATCATCGGCAGCACCGTAGTTATCCATGTTGACACGGAGCACTTTTTTGTCAGAGTAGCGGGGTCCAGAGGAAGTTGAAGGCAGTTCCAAGGTCTGAACGTGGTGCTGGCACCACTGAAGAAGCACACACCACTATTGGGGTAGCAAGTGACCACGAATGGTAAAACCCGACACTCAAAACCAAGAAGGACACGCCAAAGAATCACCCCTACATGTTTGACCGCGTTTCCCCTCGATCCCTTTGTGGGGGTGCCGGCAGAATAGCTCTGGCGGTGAGCCAGATAGGCATCGGGGGATCGCCGCTCGATTTGCCTATCCGAGTTTTTTTATCGACCGCCGAGTTTTGCACTCTCCAACTCTCTCAACCCTCTCGACCACCTCATTCAGCATGGTTGACCGCCGCTCAGACTCAGAAGACGGTGCGCGCGCCAAGCGCCAAAAGATGGACGCTGGTGACCCCAAGAATAACCCGTACTTGGCTCACATGTACGAGGATACCAACGGCGCGGACAAGAGCTCGGCCCTGGCCAAGTTCAAGCGCCATCAGACGACAGCAGCTATGGCCAAGAAGGCTGAAGATGGCGATGTCAACCCCTTCAGTGGCCAGCCCCTTTCCACTAAATATTTTTCTATCCTAAAGTCTCGTCGGGACCTTCCTGTGCACGCCCAACGGTAAGTTGAATCAATTCTTTTCGCGCCCGACAACAACATGCTAATCCCTCGGCCTACTTCAGTGATGAGTTCCTGCAGCTCTATCAGCAATCCCAGATTCTGGTCTTCGTCGGTGAGACCGGTTCCGGAAAAACCACTCAGATTCCGCAATTCGTCCTGTTCGATGACCTGCCCCAGACTCAGCGCAAGATGGTTGCTTGTACACAGCCCCGTCGTGTGGCCGCCATGTCCGTCGCCCAACGTGTCGCAGAGGAAATGGATGTCAAACTCGGAGAAGAAGTCGGTTACAGCATTCGTTTCGAGGACAAGACGAGTTCGAAGACCATCTTGAAGTACATGACCGATGGTATGCTTTTGCGAGAGGCGATGCACGATCACAACTTGTCCCGCTACAGCACGATCATGCTCGACGAGGCTCACGAAAGAACCATGGCCACTGATGTCCTGATGGGTCTGCTGAAGGAGGTTGTGCAGCGCCGGCCGGACCTGAAGATTATCATCATGTCTGCCACTCTGGATGCGCAAAAGTTCCAGCGGTACTTCATGGATGCACCTCTTCTCGCTGTTCCTGGACGTACCCACCCTGTCGAAGTTTTCTACACTCCTGAGCCGGAGCAGGACTACGTTGAGGCTGCTATTCGAACTGTTCTCCAAATCCATGCGACGGAAGATGAAGGAGATATCCTTGTGTTCTTGACCGGTGAGGAGGAGATTGAGGACGCGGCACGAAAAATCGCGATGGAGGGCGACGAAATGGTCCGGGAGGCCGATGCTGGCCCGCTCAAAGTCTACCCTCTGTATGGTAGTCTGCCACCTCATATGCAACAGCGCATCTTCGATCCCGCTCCTCCCCCTCTCCGCAAGGGTGGCCGACCCGGTCGGAAAGTCATCATTTCCACCAACATTGCCGAAACCTCTTTGACCATCGATGGTATCGTCTACGTGGTGGATCCCGGATTCTCGAAACAGAAGATCTACAATCCTCGTATCCGTGTGGAGTCTCTTCTGGTCTCTCCAATTTCCAAGGCTTCTGCCCAACAGCGTGCTGGTCGTGCCGGTCGTACACGCCCTGGAAAGTGCTTCCGTTTGTACACCGAGGAGGCCTTCAAGAAGGAGTTAATCGAGCAGACATATCCGGAAATTCTCCGATCAAATCTGTCGTCGACCGTTCTTGAGTTGAAAAAGCTGGGAATTGATGATCTTGTCCATTTCGATTTGATGGATCCTCCCGCTCCTGAGACTCTCATGCGAGCTCTTGAGGAGCTCAACTACCTGGCTTGTCTCGATGACGATGGCAATCTTACACAACTCGGTCGTCTGGCATCAGATTTCCCTCTTGACCCTGCCCTTGCCGTTATGTTGATCAGCTCTCCTGAATTCTACTGCTCCAACGAAATTCTGTCCATCACAGCTCTGCTGTCCGTCCCGCAACTATTCGTTCGACCCAACTCGCAGCGCAAGCGTGCGGACGAGATGAAGAACCTGTTTGCTCACCAGGACGGCGATCACTTGACCATGCTGAACGTTTACCACGCGTTCAAGAGCCCCGAAGCCCAGGCAAACCCCAAGCAATGGTGTCATGACCACTTCCTCTCTCTCCGATCTCTACAGTCGGCTGATAACGTCCGCATGCAACTGCTTCGGATCATGGAGCGCTCCGAGCTTGAGATGATCTCAACTCCTTTCGAGGACAAGAAGTACTACGAGAACATTCGTCGCGCTCTCTGCGCTGGATTCTTCATGCAGGTTGCCAAGAAGGAATCACAGGGCAAGAGCGTTTACACAACCGTCAAGGACAACCAGAACGTTCTCCTCCATCCTTCCACTGTACTCGCCCACGATGCCGAGTGGGTCTTGTATAATGAGTTTGTCCTTACAACCAAGAACTACATCCGCACTGTGACTGCAGTCAAGCCTGAGTGGCTTTTGGTACGTTTTATCTTGCTTCTGAGATCCCCATTGACACAGTTGCTAATTGTAAATAGGACATCGCACCTACATACTACGAGCCCTCTTCTTTCCCCAAGGGCGACATGCAGTCTGCGCTCCTCCGAGCTAGGGACCGTCTCGCCCGCAAGGAGAAGATGCGCGCTGAGAAGCGTCGATAGATGGATTTTTTGGGTTTAAAATCATCATGGATCATTATTTTGTTTTAGATTCCCTTTTTGCGGGTCTTACGACCATGCTCAAAAATAGAAGCTGCCTTGCATTGGAGATGGCATGTATGCGTGGTTTTACTTGAGATCTTTTTCTCTACGATGTTTGTCTCTGCACTCCCTTCTTTGAGCATCCCTAATTGGGAATGTGTGTATAAAGTATGAAGTATAATGGGTGAGTGAATCTGATTGGAATCCACTCCAGACAGTGCACCCGTCGTGGTTGCATGTTAGAAAAAAAAACCCAGTAGCACCCGTCAAGGTGTGCGTTCAATATCTACTGCGTAGGGTTCAGCAGACAGTGGGTGACCCGTCTATTGGCATTTCATCCTCTCATTCAGGAGGGCAACTATATCATAATGTACAAATAAAGTTCTGTTGTCACAAAAAGAGAAAGAGCATGGTCTCATGCCTGGCCAGCAGTGCGCTGAGAAGACGCAGCGACAAATTTCTTCGCCTTCCGAGATCGGGATTTCTTCGCCCGGCTCCGAGCTGGTTGCTGTACTTGATTCTCGGGTGTCCCAATAGAATGATCCTGTGCCAGTACGGGGCCCATCATGGCGTGTGCCGGTCGGAAAGAAAGATTCGGGCGCGATGTGTCATGCTCCTCGCACTCTATCGGACTCGGTATCCGTTCAAATTCGACACTCATGGCGGAGTCTTGAGGTTGAAAGGGTGGGTCATGTGAGGGTGGATTAGGTTTGGATGGTTGCGATAGTGAATCCTCATACTCGAGATCATGGTGTATTTCCTCTTTGAACGAGGCCTCGATGTGATGTTTGCGTAGCTCAAAGACGAGCTGACGAAGTTGGGAGACTTCGTCCTTCAAAGCGGCTATATCCTCGCTTTGGGTACTCTGGGTCTGTGTAGCACCTGCGCGTTCCGAAGTCGCCGGTGAGGATTTTGCCTGCTCCGTGTGTCGAGAAAGCGTGGCAGACAAAGCATCATTTGCATGAACAGCAGCGAGGCGATCGAGCTTTCGCGACATGAATTGATCTTCGGGCACCTCGAGCCTGCTCAGTTGCTGTCCAAATACATTTGCAAAGTCATAGCACTTCTGCCATAGGGGACGAGACAAGTTCTCCTGTGGTGTCGTTTCGGCGGCCTTTTTCCATCGCTGGCCCTCTTGATCCACAATGGGTGCAATGTCGTTCTGCTGTGATGGAATGTTCGGATTGAATCCGCTATGCACGGCAGCCGAGATCAAACTCTGAGATACATCTTTCTGGCAGCATGAGTCGCAAAGATGCACCATGTATAAGATTAACCGCTCAACAAGTCTTGGTGATAGATCAGTTGACGAGACGAGATAAGTCACAGCTCTTTTCAAGGCATGAATTCCCTTTTCCCAGTCCTGGCGAATACTGTAGAATCGGATGTAGGTAAATAAGGTGTTGAAGTTGTCGAAAAAGCCTGACTTGCGTGCAGCTTGAAGCCAGGCATCTGCTCGGTCCGGCTGGTTAAACCGCAAGGCCGCAGAAATTAGCTCCGTGTAAATGACGGTGCTGCTGCCATACAGGGGCGGAATGACTGTAGTAAGTCCATTGATCTTTCGACGGCGGAAAAGACCGATGGCTCCCAGGTTTACTGTGTACCCTTCGCCGCTGAGCATTTGCAAGAATAAATCAAAGTCCTTGAGGTTTTTGGACTTTCGGAAAAAGGAGAGAATGGTGACGATGAGAGAGGTGCTCAAGTAGAACCGATTCGGCAACAATGACTGCAGAAGCAAATCATTCAAGTCGTTCTGGCGGGTTTGGGTGAAAACAATGAGTAGTTCTCGGAATGCCGCGGTGCGATCCGGATCCGCTGATTTAATCAGGTTGCTGGAGATCCGCAAGAGGAGTTCCTGCAAGGACATCTGCTGGCTGGTGAATGATTGAATGTACTCCCTGAGATCATCGTCGAGTATCCGGTCATCTTCCTTCGCCTCTTCCGAGCGCATTGTATCAAAATCAGCAATCACATCAGCAAGGTCGACATTCCGCTTGTGCAACAGCGTGTTCATCTGACGTCGCACGACGTTCAACTCATTCAGCAAGTTATTGACATCGATTTGGGGAACATCGAAGTCTGCCCCGTAGTTCATCGGGACCCCTGAATATTTGTGCGCGATGGTCGGTCGTAGTAGAATCCGAATCGCAAATTGTTTCAATGCGAGCTTTTGGACGGCCTTGATGCGAGCAGTATCTCCAACAACCCAGTCCGGCAATGCTTCATTCATAGCCGCGCGCAGTGCACTCGCTTCAGCTTCCTGGAGATCAAGATGCCCAAACTCCTCCGTCAATGGGGTGTCGTCAATCTGCGCATTCTGGTGACCGAGCCGGCGCTCCGTGTGGAAGGACCTTGTTGGCTGGTTCGGTGCGATTCGTTGGCGGATTCGGGGGGAGGTTATAACGCTGCCGAAGCCTCTCTCTTGCAGCAATCGGTTTATACCCCGACTTTTCCTTCGTGACTGTAGGGACTCCAGAATTCGGTGCTCTTCATCAACTAGCTCGTTCACTTCCGCCTTGACTGCCGCAATTTTCTCTTCGAGGTCATGTCGCCGCTTGGTCTTGGCCTTTGCATCTGCAAGGGCCGCGGCCGCAAAGATACTTGTGTACAGTGCAGTGACAGAGTTCCCAATTCTCAATTTCTTCTTGCTGGCAGCCGTCGCTGATCGTGAAGTGACGCCATTGGCAACCGTACTCAAACACGAGACGCACCGGCAGCTTGACTGCGACGGGGCGGCACGGGACCACATGCTTTGCATTATCGGGACATCGCTGTCGAGAAGCTCAAGGGAGGTGGGTATTGAAGAGAGAACAATTGGACTCCCCACGGAGTCCGATGGGGCAGGATTCGGTTGACAATGTTGAAATCAGATGATCCGAAAGGACGTCGTGAAATTCCGGCGCGGCCCAAATCTTCCGGTGCAAACACTGCAAACAAGCTTAGATCCCCCCCCCCGGTTGCGTCTCCTATTGTTTCCCATCGAGAGTTGAGGATGCGCTGGCTGGTTTCTCTTCTCTACACTTTCTATTTTCTACAATGATATCTCGTTTAATCTTTGCCGTTGCTGGTGTGTTCGCTTTGAGTAGCGGCCTCGCCAGCGCCCATGGCTCACATTCAAATGATGGGCAACCCCCCTCCAACGACTGGGCCACGAGACACATGATGGGTAAGGGTGACATACAGCGCTCAATGGAGTGCATTGCCTCGCGCAATTGCTAACACACGATATAGAGGAGCACCATATTGAAGGCTTCGATGCGCTCTCGTTCTTCGCGCTGCACGATTACGACTCCTCCGGCGCATGGACTCGCGACGAAGTACGCAAAACATACGGGCTCGATGACGAATCCAACAGGGGCGCGAGCGAGTCAAGCAAGGAGTCTGCTATTCGCGCTGTCTTTGATCTCTTTGATCCAACGAATACGGGTACTATCACCCGCGATGCTTGGTTGAAGGCTATCTCCGCCGGGACACGGTTGCCCGACCTCGGCTTCGGACCTGGCCACCATGGTGACCTCGAATATGAATACGAGATTCACCACTTTGAGAAATTCCACGGCGATGATGCTACGGAGGAGGACTTGACCCACCCCGAGGACATTGAGCATTTCCGACTACACGACGAGATGGAGGCTGCTCAGATGCGACTTGAGAAGCTGGAGGATATGCAGGTTGTGGAAGCCAACATTCCTTCCAAATTCCGCCGTGCTGTTTAGATCTTGGGTCACTTCGACTATTTCTGTTTCTTGTCCATGTAAATAAACACTGCCAGGTTGGGTTCAGTGACGTGTTCTGTTATGTTCTATCAGCTGTTGATGATATCCCCAGTTAATGCTGGCAGCGCAGGATATCTGTGATATCTGCTGCCTTCTCTAATGATATGTACCCAACGCGTTACTCAGCAGCGCAGACTGGGCCTTGATGCCAAGGATTTCCGTTCCTCCCAAATTATACTACTGACCGGACAGGGCGCTACTCGGTCAGTGGCGCTTTGAAACCCGGCAGCTGTAGTTGAAAAAACAAACCCCATGCCATCAGGCTCATCCCTATCGACACTCTCCACATGGCAGTGCTCGATCAATGGCTTGTTCGTAACTTCCCGTTGTTCAACAACTGAACCCGGGAGCTCTTGCAACTCGAACGCCCTTCTCTATGTTCTTTCTTTTGGGATGGCCCAGGGCTTAACACTAGCACCTCCCTCGGTTGGGCTGTGCGTTTTAACTTAACAGAATTGTTCCTGGATAGTAGGATACGTATTCAGGCATGTAATTCAGGCATGTAATTCAGGCATGTGCCCAAAAATTATGTACGAACCTCACTTACGAAGCTGAAGCTCCGCACCGGTATTTTCAGAAAGCAATAAGCATCTTGTTAAGTTCATTCAGAGGATTCCGTGTATGCACGTGACTGGTTAGTTCATCGCTGGGCGAATCTCTGTATAGTAGATGAGCCACCTATTGTAGTTATCTGCTTTTTCGAGGTGAAAAGCACTCATCGATTCCAGACTATCGGTTGGTCAATTGATACCTAGGTATGGATAAGCTCAGTTGTCAAACTGATGATGGTTCGATATACAGATACTTTTTGTGAGAATTTGGAAATATATATCGCGGATGGACGAAGACAGCTTTCTGTTTTCCCAGCAAGGCATATGCATAAGGTCCATCATGATTACGAGCCAATGCTAAGCAATTACTTCCTTTGTTTGATACCTATCGACCGCTGAATATTGAGCTATTGATTGGACGACTCCGTTCTGAGACTGAACTGTTTCCTTGACTAATAGTTAGCTGGGGCAGCGGAGAAGCTTAATCACATAACGTGTGGGGTTATGCGGGGGAATATAGAGCTATGATCAATAGCAACACCTATTACATAACAGAATGAACTACTTGGGCCAGACCAGGTTTGTATCATGGATCAGAATACAAGGAGTTATCCTACACTGTGATCAATAGCATTGAGTAAGGATGCTTATCCGCGTTATCGCAATCTCTATACCTACGGAGTATTGTTATTCACATTGGAGGCCACAGGCCATGAGATTGATACTCTTAATTTCAGTCCTGAACAGACAACTTGAATAATATATCGTAACACAAATGAATAGACAACGTATGTACCCAAGACTGTAGGCCAAGATAGCCCAACTCGGCCACCGAATGCCAAGGCAGATGAGTGCTGATTGGCTCGGCCATCAGGGCGCAAAGCCACTTCGCCGCAGAATCAACCAGTGAGAATGCAGCTTGTTACGTTTCCGTCCATTCGGCCAGCCAAGGATTGTCTCACTCTTTGCCTACACGCGTACCTGAAACTCAAAATTGTCCACCATGGTCATAGCTTATCTACCACAGCATGAGCTTGATGCCAAGGAAGATCATCCGTATCCAGAACCGGCAATTCCTCCATTTGCCGGCCGGCTGGGGGGCAACCAGGACTTTATCCTTGACCGGAATGATCCGAAAAATGTGAAAGTCCTGGAGCAGGTGCCCGATGCGGCTCCCTGCATGACCGTGGCCGAGATCTTCGATCTCCGGGGCTTTGCGAGTCCAGATTTATGGAAGTTCGCAATGCTGGAATGTGTCGGTAAGATATGACTTGAATTGATCCCACTATCCGACCATCCCCGTGGGGTCTTGGAGGGGAGCAGAGGCTGCCAATTTGTGATGACGAATTCTAACATCCTTTCTTTCCATATATAGCCAGTTTGATGAATGTTTTTATTTCATGCTGGGTTACGACGCATCCCCTTTCCAAGACCACTTCCCCGACAACCGAAGCTGGAGTCTATACCACTGTCACCTTCTTCTCCCCTCTCTTCGGCGGCATCACCAATCTTCTTTTGACTCCCCTCTTGATCTTTACCTTCTCCCCCTCCAGTGGAGGCCACATTAGCCCGACTATTACTCTGGCCACCTTCTTCGCCCGGATTATTTCCTTCCCACGCATGGTACAATACATAGGCGGACAAACACTAGGTGGTGCATTGGCTGGCTTTGCCTTGAACAGTGCTTACGGTAATCGAGAGTTTACCGTAGGTGGATGCCATATTGATTCTTCCATGGTGCCGGCCAAGGACGGTCTGGTCATTGAATTCTTTGCATGCCTGATTCTTTTTTCCTGGCATTTGGCGTGGCTTTAGATCCACGACAGGCTAAGGTGTTTGGCCATGCGACGTCGCCTTGGTTAGTGGGGATTGTTCTGGGAATTGTCAGCTGGGGAACCGCTTTTACCCGGGAGGGCTATATCGGAGCCAGTAAGTCATATCAGTCAAAGGACTCAGAGCATATCAATAATGTTGGGTCCCGGAGGAGTTTTAATAATAACAAATCGTTTCTGCAGGCCTTAATCCCGCGCGGTGCTTGGGAGCCTATGTGGCGTCCTCATTTCCCACTTATCATTGGATCCACTGGGTGAGTTGGTTCTTTGGCGCTCGTAGTTACATATGGAGGCGTTGCTTATCAGGCCTTTGCTAATTTGATATAGGTTGGACCACTCGCGGCTGCCATCGGGCACGGCCTGGTGTATTTTGCTGACCCACTTTGGACCGAGACGCGGAGTTCGCCGTGAACCCAGCCGACCAGCCGCCTTATCGCCCGGAGGCGGCCCCTGAAGGTTGAGAGGGCAAT
The DNA here is from genome assembly GCF_028828155.1 of Penicillium subrubescens. Lineage (NCBI taxonomy): Eukaryota > Fungi > Ascomycota > Eurotiomycetes > Eurotiales > Aspergillaceae > Penicillium > Penicillium subrubescens. The sequence continues at coordinate 3,288,386 of NW_026643160.1, read as the reverse complement.
CACTGAACATGAATCATCGACACCACATATAGACACATGCATATAGCGATAGAATTAGCGTTAGACATAGATTTGCATAAAGATTCATATAGAAGAACAATGCACATACCAATCACAATGGGTCATTTCCATTGATTTGAGACTTCCAAAGTTGTTATGCTTCGAATGATTGAATGGTCTAGCCTCAGATTCAACATTGACGTCCCTCGAAGATGTTCATGGAAAGTACTCATGAATTTAAGAGAATATCTGCCTACCGGGATCCAGTAGTCCATTAAAAATAGACAACCGTTTTCTTCTAGCACTCGAGGAGTCTCAGCAAGTGAGTATATGCCCTAAACGGATTGCTTTTACTTTGACACGCGATTCAACGGCTTTACTACCGTGAACAAGGAAATGCACTGCTCACTTATGAAATGGCAGTTGCCATCTGTGAATACTGATGTGCTCTGCAATCATGGCAAACATCGAGTTACAGCCCTTCGAGAGTCACTGCTCCTAGACGGTGTCCATGGGGCTCGTGGAAAACTGGAAGGATCTTCTGGAAAAAATTTAAAAGCCATCCATCAGCCTCTCAAATCAAGAGACATGAATACTATTTGATTGCTCTTTCAATAATTTGCTAACATCACTCTCATGTTTGGCCTATTGTCGGATTTCGATTCTCACAATGAAAGCCGAGTCAACACTACTAGCCGGCATGCCGGTGGGCCAGTCTTCGGGTCTCGGGTTACAAAAAATTCGGGAATCACGTCCCATCAGTTTCGGGATCAATAGCGCATTCGCTGAGTAAAAATTTTCGTAGCTCCAGATCCTATTTTCTTTTCAATAATTGAAGCTGGATTCCCTTTAACTCTAATTCAATTCCCTGAAGACAATAGAAAACGTGTCGAGGACCACCGCCTGTTGTCGCCACCAGAGCTTATAGGTGTACGGAAACTCTCATTGCTGCCGTTTTAGGTATGATAATCAATATTTGCATGAAAATTGAGTTTAGGTATGCTGACATTCCATAGGTAGCTCAAACTTTCAACCATGTCATCAAATCTACCGATACCGTGCGCAATTCGCAACCTTCCGTGTCAAATATCAGCCAAACAACCCGTACCTCAAGTCAAAATCGAGGTCAACGGAGACAAAGATAGAGAAAAGAGAACGTTCACGACAGGGGATCTCATAGAGGGTAATGCAATCATAAGCGTGACTCGTGAGATGGACTTGGGTCATGTTGATATCACCTTTGAAGGTAAACACCTGCTCTTTATTCCTGAAGTTGGTCAGGCAAGTGTCGATTGAACCTTCCACTAACAACTCCAAGGTACCTCTACAACATCTGCCAGTCGAGCAGTCTCATTTGTGCCAGGCCGAAGGAAGGCCTCACATAAGTTCCTTCGCGTCAGAAAGCCAATCGACAACCTTCAAGAAACACATTTGGTACCAGGGCAATTGTACAAATTTCCATTCTCTTTCCTCGTTCCAGAGGGCATCAGCCCGCAACAATGCGACCATTCAACCAAAGACGCCGAGGTGGAACAGGCGCACACTCAATTACCGCCCACATTTGAAAGCCAAACATCTAGATTTTGGCAGTCTACATCAGGAGGGTGGGCCCCGAAGGCTTGCAGAATTTCCTACAAAATCCGAGTAGCGATCTCAGAGAAGTCTCAGGCTACCAGCACGCCTAGAAGCAAGCTCTGTGATGTTTCTCGCTCTCTAAGAATCATGCCGGCTGCCAGGACAGCAAAGTGTCCCGAATATTCGGCTCAATATCTGGTCCACGGGAGGCAAAGTGAGTGTCGGTCTATGGGAAGAACGCTGGGAAATCTCCAGGTCGCGGCTGAAGAGCCAAGACCTATTCAGATTTCATCTACAACTACCTGGTTAAACAACGTTTCGACTTCTGCGGTTCAACTCCATCTTGCCTTCGATTCTACTGCAAATGCACCCCCACCCCAACTATGCAAGCTTCGCTCTAAACTCGAGGTAGCTACATACTATGGCACAAGTCCATGGGAAGACTACCCGACAACAGAAGATATGGAATGTTCTAATACTGATCGCGAGGCATGCGTCACGACTACGCCACTTCAGTCTTTGGACTTGACATCTATTCAGTGGGAAAAGCTGCCTACATTCTATTCGACGGCTAAAGATTTGGCAGACGCTGCTTCAGTCAGCTCTTCTGAGACATCCTCACCGCCATCGTACACTGTTTCTGTTACAGTCCCGGTGAATCTACCGGAAGAGCAAGCCCTTGTGCCTACTTTTCACTCGTGTCTTGTGTCTCGCACCTACGCTATTGATCTCGCTCTCTCATATCATGTGCCATCCGCCATCTGCAAATCTACCCTGAACTTGCGTATTCCGCTTGAAGTGGTCTTTGGAAGCACGAAATCTGGAGAATCGGAATGAAACCGTTCACAGAAATTGTGAGAAGTTGACGAGCCAAAATTGCAGGCTTCAACACGCAAAATTGCACCAGATAGACAAACTACTTGTCGCATTATGATACCACATGGCGAAGCTGAATTTCGATTGTACATAGCAAAATTAAATCATGATACATTATCAGAAAACAGTGCAAGATTCATCTCTTCCAAGGATGGCCACCAATGAGACCACATGCCTTGTTCATGAGCATATGTACTGACCTCGTTCAGCAAATCATTAAGCGGGGCGTCAAGATCAAGTGATTCCGACGCGGGATTCGTCGCCGGGGTATCTTCAGATGTCGATAGGCCTGTCCCACGCTCCGCGCCTTCAATTTCTTGAATGTATTGATGTGATCTGTCCACCACCCGGAATTCATGGATCGATTGATGCAAGATATCAAAGTCCTTTCTGGATTTTCCTTGGTACCGTGCTCTGTCAGAACTGGCTCGTTGGTAAAGGAGAGATGCATGCTTGATGGTGGTCATCTTCAGTTGGAAATGTTAGCTGGAGAGTAGGTAATTGAATGCAGCGAAAAAAAATCTCGACTTACCCAGCTTTCACCAAGCTTCCATTCTTTCCGGAACCCTTCAAGATATGTAAGGCAGTAGTTCAAATTTTCTTCTGCCCGGGGACTGCGGCCCAAATTCATCTGAGGGAAATGAGAGACATATAGGTTCATGTATGCAGCAGAAAAGGCGCAGAATCCGACGAATGGCGTTAGCATCTCAGCGCCACACTCGGAAGACTCGTGCAGGATTCTGGCAATATGTTCAGATGCATTAAACATTTCGAGGGCGCTTGCATCCCACCACCCAGGCGGCGCTTCTGCCTGAAGTTGAGGGTGATCCACTGGACCCCTGGGGATGGTCTCTGACGTTGGCAGAAAAGGGAAATATTCACGATGAAGCATAAGGGTACTGCATGGTATAGAGTTAGTAACGCTAGGACTCACTTCCCTCCCGGGTGTAGACCTACCTTAGGTAATATATCAAATTAATGTATGTGAACGACTCCCCATAGGCTAGAGCTATGTGAGCCACGACGGAATTTTCAGGGTAGTGAAGTCTGTGATGTTGATTTGCGCGCCATGCCTCTAGGCGGCTCCGGGTATTTGACCAAGGTGACCCAGGCACCCAAGGACAATTTCTGGGTGCACACATTTCCGGCGCTCGACGTCCATCATTGAGCACAAACGTCATAACATGTGTCCAAATGTCAAATCCTGCCACCAAGACCTCGAAAGCCTGAGTGATATCCAAGAGATTCGAATTTCTGTTGGGCAGAGTGGCTAGACTTTGCTCCATGCTGCTCCTTTGTGAAGCCGAATCTGTGCCAAATGCAAATTCGACAGCAGAGAATGGACGTAGCACCTTGATCTTTTCCATCTCGGATAGAGGAAGCATTGGCGGATTATAGGTTCCAGAACTGATCAACCGTTCCATGATAAAGCAGGCCCACATAGTCCGATTCTGAACTGCTGTGGTAATGGCGTCTTGGCTTGTATCCTGACTGCCGGAAGATAGTGGGTCAGCTGGATAAGGAGCAATCTGTAGGCTATTGATCGCCTGCATGATTCGAATTGCGATTCCTGCAGACCGTTAGTCCAAGAACTTTGAGCGGTTGATACGTACAAGCCTTACCACAGTAGATCCACGCTCGATGGAATTCGCGGGACCCCCATTCAAAAAGTCCCATGACAAGAAGAGCTTGGGCGACTTGAAGCTTCGGGGCTTGAAATGAACTCTGCGACAGCATTTCCCGGGAATAGGACGCATATTGTTCTCTCGATAGCAAATTATCCAGGCCAGTGAAGCCAGACTGAGAGTAATAGCACTGAGTCACCGATAGGATAGCTGCAAGTAGGGTTTTGGTATCATTATGACATGATGTCTGGAACTCTTGCATGAAACTAGGAAGATGTAGAATTCCAAGTTCGGGAAACTTGTTCGTGAAGATATTCAAAACTTTCAGAACAAGATTCGGCGACAGGCTTGCAATGTGGCTGTCAACATGGACCCTATCTTCGCCATGTATGGTGGCATGACGTGGTGAATGTCCAGAGACTTCCGAATGTTGTACTGGCTGGGCGGATCTAGCGAACTCATGTCCAGTAATAGGTTGGGGATTGGATGCAGGAGGATCCGCTCTCTGGACTCGACGAATGGTCTTCCTAGGAGTCTTACTTTGAGGCCTGCTCAGATTGCAGTCTGCAATGCCGCTTCTTTGACATTTTCGACAGGGTGCCTTTCCCGTATTAACGCACTTGATTTTTGATCGCCTATGAGAAATAAGCAAGTGGACTGTTCGAGTGAAGGATGCAGATCTCACCGGCAAAATTCACATGAAAGACTTGAACGCATCTTACAGATTATCTTCACAGGAGCTTGGCCCTTGTTTGAGCGCTTATCTCGTTCAATCAATCAGCGCAACAAGGCACGGAACTCATCGGGAATGAACTTGCTGCGGAGAGCGCCCGGATATGGATGAATCCAATGCCGGGCCACGCCTCCCGGCCTGCCGTGCTGAGTCATCCACGAGCAGTGCCTGGGCCCGTCGATATTAAGGTAGCCATCAAATGTCGCTCTCTCATAATCACGAAAGGTGGACAGATAAATACAGTACCTCAATGTGCTCTGGCATGAATCCCAGTGAAATTGACCTGACTAGCCAAGCGAGGCTCAAGTCAACCCTCGTGGATATTCGAGGTCCAGTCTGCTCTCTTAGACTGCGTTCACGATTTTCGGGTATCGGTTCTGAGCCCCTCTATCTTCAAATCCGACTATTGTTTATCGGAAAAGGCCTGATTTCTTTTCCACGAAAAGCAGCCGTTAGAGATAAGATGCAGATGTTCAAGTATTTAAAACATATCTCGAGTGTTCCCTTAATTTGTTCATTGCATAATACTCACATTTTTTGCTTCTCATCAACACTACTCACGTCCGTTGAAAATGGCGCCCTCCAAAATTGAAAGCTCCCATCTTCCGTCGACACAATGCCTTAATATCAAGCCAATTAAAGATTCTGGAGATGATGATCACTTACTTCATCGCTCATTCATCGACCCACCTGCCCTAGTCGAGCGAGCTGAGGGTGTGAACCTATTCCTATCCGATGGAAGAAAAGTCATCGACGCTTGTGCAGGTGCGGCAGTGGCTTTAATTGGACATGGAAACAAGGAAGTTCACCAAGCCATCATCAACCAGCTTCAGAAAGTCAGCTATGTTCATACCCAGTCATACACCACCCAGCCAGCGGAGGATCTTGCAAATCTCATCCTGCGAGGGAGCCCACACGGTCTCGAGAAGGCATTCTTCGTTGGCAGTGGCAGTGAGGCTGTTGAATCTGCGTTGAAACTTGCACGCCAATATTATTTTGAGAAGAATCAGCTAGAAAGGCTCCATATTGTGTCTCGGCGACAAGGTTATCATGGGAATACAATGACCACCATGTCAATTTCTGGAAACCTTGCTCGTAAGATTCCCTTTGAAGGATTCTCATATCCGCATACATCGCAAGTTTCTCCCGCCTTTGCATATCGCAACATGCGAGATGATGAGACGGAGATTGAGTATACAGCACGACTTCTCCAAGAGCTTGAGGATGAGTTCCTCCGTGTGGGTCCCTACAAAGTCATGGCATTTATCGCAGAGCCAGTGGCGGGATCTGGTATTGGTTCTGTCACTCCGCCAGCCGGTTATCTGGCTGGTGTTCGCGCCCTGTGTGATAAGTACGGTATCTTGCTCATCTTTGATGAGATCATGTGTGGTGTAGGTCGCACTGGAAGCTTCTTCGCCTTCGAACAAGAGGGTGATGTTGTACCCGATATCATGACCATTGCGAAAGGCCTCGGAGGTGGATACGCTCCGATCTCAGGTGTTCTTGTTCACAAACGTGTTATAGATGTCCTTCGCCATGGATCAAAGGCTTTTAATCATGGACATACCTATCAAGCTCATCCCACTTCTTGTGCAGCTGCGTTGGCAGTCCAGAGAATTGTTCTCAGAGACGGCCTGATTGCTAGGTGCGCAGCCATGGGAAAGATCCTGGAATCGATACTTCGTACAGAGCTGCAGGATTGCTGGTCTGTTGGAGACATCCGTGGGAGAGGGCTGTTTTGGACAGTCGAATTCGTTAAGAATAAGGAGACGAAGGAGACGTTTGACCCCAGCGTCCACTTTGGAGTACGTGTCCAACAAGCCGCCTTCAATAAAGGGGTTGCGCTCTACCCTTGCAGTGGGACGGTGGACGGTAAAAAGGGGTGACCACTTGATGCTTGCACCACCATTTATTATTACCGACGAGGAGCTGCGGACTGTCTGCAAGGTGTTGCGTGAGGCTATTGAATTTCAACAACAGCTTTATTCATAACGGAATACAGCCAGCCGGAATGGATATAATCAAAAGCTACGATAGAAATGGAATATAGACAAATATCTAACTTTTCAATTCATTGCTGGTTCAGATAAACTTAGGGACTAGAGGATCAAGCCGGTAAAACCATCAAGTCCGGCGAGTTCAATCTAATCAACAAAAAAACAAAACTAAAAAATAAACAACCAGAACTCGCATCTGGTCACACACCGTACTCCCAACCGGCCGGTGTGTGGCTTATGTGAAGGCAAAGCATCAAGAGTTAGAAGTCTGTAATATCCTGACGGTCCATTGCTCTAGAGATGGCAAATTTGCTGTCAAGCTTTGCAGATCCAGTCGAACCATTGCAAGATCTAGTTTTGTCACATCTGGAACGCTTGCCCGTAGCTGCCACAGTCCAGTATCATCTGAAGCCTGGCAAGTCCCAGTCGACAAAGTTTTCTGAAAGGTGAAGTTCTTCACTACCTTGCCGGATGTCTGGGGCTGGAGTAACTCCAAGATCGCCGTCGGTACCTCTTCCACAATGGAGATGTCGGTGCTCGTGGGGTCTTCGTTGGCCCAAGAGTTTCGAGAGTTATCCATATCTTTCAGAGCTCGAGCAACTTCTTTTGAAGTCCATCGATTGTAGTCAGCATTGAGTGTTTTAGCGAGTAGATCATTCATCATTTTCGTATCTTTGATCTCAGGGAATCGAAGCCAAGTCTCTGCCATCACTTTGTCAGTAGGATCAAAAGAGGAATAGATGTTGATGATAGTTACTATGACATACCGATGTCGTCAACCCAGTTGGTGATGGCCCTCATCAGCTCAACCTGTAGCTTCATCTCTGCGCGTTTCGGCCATAGCGCGTGGATTGCATCTCGCAGCTTCTGTTTATGCAAATAGCAGGAAGCCATTGGACATATCAATTGCGACTCAGACCCACCTGCCGTTCAAGTGCACCCTCAACCGCTTTGAATACCAGCACAATAACCGCGGCAATGCCAATGATACCTCCCAACGCGCTTGTTGCTGCGAGAGCCTGACTAGCTGTGACTATGCTAAAGGCATATCCCAAGCCGATGATGGCAACAGTGACAACACCGACCAATCCAATAATATCCCATATAATCCTTAACGCATATCGCCAAGGTCAAGTCTAAAGACCAAGTACAGTTGTTAGCCAGCAAGTATACCTTGATAGTTTTGCGAACATGCCACACACCCTTCTTTCAGTCGATTATACGCTTCTAGCTATTTTCCTTTCACGATCCGCTTCACGCGATCTTCCAGTTGACTTGAAGTTTCGAACCCTTGATCGCGGAGGAGCTGGTCTAACTGAGGCCGAATTCTGTTGAGAGTTTCTTGTCTACATAGACTCCTCAGTCAGACAGACGATTAAAGTACCCATATAGATAAGAGCAAGTGACGGACTTATGAGCCTTGAGACCACTAAACTCTGCTTGCAGTACATGAATATCTCCCTTCAATTCTTCTGCCCGTCGCCGTCTCTTGGGGTTGTCCAGATAAAAGAGATCGCTGATTGTGCTGCCTGAGTTGCCCATCGTGCTCCTGTCACTGTTGTTGCAAAGGGAATTGATATAGCACCGACTAGACCCTGATAGATTGATGTGATACTTGGTACTCTTCTCGTTTAAATATGATCAAACATGTTCGGTAGCGCAACGAAGAAATCATTAGGCAAAGGAGAGATGTGAGATCGACGGGAAATTGTGATACATGCATTGGATTAGATTTCCGATGATGGTATAATATTCTATTCCAGCAAGGGATATACTCCCTTGGTGACACCATATAGACGAGTGAGGTACGGACGGGGAGTGATGTCAAATGTTGCATCAGTAACACTACCCACAATATAGGTGGATAAAAATCATCGACTATTTCTCACGGAATGGCATTCCGTAGTACGTCACAGGCATACTTCTAGCTAAGTAGCCATAGATTAGTATAAATTTCAGACTGAATACAAATTTTGGACCTCAATACAAGCTTTGAACACGATCCTAAGGATAAGCCAGTAACCGTGTCTGACATTCTTTATCCCGGTCAGGCTACCTCAATCATTGCACATAAAGCATACACCTGAGCATCGAATTTAGATAATAGACAACGTGGTGATCGAGTGTTGCAGCTTGCCACTCAAATTGGCATGATACAGGGAGGAGCAGAGGACATCATTCGTACCAATGACAACAATACAGACCATGCACAGGAGGAGTTGAGGAAGATATTGAAAGAACACAATTACAACATGATTGAAGATCTGCTCAGTGACCTCGAGAAAATGCTGCCGCCCGACCAAAAGAAGCATTACCAGGACATGATAGACGAATACAAGAAGTGGACTGACGAGACCAAAAGGTTTTCGAGTTGAGCATTGCAGTGGGATTCCTTGGAGGAGTCATGAACATTTTTAGTATTTTTTTTCCCCTTCGTCCGAGCGGAGCTGATGAAAGAATGCTATTAACCTCATACTACTGTCTACAGCTATGCCCATAATCACTATCCTCGACACAGGAGCGCTTGTTGCAGGATTGGATCTATTTACTCGTGGTTGGATTGCGCTCCTGCGAGGTATCATATTCTCATGCACCATCGGCGTAACTCGGGCATACGAGTAGTACTCTACTGGGGGCGGTCTTCTAGGCGATGAAATGGGTCTCGCTATGATGCGAGGCGCTATCACAACCTTTAGAGCACTAGCAACGGGTGTCGATATTTCCGAAACAGCGGAGTGAGTCGCAGAGTGTGTGGAGACGGCTGGTTCAGCGCTCGTCGTCGTTTCTGTCGTACTCGATGGAATCCTACTGATATTCGCCGCCATTCAAGGGGCGAAGCGAAGAACGGCCCTTCAAGAGTACGGAATCTTTCTCTTCCTTCAAGTTTATCCAGCAATTATCTGACCTGGATTTAATAGCACTTACAGAGCTATCGTGAAACTCTACGGTAGACGGTTCCTTGAACCAAAGACAAGATCCAGGCGACAAATGATCAAACCGCCACAGTCAGCGCGATACTCATATACTACAACATTGCCAAGAGCACAGGACAGACTGAAGATTAGATGAAGCCAGTCATGGACGCGATGATCCAAAGCCTCTTGAAATATCTCAAATCGGTCGGTCACCAACACTGCTTTCAACATACATGTTCTTACCATCACTGACTTGTGAGATAGGACCTCGACAAGATCACTGACCAGTCAGTGTGGAAAGACCTGGACTCGATTGACTCAGGTTTTGCTGCCTGGAGGAATGAAGACCCTGATCTGCAGAGGAATCTCGATTGGATCTCGTCTCAGACTAAGCTGGAAAGTACCAGTAGCAACGCACTCATGGAGCTGACACTCCCCCTGAGAGCTTATGCATATGAAAACAGCTTCTCCTCCGTAAATTGGGCATCTATAGATGTACGAGTGCAAAAGTTCAGCCTAGAATCCATCACCATCACGGCAGGTGATCTGGGTTGGGGTAGGGCAGAGGAAGCCCCCAAACCAGGTTGCAGCTGAGCGTCGTCAGAAAAGTTATGCATTAATCATCTTAAATAAAACTATGCAATTAGTCTTACGAAACTTCTTACCGCTTCTTCATACCAGTATTCGGTTTCATTTCACTAATGATGATACAACACGACTACCTTTCTGTCTTTCTACGTTAAAGACCTCAATGCAAAGCCCTCGAAAAGTTTCGATGGCTCAGATGAGATGATGGTGCTACTGGGATGCTATCTTGTGAACCCCCTCATTATGAATTCAAGAGCTCAGGGTGATGAGGTCAGTTCGTTCCAGTGCAGCTATTAGACTACAAGCAACTCTCTCCGTCTAGAGATTGATAGCTTGACAGTAAGTCTTCTTGGTCTTTACGTATCCTTGATCTTTATGCACGTCGATGTGCTCAAAAGGCACAAGTTCATTTCCAGGTAATAGATATCACGCAGGGTAACGCTACCAGCCTCCAGGTAAAGACACGATCCGCCAACTGCCAAATATCACGAGATCCGAAGCATAGTTGATAACGCCAAAAAAGAGAATGTGAAACGCTAGCGCTTGTAACGAGGGGAATAGTGGCAGTAAACAAGAGTAAGAGCAGAGAGTTGAAGCGATCCAAGTATGAATGATGGTTTATGGTCCACGGGAGGTAGAAAGATGATCAGTAGCACCTAATCGGGGGATAAACGCACTTTAGATGGATCGTTGAGTACAAGGCTCTCTTTTGCTTCGGTCCAAGGTTGACTTTCTAAGTGTTGAGTGCAGCAGACTTTCATGAGGTATTGGACACATCATAGATGAAGCAAACATATTTTGCGCGAGGGAACCCTGAAGAGGTTCACATTGGAAAGCAAAAGAGAAAAAGCCTGTACTCAGTAGTCCACCGCAGGGTATCCGAGCCTGTCATTGGAATCGATGACTCTGCACTCAAGGTCAACACAACTAAAAGAAATCAGATGCATAGCTTTGTAGACTTACGAGTATTGCTTGGTGAGAGTCCCCTCTCCACCTTTAGACAAATCGATATTGAAAACGTAAAAGTTTCCATCACTGGTGACTACCATCACCTGAGGAGTATTGCTACTCATAGCAACAACACTCCTCAGCGGACCGGTGTTGCCGTTTCCACCTGCGCTCTGATTTGACCGAGGCAGCTTGAACCACGCAAAGTCACGTGTGGGTTCCCACATCTCACTGACTCCCTTGGGAAGATATCCACCCACCCTCGCTGCAACTGCTCCACCAACATTTTGAGATGTCCGACGAATTATGCCCATCAACGTGCCGTTGTGCTTCCTAGCTGCCAACTCTGAATTGCTCTCGCCACCAAACTCATCATCGTCCTGCTGTCCAAAAGGGCCGGCCCCGGAGTGGGAGTCGCGCCCCACTGGAGAGTGGGCAGACGATGCATCTGAGGAAGGGCCTTGCTGGGTCAGCTTGAACAGATGGATGGTCTCAGTGGATGAGGAGACGCAGAGAAGGGTGGATGTGGTGTTGAAAGACATGCTGTAGATCCGGGAAGGCATGGATCCACGTCGGAATTGGTATAGTTTGTGACCATCTGGGACAGAGAAAACACGAATGATGGTGCCTTTGTCCGAGGCAGTTGCGAGTAACGTGCCATCACTGTTGAGTGTGATACAGGCCAGAGGAGAACGATGCGCTTCGATAACGTTGATAGCTTCTAGCTTTACCGCATCGAATATCAGGACGTCGCCAGTCGTAGGTGAAACGTGTGATGTGCCCGGGGGCGCATGCGCAGGTTGTTTGACGGTGGCAGGGGCCTTTTGGGGCAGAGGGTATGCCATGTAACAATTGTCCGACGATGGCGCCAAAGCACAGATAGCTGGTATGCATTATTAAAAATGTTCACAGGACACAAGAGATACGGCGGCAGCATACCATGCGGGTTTGGCGAGGTATCAATCGTGGACAATAGCCCCATTGTCTGAATGTCATAAAGGTAGATTTGATCTTCGAGCACGATGACCAGGCGTTTCCGATTCAACTTCACGGAAAGGACCGTGGTCGGAAATGTTAATTCACATATCGTGCTTTGACGCTGCTCAAGAAACGAAATTAATCAGACAGGCTGATTCAAGCTTTTCTCCCACATGGTACTTAGAGTGGTGCCTTGCATGCGCCGGCTCCGAACGGACCTTGGTGTTCGTGATCTGTAATCGTCTCGGGGAAAGGATGAGAGCGACTAGAGAGGTGGAAAAGAGCATCTCAATCACGGCGATATTCCCTTCTTTCGTTTCATAGCTCTTGGCGAACGGATCGGTCGTAAATATGCGGAAACCTTTGGAGGTGGCTGGCTGACGTCAGTAAGAGGCCAGGAACTCGCACATTCCGCGCATTTGATGAGGCCACTGGGATGCTCACCGACAGCCAAATAGCTGTAGTCCTGGTTGAAGGTCACAAAATTCATCGCCATCTTGGCTGATAGGTATGGTGTCACCGGAGGTTAGATGCAAGCGCCGCAGAGGGGGTGTATCGTACCCCGCTTGGAGATAGCGCGACGGGAGGTTGGGGGCTGTGCCAGCTATGAGTCGGTCGCCCGTCGCTGGTGACTGTGTATCATCGCTCACACAGCTTCGGGACTTGTCGCAGCGAGGAAACCAAAAAGGAGAAGCAGAAGATGTCTGAAGAAAGAACCTTCGTCGTCGCAAGCGAGTTGGCCGAGGCGCTTGGGCCACACCTTGATTCTCCACCGCCTCCAATTTCCTTATCGCTGTTCCCTTATCGTCCTTTTCTCCTCAGCTGCGCGTCTGCGACATCATCGTGGCTAGGATCTCAATGACAGTCTCGTTGAAAGAGAGAGTGGTGCTGCTACGGATAAATGTCTGAACGATTTCCACGGTATGGTAAGTGATAAGGTAGGTTTGTTGACTGTTCTTACTTACTCCTTACTAGCCATCAATGTATCACTCAAAAGTGCCGAGGCACGATCTATCGCCAAATCCCACCCAAAATATTGAGGAGTCACGGGAATCTTGTGGCGGTGCATCAGATCATGCTTGGTTATTGTTAAAGAGTAGCTCGACGAAGAAGCGAGGGATAAGTTCATGTCGTTGAACTTGCCCCGAACTGATACTGATTCATTCCTCCATGTAGCGATCCAGTATCATCCATGTAGGCTGACCTGGGGAATTCTGACTGAATCATACCCATCGATGGGAGTAAGGGAATCAGGCGCGTGTTTAGTTTCAGGATCCATCAAAAGAAAGCTAGGCCCGTGCCTGAGTATATCACTTAAGCCGCCGAGGAGACTAGAGATTGGGACCGTCCTTACCTATCGAGGTTATCTCCACGCGAACCCCTACATACATCGCTTAGAGTTAGTGAAATTAGGACGGAGCATTCATGCAAAACTGGTCAATGCTTCATGTACAAGCTTCTTAGCTTCTAGGCGCTGGTAGCAATTGCCCACTCGGAAGTCATGGCACCTATGATAGAACAGATGTATTCACCTTCTACGACTTGATATCTTTAAGCTATCCTAAGAAAAAATTCTAGAACTTCATAACATCGCGTGGTATCTCTTGCGTGATTTCTCCACCCAGATATGCCATACTATCACATCCATGAAAGGACACGAAGAAGGCCATCTCTTTCCACACTACTACAGCAGGTACGCCAATACACCTCCTCTCCAACTGTTGGTTACACCAGTGATAATACCTGTCATATTTGTACTCAACTTCCCCAGTCATGTTTCAGGTACGGCGCCGCTGACGTCTCGCTTAGGTTGTTTCAGTAGCTATCCTGGTATGCGGACTTGCGGGGACAAATTCAATGCCAACGTCGTCTCATATGACTTGTCTCTTTGCACTGCCAATGAGAAGCAAGGCTGGGATGTTTCCATGTCGATTGGTGAATCTTGGGACTCGCCGTTAAATATGATTGGCAAGACGGACAGGTTGGAAGTGGGTGGACTGGACTTTGGCTCGCTCCGTGGTCCCAGGTGACAAAAATCCTGATACCAAAGAAGAAGGAACCATGAAAATCATCGAAGTCCCCCGGGGTATTGGCTAATTAATATAAGTACCACGTGAGTTGATAGCGTTGTTATTGCCCCTAGATCATGACTCGCCAGCCATATCGCCTAGACAGTCGACAGTGACCAGCAAAGCGTTGTTAGATACCCGGGTGTTTGCCCGGTATGTGTGTCGCGTGATCCGGGTAGCTGCTGTATGGCCCGTTTTCGCCAACCTATGACTTCGGCGACGTGTTGCCATCTTTCGAAGCTTCAGGCTGATTGGCTATGATAATATAGCGCTCCTGTTCTATGTTTTCTCGGGGCAGACAAGTGGATTCGGAACCGTAGCAGGAACGCCAGAACTTTGCGAGTCAAAGTAAAGGTCTTGGGCATTCTCCTTGACGATGTTCATGCAGGTCGCTGCCAGTTCCTGGATTGATCTCGGCGAAGCAACCACCCAGCGGCCCGCAAGATGCGCAAGAACTTCACTGTAGTAAAAGAGATCATCAGTCTGAGTCTTCCCGGATACATGATCCCGGTAAGGGAGGATGGGCATTAGTTGCCACTCGCGTGTTGGTTACAGTACTGTTAGTTTATACGTTGCCTGAGTTTGATACTCATAGATTCTATCCAATTCCGAATTGAGTACTCACCGACCCTTGCCACTTACCTCGAGACAAAGAAAACACTGTTGATCAGTTGACAAGTCCAAGATGCAATAGCAGACTGAGACTGGACGGGTCATTCCCGGATGATGTGACCAGCATCCTTCGCCCAGTCCGAGACGGCAAACGGCTCAATATCCTGTTCGCTATATGTGAGCAAACGCGATACGGATCACCGGGATCGACTACGTATATGACATGCTTGCCGCACTATAACCGAGGATCGGTGGCGGGGTTGCCAGGTTGTTGTAAAGTCTCAACCGGGCAGGGCCCGCTTTTTGTTTGTGATGGCGCAGGGGTTGTAATGAGTTGACCAATAAGTATGATGTTTGACACGTTTTGGGAAAACATTGGTTTGGATGATGGGGACGAAGGAGGGAAGGACAGTGGGAATGATGGGCTTGGCAGGGCTTGACGGGTCAGCTGAAGTGTGGTTGGGATAGTAAGCGCTACAGAAAGAAGGGAAATACGGATGGAAGGATTCAACTATAGGACATTATTACGATATGGTAGCCTTGTAGCCTTGAACAGGCGTGGTACAAGGTAAATAGTGTTTCTGGCTCAAGGTTGGCCCGATAAGCCCCCCTTCCTGCAGTGCCACTTGGGACAACAGCTGTTGGAGCTACTTTGGGCTGCTACCAGCTTCAGACATACCTTGTCTCAGTTAGAAATAGGAGATCTTAATGTGAATACCTTCATGACATGAATTTCGCATCATATTCTACTGCACGCTCTCGTAGCCTTCGAGACTGTCTTCCAAACGCCCCGGTCGCAAGACAGACAAGACGTTGAAATAATTCCACGCATATCACGACCCCCACTTGGGGTAGAGTGGATCGCATTGGCGATCCGGGGTGAGAGCCCCAGCTCCTTGGGCCATCTTGAAACCGGTCTGGATCCTAGTGGTGAGTTGGAATGAGTTGAGTTGAGAGGAGAGTTTTTTTTTTGCCTCGATGGTCATGTTATGTCGTAACGCCGGGAAGTAGTACTCCATTTCCCCGGTCGCAGGAAGCATAACTCGCTGGTCGAAATACGTATCCACCCAAATCCAAACCATATCAGTAACCAACTGTTCACTATCCAGATATCATATCGTTATCGCCGTTGTTGTCCGGTGAATCAGAGAGCACGCGCGCAAATTGAGTTTCAGCGTCCATCCACGGGTCTCGGGGGGAAAGCATGTCCGCCATCGAGAGTGGTGGTAGTGTCAGAGGGTACGTACATCCTGTACAGTTATGTAGGCATGCCCGAGGCGTGAGATTTCCAAGGAGGGTGGATCTTGGTCAACGATGTAGTGCCCGGGACTTGTAATGGAACCAGCGCCAGTAGCAGAACTAGCGCGGGGCTAGTTATGTGCGGGGGACTCTTTCCTTTGTTGGCGCCACGAGTCGACAAGAAGAAGAGGAGAGAAGGAAAAGTGGAGGCAGGCTGGAGTAGTGGCCCCGGACGCACAGACGCGACCAGCTGGGCCTCGAACGAAGGAGGGGGGGGAAAGATAGGGACTGGATCGGGGGAGGAGGGGAAAGGCCGGAAGTTAGCAATCTCAGCGTCATCGGAAAAGGGAGGGGAGATGGTTGGCTTGGGATGATTGGCCAAGCAAGGGGTGGTACATGGACAATTGGAGGGGGGAAGAAGAAGTACTTTTGGTTAGGAGTCCCACAAAGAATTTGAAGGGTGCATAACCTTATGGAGTGGAGAGTCTGGAGTATTTGGAAGTATGTACTTAGTAGCTGGTATACGGTACTATTGGTGATGGTCCCGATCGATCTAGTCAGGGACTGCGCCATTGTCCAACAATCCTCTGGACCGTGAGCATTGATATTCTTAGTACTTCAATAAGTATTCTAGCTACAATAGCTACTCCTGCAACCTTAGTGACTGAGTGCTACTGTAGGTAATCATCCGGTCGAGTTAGTCGAGTTTATGGTGTGGAGAGGAGTGGGGACCTCTGAATGGAGCCAGCCATGGGCGGGACCCGGGGGAGACGATGACGACGATGATAAGTGATGATGATGATGATGATAATCAGAGAGGAGAAGATAATCAATTGATACGAGGCTCTCCTCATAGTGAAACTAATCTATCTATCAGATCCTGAAGTGATTGGACATGACTCTAGATACTAGATTAGTACGTAAAGTATTAAAGTGTGTAATACCATCCAGGGTAATTACCCTCTCTTAACTTGAGTTCATTGTGGAACTTTGGAGGTACATCCCGCTGGGGTATCCGTTGTACCTCAACACACGTCCACTTCCACTTCCACTTTACCACCCATCTTGCTATCCTCCCCTCTTCTTCCTGCTCTCACTTTACTCTCTTGCTACAAATTCCATCAAAATCTATGTCAGTGGTCTCTTCCTCCCTATAGTCATTGTTCCCATTTCCCCCACCCTCGTTGTTCTGTCCCTCCGACTCATTCCTGGCCCCTTGCTGGTGCCCTTATCTCTCACGTCGTATGACTGTGCACTGTATTGGCCGGCCCCCTTCACACCTTCACATTCTCACACAATCCCTCGGCTCTCCTCTTCTTCGAAATCCCGATCTGGCGATACTCCTGGGTTGTCTCTAATAAGACCCCATCGCAGAACCAAGCCCGCTTCTTGCGACTCAACTGAGAGCCTTATCTCTCCCACTCGTTCACCCATTAGTACCCAACACTCACAAATGATGTGATCGGCGATTCGCCTGATCTCTGGCTGCCGAACCCTCATACAATAAGACCCTCCGTCCACTTGCGATTACCCACTCTGCGCCTTCGGCCCGCCCCTTCCCATCATGGCGACTGTCGTGGTTCAACAGCAGCATGCGCTGCAGCATTCGACTCCGCCGCCTTCACCCATTCCCACAGCACTCGCCATCCCCCGCCGAACTAGCCCAATCCCGAACAAGCATCTTCCCGTCTGCCCAACTGGGCCCTCACCATCGGAATCGGCCTCCCAGGAGTCACTGGGACTCCGAATGACCAATGAACAGACATCCTCTCTTTTGTACCCTCCAGAGGGCTTTGTGCGTCTCTCACGCCTGCCGTCACCAACGGTATATGCCCTCGATGGCGAGACACTGGCCGCCGCGCTCAATCATCAGGCGGCGCAGCCCCTACCAGATCCATCGCAAATGTTCCCCTGGCTGCATGGTCTGCATCCAGATAACCACCTGCAGTTGGGCTTCTTTTCCAGTCGCAAACGCTCCGCGCGCCGAGCGCCGAAATGCTGGCGCGGCATCACTGTGGTCAAGCTTGGCGGTGACCTGACTAAGGCGCGCATCAAGGGTGCTGTGACTGCCCAGGAAGTGATCACTCCATCGGCACGTTTCTTGATGTCCGATCCACCAGAGGGATTCTCGGTTCGGAACTTCCATATCCAGACAGCCAAATTGGCTGCCATGTCAGATATTGTTGTCTATGCCGAAGATGGAGCGAGTAGATCCGAGTTGCTTGCGCTGGCGGAGGATTTTGTCACAGCCCAGCAGGCCTGGAGATTGAAGAATGACCCCGCCCAGGAGCGCCCAGCATACAACACCTTTGTCTTAACGAGTAAGTCGCTCTGTCTCTGTATTGGGCAAGGTTCACTCAACTCACATCCGGTACAGGTAGCTTTGCCGACTTTGAAAAGAAATGCCCCAGCATGGTGGCCATCGACTCTAACGGCCATAGTACAGGCCAAGTCATGGACTTTTGTAAGTTAAACTTTCACAATACGAGCTCGGAAGTCCCATGCTTACTAGTTGTCAGTCCAATGGGAGCGTCTTGAAATGTGCAGCATGTCCCGAGCATCAGAGATATCTGCCAATGTCTTCCTCGGACCCACTCCAGAGTACATACTGAGGCCTGGCACATGTCAGCCGCCGAAGGAGAAGACCTACGATCTTCTGATTGAGGCCAGCGATCTGGCCAATATTCCAGGCCCTCGTTTCTTGGGCATGATGGACAAGCAGCTGGAAGGTGGCACCCAGCGTATGGAGTTCCCCTCATCAGGTTCGATTGTTCTTCCCTCGGGCAATACCCGCGAAGTGGAGGATATCGTAAACACGATCCGCTGGATCTATTATCTGGCGAACCCAGAACAGCCCGCCGAGGTGGCTGATCGCGAAGGCGATGTCGCCATGACTCACGCTGGCAAGAAACCCCGCCGAGTGTTGATCCACTGTGCTGATGGATACACTGAGAGCTCGCTGCTTGCTGTCGCATATTACATGTTTGCCGAGGGAGTTCCTGCACCGGAGGCTTGGCTCCAGCTTCATTGTAACAAAAAGCGCAACTTCTTTACATACCCAACCGATGTCGCATTTCTGAGTCACATTCAGCCGCGCCTGCTGCAGGAAAGTCCTGCCTCGCGGTCCATCGACACCTCGTGTATTTGGGATCCTGACTGGTTCTTGAAGATGGACGGATCCCTCCCCAGCCGGATCCTGCCGTACCTGTATCTGGGAAATCTCAACCATGCGAATAACCCGGACTTGCTGCGGGAGCTCGGCATCCGACGTGTTTTGAGTATCGGCGAGGCTGTTAACTGGAGCCTTGAGGAACGCTCCAAGTGGGGTACTGACAACTTGATGTTCATTCATAATGTGCAGGATAACGGCATCGACCCGTTGTCAGAGGAGATAGATCGGTGCCTGGAGTTTATTGGTAAGTTGACATGGTTCTCTGGACAGGCTGGGCCCTGGCCTGTCCAGGTCGTTTGCTTTGGGTTTAGTACTGACAGTGTGTCAGGCAAAGGAAAGAGCGACGGAACTGCGACCTTGGTTCACTGTCGCGTGGGTGTATCCAGATCCGCCAGTATCTGCATCGCGGAGGTGATGGCCTCGCAAGGGCTGTCTTTCCCTCGTGCTTAGTATGTTTTCCCCTGCCCCTCTTTGTTAAAAGTCTCCACCGTCTGACCTTCCACTTAGTTGCTTTGTCCGGGCTAGACGTTTAAACGTAATCATTCAGCCTCACCTTCGATTTGTGTAAGTCCACCCACCCCTCCCTTCACTTCGTCATCGCTGACAGAAACCAGCTACGAGCTTCTGCAGTGGGAACAGCTGCAAAAGCAAAAGCGCGGCATCCCCTCAAAACGAGAGTTGGAATGGGCAACTGTCTCGCGTGAGATTGCCCTCCTCAACAAGCCGTACTCGAGAACCTAATAGACGGCACCAACACTACCCTCCTACCTTCTCCTTTCTCCCTTGGAGTCTTGCATACACTACGACAAGCTCTTACTCGATGTGCTCGGTCTCGGTATACTTTATCCGTTTCTCGTTTACCGTGGCGATTCTCGCCTTCACGCTATGCATGGCAGATTTCCATCATACCTTTACCTTTCGATTCCTGACTGGCCATGTGGGAATTTTTCTCCTTTTTGATGTTTGAATGATTTGAAACACGACTTTCTGAATGACGGATGACTTGTTGATTGATTCGTACTTGAGTTTTGGCGCTGGGCGTTACGGGTCATATTTATCGGATGAGATGACAGGGAGGATCCCAACTACAACAACAACATGGATTGACGAGTGCACGCTATTCTTTACTTTGACCCTTTCTCGCCATGACTATCATCATCATGTTCCACCATGGCAATTTTCATTTCCAACATGTCGGGGTCACCCGCCCTTTTTACCTCTTCATTTCTTCTGGGATTCTTTCGATTCATCGCCATTACACCTTTCCGGCTTTGACTTGTGGATTCTGTTTGTTCTTCATTTCACTTCAGCTTGTCAAGACTCAGAATTTCGGGCGATCATCCATATTGACATGGGGTTTGTGGGCGAATTTTATGGTCCATTTAGAACTCTGTGCCATAGCGACACCGCATTTTGTTGACACCTTCTCATTTTGTTATCTCTTGTACTGGATTAGGATCATATGTGTTATTGAGTACGGGACAGGACAGGTATGGTCGATGACCGTGACTACGGGATCTATCTTATTTTGAATTCTATCCAGGGGTTTGGAGTTTAACTTGGTCTTCTTCTCGAGTTGTATCTCATCTTGTATTTGTAAACTGATAAGTCTATGGTTCGTAACAGGTTTGTTTGGGATGTTCAACATCGCTCAAAAACTCTGTAAAGACCCTTCAGATCGGCAACCTCGACAACTCCCTTGAGCATCCGTGATGTGGCGACCAGTCGAGAGCGAATGGCAGGGAATACAGCATACTCCAACATTCGCATCATCTGTGTCCGGCGTGCCTGGATCAATGGGTCTTCGTTCCCTGCCACTGTGCTGTCTTCATTGGTTTGGGGCACTTCTTGCCCCGTCTCGTCGTTCAAATGGGCCGGATGATCATTTGATGGCGGTGACGGAAGCACAGGGAGTTGCTCCGGTGTATAGAAAGCAGCCAGCTCACGCAGGAACGTGCGGAAGCACTCCTCCTCACCGGTCCAGTCCACGTACGGACCTAGACGGAGTAGGAAGCGCGGTAGCTTCGCTAGAGACGGAACGTAGCCTTTCAATAGCAGCGGGAGTGTAAGCAACTCCCCTTCTTCACTGACCTTCATTGAAAAGTACTCGTCAAGCATCTCCCGTCGCTCGACCAGAGTACGGGATATTAGTTCGGCGGCATTAGCCAGAATCTTCGCAGCTTCGGGGTTATTTCCATCCGCTTGTTCCTCTTTCTCGGCGTCAACTGCGATTTGCAGTAGATCGACCAGCTTTGGAGGTGGATCTAGCTTGATCTCGCCAAAGTTTCCAAAGTCTGTTAGTCCGACTTGGTAGAAGAATTCGTTGCATGTGAGCCCGTAGTCTACTAGGTAGAGTTTCACGCCGGATTGGATGGCTACGAGACGTCTTCGCTCGTCCACGAGGCCGACGTATGTGTGCGATGCGAACATTTCGGTTAAGGTGTTGTGCATGGTGGCGCGCACGGCGCTGCGGAGATTTTTGACGGATGTTAAGGCGATGCGGAGTGGTTGACGATCTGTGATCTCGTACTGGAGTCCGTCGTCTTGAATGGGTGGTTGGGGGATGCCGGGTTCGGTGGATACCCCCGGGCCAGAAGGTGATGGGATAGGAGCTGGAGTGAGCATAGAGGTGATTTTGCGGATTTTAGAGTCCGTTCGGACCAGATTGTTTTCATATGGGCGCTTGGTTGGTGCAGGGGTCTTGGGGGTAGCTCCTGCATTTCCTTCCGTGGCGTCATCTTTGGGTAACTGTTGAAGTGTTTCGATGGTCTGCACGCCAGGTAGAAGACTTTGTGTGAGGAAGGTGCGGCTCGAGTCGACTTGAGCTAGCTTGGATCTAATTTCGTCACAGACCATCTCGATGATCTCATCCTCATTTAGGAAATTAACCTCCCTCTTCGTCGGGTGGACATTGACATCGACACGGTTGGGCTCAATCTCTAGGTCGAGATACACGAAAGGATGACCGCCTTTAGGCAAGAAGGCAGAGTATGTCTGTTCCATGGCTCGTTTGATGGCCGTCGATTCGACCGCTCTGTGGTTGATGAAAAGAAGAATAGTAGTTTTCTTAACGTGGTAGTTGGCGTTCGTAGCAAGACCCGAGGCACGGAAGCCAAGTTTATCATTAGAAACCTTGTACTCGACCAACTCGTTGGCAACCGCACTACCGTGAATTTGGCGAATCCGATCAATAGTATTCGCAGCCGACGGAGTCGAGACGCTGACCCCCGAGTCGCCATGCTTGCGACACGAGAAAGCGACTCCGGCACAATGTACCGCATATCTGCCTACCACGTCGAGGATCTTGGCATACTCTTCACTCGCTGAGCGAAAGGCGCGACGGCGAGTAGGGACGTTGTAGAAAAGATCCTCAACCTAGTATCTTCGTCAGATCCATTGGTTCCCCTCGACTAGCTAAGCCAACACTCACGGTTATTTGCGTGCCTCCTCGTCCAGCTGTAGCTTTCGGGGCAGCAGGTTGGCCTGGCTTGGCCGGGACCAGCTTCCCATCACCGTAATGTGCTCTCCAGGCACAGCTCGATCCAGCCGTCTTCGTTGTAACCGTCAAGTGGGCAATATGACTGATGCTTGCCAATGCTTCGCCGCGGAAACCGTATGTCCCGATAGAAGTGAGGTCCTCGAATTCCTTGAGTTTGGACGTCGTGAATCGTTCGCAGAGAATAGGAAGATCCTCGCGCTAAAGTACGTCAGCATTCTGAATCTCCTTGGTCTATTCGGTGTACCGAGGCTTGGTCAACCCACGTCAATGCCGTGTCCATTGTCCGTAATTTGTAGTAGCTTCAGCCCACCATCCTTGACAAGAACCTCGATCGACGTTGATCCCGCATCCACGGCATTTTCAATCAACTCCTTCAGTGCATGCATGGGCGCAACAATGATTTCTCCAGCAGCGATTTTATTGACAACGTCGGGATCTAGAGCCTTCAGAGCTCAGTTAGCTTAAGGATGATCGCATGTATTGTTGGCAGCCTGGCAATCAGGAGTCCTACCTTGATTCGCTTCGGTTTCGGGGGCCCAGACACGTCTGTCTCCTCCACTGGGCGCTTTTCGCCCCGCTGCTCAGGGACATCAACATCCATCTCGCCCGCCATGGTGAGGTAGATGGTGCGTCGCGTGTTCGACTCGTGGCGTGGAGAAGAAACGCGAGCTCTGACGAGGCGATAAAGGCGATAAGCGCTGCGGGTATCATTGTTGGTGGAGACTCTCCTTTAGCTTAATTGAATCTCCTCAAGTTACCGACCTGCTCACGCTGGCCGCAACTCAAGCAGTTGAACTGAGCATTATTCTTATTTCAATGCTACAGTCAAGGCGTCGGGATACTACGGCGCCTGTGTCTACACACTATGGCGCCTACAAAGATGTCCTTGCGGACCGATGAGGAGCGTGGCAAGAAGGACGATGATCACCGAGTTTCCGATCAAACGCGCTTTCGCCCCCTTCGACGCTCAAGTATACCTCGTCTCCGGCGGGTAATAGTAGTGCTCATTGCTCTTTTCCTTGTGTACGAGTTTTTCAAGCACATGCCCACGGGCTTGACTCCCGCCGCAGAACGATACAATCCCAAGATCGCGGCGCTTAAACACCAAAATCCTAGGCCGCCTCCAGGATCGGTGCAGTCTCCTACAGCGCCAAAGGTTCAGGTTCCACCAAAGGCAGAGATAAACCATAAGGAATCCGATGAGCAGCCCCTATACGATGGGAAGATCCATTTCTACGAGTTGGCCCAGTCGCTCCCTCGCAAACAACGCCCGGCAACACTGGCTAGCGAGGCGGTGATGTTTGCTGCAGCAAGCCTTCATAGTGTTTCAGATATGCTGCCCTTGGCCTGTGGAATGGCTGTGAAGCGGCTCAATCATGTGCATTTTGTCTTGATGGGGAAAGAGGACGTGTCCATTGAGGGCATTAAACAAGTGAACGGGATCCGCGACCCCGAATGCCCAATAACTTGGCATGGTACGATTTCTATTTCTGATCAAAAACCCTGGATATCATAGATATTGATGCCTTAAAACAGATAGCCGACCGGACCGCGCATCCGAATCTACTCCTGCCCGCCTGGAGCAGTCGGTTGCAGGTGGTTTTGAGGTCCTTCAGGCGTTCATCGGCCCAGAGGTCATAATCACGCAGGGTCTGAACTGGGAAGAACCCTTCTTCTGGAATGGGGTTGAAGGACATAAAAGGGCGTCGGGTACTCCTCATATTGTGCTTCCTGCTCCCTCGATCAATCTTATGTGGATGGCGCACATTGATAGCACCGCCCTTCAAGGCAAGTCTCTCGATCTCGCAACCGTTAAAGATGATTTGAAATACTGACTCTCCACCAGTCTGGAACGATGTCCGCGTCGACATGGTGGTCCATGCATCCGAATACTCAAGCTCCCTCATTCGACTAATTCGATCATTGGATGGCGCCGATTATCTGGGTACGAAGCCCAGCTTGACTATCGAGCTACCTCCCTGGGTCGACGCAAATTTACTGGGTAGCTTGCAAAGTTTGAATGGCTTGTCTCAACTGAAAGGGCGCATCACCTTGCGGCGACGCATTCAGCCCCATTACATGGGCCCGGTCGAGTCTTCTCTTCGCACCGTGGAAAGCTTCTACCCGTTAAACCCGAAACTGTCGCACTTACTCATGTTGTCTCCCCAGACGGAGCTGGCGCCGTCATTCTACCACTACCTCAAGTACAGTATTCTATTTTACAAGCAGTCTGCTCGTGCGCAGCAGGAGGGATCCGAGCTCTTGGGAATTTCTCTAGACCTGCCATCTGCGAAGCCTACCTCCCAGAGTGAGGCTTTCGCTCCACCAGTACCGCAGTCTTCGGATCAGACTCAAAACACCAAGCAAAAACACATTCCGTCTTTCCTCTGGCAAGCGCCAAACAGCAATGCGGCACTATACTTTGGAGACAAATGGGCCGAATTCCACACGTTCGTTTCCAGTCGTTTGGCCGTCTCGGAGGCAGTGATCAATATTCCCTCCCAGGACAAGCTCATTTCTACTAAATATCCAGCTTTTATGGAATATTTACTTGAGATGATGAGAGCCAAAGGATACTATATGATCTATCCATCGTTTCCAGGGCGGACGGCCTCACCTTTGGCCACCGTACATACAGATCTCTATCATCCTCCAGAGGAATTCGCTCATGAGCCAGGCCTCAAACAGTCCGACAGTATTGAGGAGCTGTTGGCAGAGAAGCCAGTTGCCCGTGCGCATACCATCATGCCTCTACTTGACACATTTGAGCTGGGGCATTCGTTCCTTGGGCGGATTCCATTGGTATCTTATGATGCAGAGCGGTTGACAGAGGAAATGCTTCAGCAGCGGACCGTGGAATATGCTAAGAACTTCCGGGTTCGATACGGAGGTTGCTCACAAGATGACTTGGTTGAGGATCCCTCTGCGTATCTATTCTGTCGAAAAGAATGATCTGTGGACGTAGTATCTTTCAATCTTGCAATTTGTTGTCATAATGTAGAGATACGAATTGTGACATCAGCTGTTGATGATGTCCATCAAGACTATCCTTAGTTTGAAGTACCAATGCCTGTAGAATCCTTAAATTTCGTTTGTCCAGGGCGAGGTATTTACTAGTTAATTACTAGTTAATTATCATGCTGCGACGTTGGTCAGCGGACACCCCATCCAGACAAAACAA
This sequence comes from Penicillium subrubescens, assembly GCF_028828155.1. Taxonomy (NCBI): domain Eukaryota; kingdom Fungi; phylum Ascomycota; class Eurotiomycetes; order Eurotiales; family Aspergillaceae; genus Penicillium; species Penicillium subrubescens. The sequence continues at coordinate 3,262,379 of NW_026643160.1, read as the reverse complement.
TGACGAGGGCTTGGCGTAATTACATAATCCGGGAGCTGCACCAGCCCGAGCTCTCTGCGCTTCCATCAACCAGCTTACAATCCACCGCATCACCCGCCATCTGCAAGACTCTATCCCTTTCTCTCATTGAGTCGCTGCAAACCTCGCTTTTTCACCCTTGAAACTTTGCTACACGCCTCCGATTCCACACCGACCTGTTCGCCAGATACCGTCAGAGATGGCGAACGAGGGCGATCGGCCAACCTCCGCCGACAAGGGCAAGGGCAAAGTTGATGATGTTCGCGAGTTGAACGGCAAGAAGCCGCAGAAGGATGAGAAGGCCCCTGCCGAGGGCAAGAAGAAGGATGAGGAGCCTCAGGAAGGTAGGTTGTGTTGAGCACGTTGCACCGGGATTCGGAGCACAGAGCCTGTGGCATCTGCGGCTCGTCCTTGGTATTTGGATCAAATGCTGATTGTATTCAAGATGAGCTTAGCGAGGAGGATCAACAACTGAAAGATGAGCTTGAGATGCTTGTTGAGCGGCTAAAGGTATGATGAATCGTATGCCCCAGCGTGATGCTCTCGATGGACGTTAGTGCTAACAACTGTTCGCAATAGGAGCCGGACACCTCCCTTTACGCACCTGCTTTGGACGCCATCAAGAACTTCATCAAAACCTCAACATCCTCCATGACCGCCGTTCCCAAGCCTCTCAAATTCCTCCGACCGCATTATGACGAGCTTACAGAGCTGTACGAGAAGTGGGCAGCGGGCCCTGTCAAGGTAGGCTTGGGCAATCTTGGTCAGATTTATGAGCTATCAGAGCTAACATCTCCTCTTCTCGTTATAGGACTCGCTGGCCGATATGCTCTCTGTGCTCGGTATGACTTACGGTGACGAGGAGAAGCTAGAGACACTCAAGTACCGCCTGTTGGCCAAGTCGGAAGACCTTGGCTCATGGGGTCACGAATATATCCGACACTTGGCGCTTGAGATCGGGCAAGAATATCAGAACCGATTGAACGCGGAGAAGGAAACACAGGATCTGTTGGACCTTGTACTCTCGCTGGTCCCCTACTTCCTGACTCACAACGCCGAGGCCGATGCTGTTGACCTGCTGAGCGAGATGGAAATCATCGAAGAGATTCCACGATTCGTGGACGAGAACACATACTCTCGTGTCTGCTTGTATATGGTCAGCATGGTCAATCTCCTGACCTATCCCGAAGACCAGCAGTTCCTCCGCACCGCCCACGAGATTTATGTTCGCTACAACAAACTCTCCCAAGCCATCGTGCTTGCTATCCGACTGAACGACATCGACCTCATTAAGAGCGACATCAATGCTACTGAGGATAAAGCTCTTAAGAAGCAGATGGCATTCCTGGTCTCACGGCAGCAGATCTGGCTTGACTTGCCTGCCGAGGATGAGGAAGACGAGGCTCTCAACGACTGCCTGAACAACACCTCTATCCCGAAGCACTTCAAGTCCCTCGGAAAGGAGCTCAACATCTTGGACCCCAAGATGCCCGAAGATATTTACAAGACACATTTGGAGAACAGCCGTGGTGCTGGTCTCACCAACCTTGATTCGGCACGACACAACTTGGCTAGTGCCTTCGTCAACTCGTTCGTCAACGCCGGTTTCGGTAATGATAAGATGATGCTTGTTGAGGGAGAGAAGGGGCCGTGGGTGTGGAAGACCAAGGACGACGGTATGCTCTCGACGACTGCGTCCTTGGGTATGTTGCTGCACCGGGACGTTGAGGATGGACTCGATAAGATCGACAAGTTCACATATGCCCAGGAGGACCAAGTTAAAGCCGGTGCGCTTCTCGCTATCGGTATCTTGAACTCGGGTGTTCGTCTCGACTCCGATCCTGCTCTTGCCCTCTTGAGTGATCCAGACAACCTTGAGGCCAAGAACGTACCAATGCGTGTCGCTTCCATTATGGGTCTTGGTCTAGCATATGCCGGTTCCAACAAGGAAGAGCTCCTGGAGATCCTGCTACCAATTGTGGAAGATGCTTCGCTGGACATGCAGCTTTCTGCGATGGCCGCAGTTTCGCTGGGTCTCATTTTCGTTGGATCATCAAATCACCAGGTTAGCGAGGCCATTGCCACGACGTTAATGGATGAGGAGCGTCAAAAGCAGCTGAAGGACAAGTGGACCCGCTTCATGGCTCTGGGTCTGGCACTGCTCTACTTCGGCCGTCAAGAGGAAGTCGATGTCATCCTCGACATCCTGAAGGCTGTCGACCACCCCATGGCCAAGCCCACTTCTGTCCTTGCCTCTGTTTGCGCCTGGGCCGGTACAGGCACCGTTCTCAAGCTCCAGGAGCTCTTGCACATTTGCAATGACATCATCGAAGAGAAGGAGGAGAACAAGGGCGACGAGCTTGTTCAGTCATACGCCGTTTTGGGTCTCTCCCTCATTGCCATGGGTGAGGATGTCGGTCAGGATATGATTCTCCGCCAGTTCGGCCATCTCATGCACTACGGCTCCAGCAACATTCGTCGGGCCGTCCCTCTTGCCATGGGTCTCATCAGCCCTAGCAACCCCCAGATGAAGGTTTACGATACTTTGTCTCGGTACAGTCACGACAATGACAATGAGGTTGCCATCAACGCCATTTTCGCCATGGGTCTTTGCGGCGCCGGTACCAATAATGCCCGCCTGGCTCAGCTTCTGCGGCAATTGGCTAGTTACTACCACCGTGACCAGAACTCCTTGTTCATGGTCCGCATCGCCCAAGGTCTCCTGCACATGGGCAAGGGTACCATGACCCTCAACCCCTTCCACACCGACCGACAAGTTCTCTCACGGGTATCGGCCGCCGGTCTGCTCACTGTTCTAGTGTCTTTGATTGACGCTAAGCAATTCATCCTGGCCGAACACCACTACCTGCTCTACTTCCTCATCACCGCCATGTTCCCTCGCTTCCTCGTCACCTTGGACGAGGACCTGCAACCTGTTACCGTTAACGTTCGGGTGGGTCAGGCCGTGGATGTTGTCGGACAGGCTGGTCGTCCCAAGACTATCACTGGCTGGCAAACCCAGAGCACACCAGTGCTCCTGTCTTACGGTGAGAGAGCTGAGCTGGAGGACGAACAATATCTTCCTCTCAGCAGCACCCTTGAGGGTCTGGTCATTCTGCGCAAGGTAAGTCACTGACCATCTTGAAAAATTTGATCATTATACTAACTAGACATTCAGAACCCCGATTGGGAAGCCCCCGAATAAACTAAATGAGATGTTTCCCGATCTACCTCCATTCCCCGCCACCAGCGGGTCCAGTATAGGCGGGTTATCGTCGGATCTAATGTATTCAGAACGACTGAGGAATAGCATGGAATATTTTGCCTCCCTTGCATTTGGTTTTATCGGTATAACGGCCGGCTGGGACAGGTTGCGTCCACTAGGAACTCTTGTAGACTACTACATCTTTTCGTCTTTTCGATCATTGGGGGCTCGTGCTTTTTATCTTGAAATTAAAAGATGAATCTTACATGAAACCCCGATAATTGTGATGCTCCATGTAGTTTGACCAAATATCTGTAAATCATTGTTGAACATTTAAAGGCAGTTGAGTCTACTTCTCTTGATTTGTTCACCCAGGGTACTGCTGGACTTACCCATATCTGTCCCAGATAGGAAATAGGGCTTAGGGCTATGAGCTTATCACTTTTTTCTATCTCCGCATCTTCCTTTCAAGTCTAAGTCCAAGCATAACGCGCTTCCCTTGACGATTGAAATATTTCAGAGATTATTATTCATTTGAGACCATCTCAATATGAAGCTCGACGCCAAGGCTCTTCGTTACCTCACCTCTGAGGATTTCAGAGTGCTTCAAGGAGTACTTATCAACCCCTCCACCCCGCCATGATCTCCGATACTCTCTGCTCAGTTTACTAACCATGATCCCTCATGTTTAGGTGGAAGCTGGAAGTCGTAACCATGAAGTCGTTCCTACTCCCCTCATTTCTCAGCTCTCGGGTCTCCGTGGAGGCAGCGGTGTGCATCGGTCTATCTCAAACCTGGCCAAGACGAACCTGATCGCAAAGGTCAAGAACGCGAAGTGTACGCCCATTCCTTCTCATATCGCATCGGATCTATTTCTAGACGACTAATCTTTTGCAAAAATTATAGACGATGGATACCGACTCACTTACGGCGGTCTCGACTACTTGGCGCTGAATGCGCACCAGAAACAAAAAGTCGTCTACTCGGTCGGCAACCAAATTGGTGTGGGCAAGGAATCAGATATCGTCGTGGTCGCACACAGCAGCGGATCTCAGCGCATCCTCAAAATTCACCGTCTCGGTCGTATCTCCTTCCGAACCGTCAAGACGAATCGCGATTACCTCCGACACCGAAACTCGGGATCCTGGATGTACATGTCGCGGCTGGCAGCCATGAAGGAGTTTGCTTTTATGAAGGCGCTCCGAGAGAACGGATTCAATGTCCCCGAGCCCATTGCTCAGAACAGGCATACTATTGTCATGGAATTGATCGATGCTTTCCCACTCCGTCAGATCTCCAAGGTCCCCCACCCCGAAGCGCTGTACTCAGAGTTGATGGATATTATTCTGGAATTTGCACGATTCGGTCTTATTCATGGTGATTTCAACGAGTTCAATATTCTGATCAAGGAGATTGCCGACCCCAGTGGCAAGGGAAAGGCTAGCGTGAACGCGGACGAAGAGTCTGACGAGAATGTCCGGCTGGAACCGGTTATTATTGATTTCCCACAGATGGTTTCCATTGATCATGTTAATGCCGAGATGTACTTTGATCGGGATGTCAATTGTATCAAGCGGTACTTCCAACGGAAGTTCCATTTCGTCAGTGACGCGCCCGGTCCGTTCTTTGCTGATGCCAAGAAAAACTTCATGAAGAACCCTGGCAAGCGACTGGATGTGGAAGTTGAGGCATCTGGATTCTCGAGAAAGATGGCCCGCGAACTGGAGACTTATATGAAGGAAGTCGGTGCAGATGGAGATGCGGGTGCTGCTCGGGATGATCTCGATGATGAGGAGGAGGATGATGACGAGGAGGGCTCTGAAGAGGAGGAGGAAGATGATGACGATGAAGAGCAGGAACAAGCTGGACAAAGCAGCGCCGACGTGGATGAGAGCTCTAACCGCCTAGAGACATTGCAAGTCTCTGAGTCATCCAGGCAATGAGCGAAATCTGAAATTGCGCTTTAATGACCACGAATGATGACTATAGACTGTAATATAAGCTCTTTGTTGTTGCATACTGCCATCTGTTAACCTGTTTAGTAAACATGTCAGCTTCCGTGGACCTTGTTTCTTTCGGCTTCTACTGCTTTGGATTCGTTACTGGTATTGCTATCCCACGTTTCCATCGAAAGTGGACGGAATACCGAGGAAAGCAAAAGGCAGAGCAGCAGCCAGAGTTACCATTGGTACGTTCATCTCGCCCTTTATCCGCAAGGCCAAGTACTTGGGTACGCAATAATGGCCCAGCTACACCATACCGGGAATTGGATTCACGTGGTCATCAGTATCAGCCATGGCGTCCAAATACTGTACCACCTCCAAAATCTCGATAGTTCGAACATGGGTTTCCTCCTATGGGTAGATGTTGTCCCATACCTAGAGCAATCCCATTTCTCTAGAAGACCGACCTGGATTGAGGAACTAGGCGTTATCTAGGTGGTCAATTTCTTGAGATTTCGCAAATTGATAGATCAGAATTAGCCGAATTAAATGAAGCCGGTTTTGTTACAAAGTGAGGCCCTTTGTTTGAATAGAGTGTTTGGCGCCTCGAGTATATTTCGGGATCAAATGGTCAGGGCTCAATAGGTGGGCCCATTGAATGTTACCCTAACATAGGTCGCTATACCGACTGTTGAATAACATCTCATGAAAAGAAGCATAGTAAATTCTGTACCAATACATACCTATTCTTAGCCTATTAGCTACTCCAAGATCTTTGTAGGTTTCCTGATGGATGTCTGGATGCTCTCAAAGTCTTGGCGTTGGTGGACGAAATGTACGGCGGGCGATGCGGCCACTAGCGCAATCTGGAAACCCGCAAAAGATACTCGAGGCAACTCAGTCCGATCTCCGTCCACCACCAACCAACAACCACATATCTTCACAATGGTGCGCCGAGCAGTCGCAATCCCCAAGGCGGCGAAGAATGCCTTCGTGCCGCCCTCCCAGCGCAAGCAGGTCTTTCTGTACGTCAATCCCTTCCGAACCTCTCCCAAACCACCGCATCAAATTTCAGATCCGTGAGACCTGGAATCAACGCCGACAAATCTACGGCTCTACAGCCTCACCCTCTAGCTCGGAACTCCAGTACTAACAATATTGTTCAATGCAGGCCTGAATTCGTCATTTCCCTCGTCCGAACACCCTTCCTCTCTCCCCGCTATGCCCAATTCCGCGTCCCCCTCAACTTCAACAAGCTCGATCTGCGCGATTATCTCCAGAACTTATATGGTGTCGGCGTTGTCAGTGTTCGCAGCTATATCGAGCAGCAGCCTATTACTCGTATGACGCGAGATGGACGCAATATTGGTGCATGGCGGCGGCCGCAGGCGCAGAAGCGGATGACCGTTGAACTTCGCGAGCCTTTCGTGTACCCCGAGGAGCCGAAGGATCTCAGCCCGTATGTATTTCCCTGTGATCTCTTTCTATGCAGGGAATTTGTGCATGATCGGCATGCGATTGATGGTATTGAGTACATTGCTAACAAATCGTCTTTAATTCAAACAGATGGGAGAAGAGCTCTTGGGACGCCAGCGAAAAATGGCAGAACAAGATGCAAAAGAAGATGCAGGATGGACCCCACAAGGCCGAGGAGCCCGATACCGATCTGCGCAGGGCCTTTGAGGAGCAGGCTAAGGAGATTAAGAAGAACCCCGAAGAGTGGCGGTCATCTTCGAAGGTGTTGGGTTGGGACTTTGCGCATAAGGAGTTCACTAGGACGGGACGGAAGTCGGCGGCGCCTAAGTGGATGTCGAAGTAGGCATTGGGCGGCCTTGGATTTGGGTGTTTGGCTCTTTCGATTTGAAAATGGGTGTTTTTGTATTATTTTCATACGCTCTTGGGGCACATCTTGTATTATATCATCTTGAGGTCGCGATAGGTAGATCTCAATGTTCGAGCCCGTGTTTTTTCTGCAAGACAGGTTTACTGTACCTTAGATATGTGAACGGTAGTTACGTTGTATTTTTGTAGATCTGGATAACGAAATAAATTGATGGATATAGACATAAGAAATACTGGACGACATGGTAGCATCGCAAAGTCAGAAAGATTAATTACAGTCAACGGTGGCCACGAGGGTCAACCACGCTATGCAAAACGACGGGGGGTGAGGAGGCTGGAAGAACGGCAACAAAAATTACAAGAGATCTGACAAACACATCACAGTGAACTTTGTCCAAGGTCAAGCGGTCTACAGGCGACTCTCGACAAAGTTCACCTGGTGCTGACCAGGCCAGTGCGCATCGGGCCAGATGTGGCGAAGAGCCTCCCAAATGTGCCTGCGAAGAAATGTTAGAATTGAAGCAGATGAGGAAAATGTAGTGATGAAACTTACTGGACGTAGATGATCTCCAGGCCCTCGCTGACCTCCCGCGGGACATCCTTGACATCCTTCCGGTTAGGGTAGGGCAGCAGGACAGTCTTGACACCGGCACGCAGAGCACCAATGAGCTTCTCCTTGATACCACCAACGGGCATGACGCGACCGCGCAGAGAGATCTCGCCGGTCATGGCAATCTGTGGCGGAACTGCCTTGTTGGTGAACAAGGAGATCAACGCCACGGTGTGAGCGAGACCGGCTGAAGGCCCGTCCTTGGGAATGGCACCGGAGGGGCAGTGGACGTGGAGGCTGCGACTCTTCATGATGTCCTCGCTGGGGTCGTGAGTGAGTCCCAGCTCGAACGAGTGGGCCTTCACCCATGTGAGAGCAACCTCAACGGACTCCTTGAGGACATCACCCAGCTTACCGGTGAGCTGGACACGCCCATTACCAGGCATGTCAGCCACCTCGATGAAGAGAATGCTGCCCTGGCCGCCGCTAGAGTAGGCAACGAGGCCAGTGACCACACCAGGACGGCCGTGCTTCTCGGCAATCTCCTCTTCGAAGCGTTCAATGCCCAGAATTTCCTCCAAATCTTCCAGGGTCACAGTGGGGTTATACTCATCCAGACGGGCGGTGTCACCGGCATCAGCATACTGCACAGCCTTGTAACGGCAGATCGAGCCAAGCTCACGCTCCAGGTTACGAACACCCGATTCACGAGTGTAGGATGTGATAGTCTTGTCAATGACCTCGTCGGACAGATTGATCTGACTATCGGCCAAGCCATTGGCGCGGACCTGCTTGGGAATCAGATGGCGCTTGGCAATGTGTCGCTTCTCAACGGTGGTGTATCCCGAGAGCGAGATGGTCTCCATGCGGTCGAGAAGAGGCGCCGGAATAGTATCCAGTGAGTTGGCAGTAGCGAGGAAGAGAACCTTGCTCAAGTCGATGGGAATATTGATGTAGTGATCAGTGAAGGTGTGGTTCTGTTCGGGGTCCAACACCTCCAGCATGGCCGCAGAAGGGTCACCCTGGAAGTTGGCACCTCCAATCTTGTCGATCTCGTCAAGCAAGAACACTGGGTTGGCGACACCAACCTTCTTCAGTCCATTGACGATGAGACCGGGCATAGCAGCGACATAAGTGCGCCGGTGACCGCGGATCTCTGCTTCGTCGCGGACACCACCAAGAGAGATACGGTGGAACTTGCGGCCAAGCGAGGCGGCCACAGACCTGGCCAAACTAGTCTTACCAGTTCCAGGAGGACCAACGAGGAGCAGGATAGGAGACTTGTCAGTTGTGCGCTTAGACTTCAGAATCTCTAGACGGGTCTCAATCGCGACCCGATCAGCCTCCGAGATCAAAGGAACATCGTTCTCGAGGTCTCCGTGGGAGGCGGCATCCAGGTCCTGCGTGAGGCTAGTAATCTGCCGCTCCACGTCCTCGTTGGTGTTCTGCTTCAACCGGAGCACAGCCAGGTACTCCAGCAGTCTCTTCTTAATCCGTTCCAAGCCGTAGTGATCCTCATCGAGCTGCTTACGAGCACGCTTCAACGTATCAGGACCAAGCTGGTCTTCGGTGACCTTGGCCCATGGAATCTCAGCCAAGTTCTCCAAGTATGTACGGCAAACACCGTACTCGGCATTGGCGGGGTTCATCTTGCGCAGGCGCTTAAGTTCCTTGTCCGCAACCTTCTGAGCCTCTGGACTGAGCTGCGCATCCTTTAGCTTCTGAGCCAACTCGTCAATCTCATTCGGCTCCTTCTCTTCATTGTCGTTGCCACGGGCACCAGCCGGTCCAGGTGGCGTAAGACCTGACAATCCCTGCATCGCACGTCTTGCCAGAATCTCGCGCTCGCGTGGATCGATCTGGCTGATATCAACATTCGAGTTAGGGGGAAGGAGGTTGTGGTGATAGATGTCACCTTCACGCTGCTCTTGATATGCTGAGCCTGGCGAGTCAGTATCTCCACCACGCGCTCCAATCGCACCTTAACATCGAATGAGGCCAATACCCGCAACTTCTCTTCAAAGCTTGCATCGGATACATCGGCCATAAAGTCAGCGAGCTTTCCTGCCTGGCCTAGTTCTGATTTCGAGATGTACAGTTCAAACTTCCGTGCCACGAGTGGCGACAGGCGAGTCGAGGCGGCAGATAGCAACGAGGATAGACGAAGAAGGGTAAGGAGCTCGCGGGAGAGCTGTCGCAATTGTTGGAACAATTCAGTGGCCTCGGAATCGCCATGGATAGATGAGGCTAATAGGTGATAAGTCAGCAATCTGCTTCTTGACTCATTAGAGTTAACATGTCAAGGAAGAACCTACTGCTCTCATCATGAAGGTAGACCTCCGCTTCAAAGAATGGACGGTCCTTCAGGATCTTCTTAACCGTGAATCGCTGGGAGCCCTGAACCAGAAGGAATGGTTCGGCATAGGCCCGGCGCTGGACGCCGATCACCTTACCAACCGTACCGAAACGGAAGAGGTCATCCTTCCGCGCCTGGCCTGCATCGATTGAATCGTAATCCTCCTTTCGGTCATCCTCCGTCTCATCACCCTCTAGTAGCTGTTGTCCATCACGACTGAGGAATGGTGAGCTCAAGGGAATACATCCGAAGGTGATCGAATTGCCGTCACGCTTGGAAGGTCGGTCAACCAGAGACGACAGCAGGTTGGTGAGATCTGGGCGGTTAGAGACCGGAATGCGTAGAGTCACACCGGGAAGCAGAACGGAGCCCTTGGCTAGAGGCACCAGAGGGAGCTTGGTGGCTCTACCGCTGTTGGATCCCATCTTGAATAGCCCTCGGGAATCGAATGGTGGCGAAATACAGCGATAGGGCCTCAGGAGTGGACGGGAAGAGACAAGAGCGGTGTCTAGGAGTGTAAGACGTGTTGTTGGCTGCCCACAGAGTAGTAATCCGGGGAAGGGAGATAGATGGGGAAATGGAAGAGGAAGAAGAGGAGATGGCCGAGGAAGAGAGTGGTGGTTCCAGAACCTACTGTAGACCAACCAGACCAGTACTAAAGTAGCGAGTTTAGCTTTGGGGGGAGTCCGGGGGAAGAAGGCGATAAGGGCGAGTCGCATGTCTCGTAATCTCCACGTCCCGAAGCCGAGGTTAGTCTCCGTACTGTACGTCAGATCTGCTGATCCACTGGGGAAAGGGTACAGTAAGAAAGGGTACAGTAAGAAAGGGTACAGTACTACACTGTAGATACAAGCACTTCGGCCATAATTAAGTGAATATGCATAGTATTGTATGGTAGCTCGATAGCTGTATTCCACGCATATTCAAGCGTCATTTATCCCCTCACCCCGCATCAAAGAGTTTTTCTTCCCCCTCTAGCATGCTGTAGCTTGTAACCGTCTGGTGTGATCCTCAGCCGGTGTGGCCGTGTCCCGTGATCGGACACCCTCCACGGAATTATACCCTCTTCCGATCCTCCGCTTTGCACGCCTCGACTCCATTCGCGCTTTCCTCGGCCAAACCCCTCGGCTTGCTCACGAGGTGTCATTTTCCTGATTGGTACAATTGACGTGATTCATCTGACTGCCGTCTTGTCTTCATCCCATCTCACCCCTCTATTTCACGATGGCCGCCCCCGCCCCCGCCACCAAGACTTCCTTCACCATCGGCACGCGTAAATCTAAGCTCGCATTGGAACAGACAGAGCTGGTCGCCGCCGCCCTCAAGAAGACACACCCTGACTATGAGTTCAAAATCTTCTCCAAGGAGACCGCGGGCGATCTCAACACGAAAATTGCCCTGCGCGATTTTACGACCAAGAATTTGTGGACCGAAGAGCTGGAGGAACTGATGATCGATGGACAGGTCGACTTTATTGTCCACTCTCTCAAAGGTTAGCGCAATCTCATGGTCATTGAAATTGATCCTCCTAGTCTTGCTCAATGCGCTCAAACATTCAAAATTCACTAGATGTTCCCACCGTCCTCCCCGCCACTTGCACCCTCGGCCCAATGATGCCCCGCGAAGATAGCAGAGACGTGCTCGTCGTGAAGCAAGGACTGTCATACAAGAGCTTGGCCGAGATCCCTGCCGGCTCGGTTGTTGGAACCTCCTCCATCCGCCGAACCGCCCAATTGGCCCGCAAATACCCTCATCTCAAGGTCCTTGATGTTCGCGGCAACATCGGCACCCGTCTAGCCAAGCTGGATGCGGAAGACAGCCCTTACACCTGCATCATCCTTGCAGCCGCTGGTCTGCTGCGCCTGGACCTCGGAGACCGCATTACACAGTACCTGGACTCAAAGAGCAGTGGAATGCTCTACGCCGTCGGACAAGGTGCCTTGGGTATTGAGATCCGGAAGGAGGATACCTTCTTGAAGGACATGTTGAGCAAGATCGGTCACCAGGAGACCACCTACGCTTGTCTCGCTGAGCGCAGTCTGCTGCGAACCCTTGAGGGTGGCTGCAGTGCGCCATTGGGTGTCGAGACCGAGTGGGTGCAGACTGCAGAGGGATCCAAGAAACTGCGAATGCGCTCTGTCGTTGTCAGCGTCGACGGCCAGCAATGCGCACACGTCGAAGTTGATGGCGATGTTGATTCAGCCGAGGGCGCAGAGGCTTTCGGTGTCACGGTGGCCAAGGCCTTGGTGGAAGATGGCGCGGGCGTGATTCTGGAGGAGATCCAGCGCAACAAGGTGGTCAAGGAGAATGTCTCCAAATAAACAAAATATTTTGATAAGACTCTAGCCATGTATAAAATGTGGTCGATACCCTGCTGAAAATGAACGAAATTAATGAAATCAATGATCCTATCATACGATTAAACTTGGTCCAATATACAATACGGGCCCATAGGGCATGAATCATCCATTCAATAATTTCACTCTACTTCGACAACACCGTCTATTGCAAGGCATCTAGGAATAAGAAAAATACACTGGAATCTTCCAATTCGTAGCGGCTGTACATTCTTAGCCGCGGTTTAGTGTATTACCCGAACCCTTAGGGTTCGCCTCCACGTATTCGTCCCAGGCACGGGCTTTCATAGTCTCTTCATCTGCCTTATCGAAGTCATCCTCATCAACCTCTGGTTTGATACCAGACTGTTCGCCTCCCTGGAGGACATTGCCTCTCCGATGTTCTTCATCCAGGTACTCCTCGATCGTCATAGTCGGGAGATTATGACCAGAACGGAACACTCCTTGCTGCAGCTGCGTGCGACGATCCAGCAATGTGAATGGCTGCATTGGCTTGCCTTTGCTGTTCAAAAGTGGTCCGTTCCTTCCCCGGCCCAGAAGTTGTGACAAAGACGGGTCCAGTCGATCTGAGTAGTTTGCGCCTCCTAGGTTACTTCGTTGTCTCGAGTCATCGGCGGTCGGTTGCGTGGGGGCGGGGGCATTCCGCATGGCAGATAGCATTGAGAGTTCTTGTACCAATAGATCCATGGCTTGGAAACTCTGGTGGATATAGAGCTGCAGCTCAGCTAAGTAAAGTCGTCGGGTATCGTCATCGTCACTTTGAAGTCGAGCTTCGTTGCGAGCAAGGTACTTCACATTTTGTTAGTCTGGAAGCCAGCAGCGGTTTAAGCACATATAAAACGAACCTCTAGTTTTTCCTTGAGCTCCTTTTCTTCCCGAAAGCGTCTCACTTTGATGTCCCGCCGAGCTGCGGCATCGTTCAAGGGTGCGAGCGTGAAGGTTGAGGGATTGGCCATGTATTGTTCAAAGAACTTCTTGTCTCCAGCGGACAGTAACTCGTATTCGTCGAGTCGTGTAATAAATCGCTCATATTGTTCCAGGGCGCGCCGAAGGGTAGCTTCGCGATCAGCAGACGGACCTCGCTGCGAGAGTTCGGCAAGATGGTACTCCAATGTCATGTACCTGAACAGGCGGGGATTAGCTCACAGACAAGCATGTACCAGTTGCTCAAGGATCTCACTGAATATCTCCCGTTGACATATCGTCTAGCGACTCATTTGAACTGAATAGTGACAAGATGCCGATTTGTCGTTGGCATTCGTGGAATTTGGCGATCGTCGCATTGACTGCGTCCCGGTAGCTTTCGGTGTTGGTATCTCCCCTTGACTCTAGTGCTGTCTTAGCATCCTTCGCGGACGTAAACAGAGACCGAAGGCTTTGGGACTCTTCCATGTTGGGTGATTAGACTGAACGAAGGAGAAGGGAATAAAGTCGGAGTGGTTCTTGTGTCCCCGCGATTCTGGCGGGAGATTTGGCGAGGCGATAAGGCGCGATAAGTGGGGAGCTCCATCTTATCAGTACGAAGAAAGGTAAACTGGAAGTGAAGTACATTGCTGTCTCGAAGAGAAAACTTCAAATCATTGATCCCTGACTCAATTAAGAGAATAACTTTCTCATTAGCCTCTCATTTTGTTGAATCCGTTCGTCACCTGATCAGCTCATTTCAAAAAGGTATATACCACCTAGCTAGCAAACAAACAATCAGCAGCATCTCACTCTCCTACTATATATAAATACACACAAACTTCTCTCTTTCTCTTCTACTCTCTCTCACAACCATTCGACCGAATTTTTACCTACCTACAAGGCTACAAAACTACATCTATACGGAAATCTACTCCTTGTGACAATCTATCTCATCTGATACCACCTTTACCTCTATGAAAAAACCATCCTGATCACATACTTCACCAAAGATTACAGAAAACAACCATGTCGCCTCTTGATGCCTACGAAGAGCCCCCGGCGAGCTCCTCAGATGAATCTGATGGGGAGGCTGAAAACAACGTTGCCCAAATAACACGCTCTCATCGTCAGCGGCTTCAAGAGGCCCAATTCCAATCTCTGTATGTTCCAAAATGAACGCTTCTTCTTTCACTCCCAACTGACCGACTTACAGACTCGTGCAACACGCAAACCGTGAGCGAACGACCGAGAAGCCTAAAAAGACTGGAGGCCCAGACTCTCCGCGTGAGCACCTCAACATTTACCAGTTGCTCAAAAGACAAGAGATTGGTCTCGGGGATTTGAGCCCTCGTACGTACCAAATCGAGCTATTCGAGCGAGCAAAGGCCGAGAATACCATCGCGGTTCTAGACACAGGTTTGAACTATCTAATATTTATCTCAAGACGAGAATGTTAACTAAAGCAATAGGATCGGGAAAAACCTTGATTGCAGTCCTCTTACTCAAGCACATCCTGCAACAAGAGCTGATAGACCGTGCAGATGGCAAGGCTCCTCGGATTGCCTTTTTCTTGGTATGTTGATTGAGATTCTCCAGAGTATTCAAACGCTGACAAGAACTAGGCTCACAGCGTGACTCTTGTGTTCCAACAGTCGGCGGTGTTGCAGAACAATCTCGACCAAAATGTGGCACACATATTCGGTGCGATGGGACCAGATCTCTGGGACCAAAAGATCTGGGATGACTACTTCACCAAAAGCATGGTAATTGTCTGCACAGGCGAGATCGTCAATCAATGCCTGCTCAATGGATTCATCAAAATGAGTCAAATCAACATTTTGATCTTCGATGAAGCCCACCATGCGAAGAAGGATCATCCTTATGCACGGTGAGCTTTCTGATCATGGCATTTAGTCTCAAGCAATAATCTGACAATCAATAGCATCATCCGCGACTCTTACCTCAAAGCCCCCTTGTCCGAGCGCCCTAGAATCTTTGGGATGACGGCTTCTCCGGTTGACGGAAAGACTAAGATGACCGAAGCAGCAGCGTATGTCTATACTACTCGTGGAAAACTGAGCACCTCTAATCATTTCTATAGTCAGCTCGAGATTCTTCTTGGTAGTCGGATTGCCACTACTGCAAACATGGAGGCGCTCCGTCAAATCGTGAATCGACCATTCGAGGAAACTTGGACCTATTCGAATCTCGAACTACCTTTTGCAACAAAATTGTACACCCAGCTGCAAGAGAGCTTCGGAAAGGTCAAATCACTTGAACCTGTCTTTAGATTCGCTTGGACTGCCAGCTCAGAACTAGGCGAATGGTGTGCGGATCAAGTGTGGATTCAAGCGCTCAGGGAGGACGTGATACCCCATCTCGAAAGTGCCACAGGGAAAAATCCGGAGTCCGACCCTTGCGGAACTGAGGCGACTCAAAGGGACCTCTTGAGTGCCAGAGATGCTTGCGAGATGGTGAAAACCCACGAATTTCAAAACCCGTGGGCCCAAGGCCAGCTGAGCTGCAAAGTTCGACTCCTTGTCGAGAGATTGGCAATGCATTTCGGCACCTCAAACAGCAAGAAGTGCATCGTCTTCACTGAGCGACGGAATACGGCCAAGGCCTTGCTGCGCCTTTGCGAAGTGTTGAAGATCCAAAATCTTCGCCCCGGGATCCTAGTCGGCGTTCGAAAGTCGGATATCACAGGAAATGTTACGTTCCGTCGCCAGTTTGAGGTGAGAGGTCAGTTTCAAGACGGGACGGTCAACTGTCTGTTTGCGACGGCGGTTGCAGAGGAAGGACTCGATATTCCCGACTGTAATTTCGTCGTCAGATTTGACCTCTACGACACGCTCATCCAGTACATTCAGAGTCGCGGACGTGCACGGCACGCCCAATCGACGTATGTAACTATGGTTGAAGAGGACAATGAGAGCCACAAGAGAAAGTTACAGGAAGTGCGCGAAGCAGAAGTTCTCATGAGATCATTTTGTGAAACGCTCCCCAAGGATCGGTTGTTGTGTGGGCATGACTATGACCTTGACTTGAAGACGGTGCTTGGAAAGCAGAAGGGGCAGAGATCTTACACCATCCAATCTACTGGAGCAAAGCTAACTTACGGGCATGCAATTGACGTTCTAGCCCGTTATGCAGCATCGCTGCAGTATCAGGAGGAGGAGGTTAATCAGAATCAGGATCAAACTCAAACTGACACATGTGCCTACGTGAACTTCACCACGATCTCCTCTGGAGACAAATTTGTCTCCGAAATCAGGCTTCCTGACAAATCTCCTGTCAGGGGCGTGATAGGCACCTTGGAATCAAGTAAAGCCATGGCCAAAGGTTCCGCAGCATTTGACACTTGCCTGGTGCTGCGGAAGAGCAACCTGTTAGATAACCATTTCAGGCCAATCTTCCATCGACGCCTACCTGCCATGCGAAATGCAAAACTGGCAATTGCGTCGACCAAACAGGAGAAGTATGACCGGCGTTGCAAGCCTTCACTGTGGACTCATGAGATTGGAACCATCCCAAAATTGCTCTATGCTATGTTGATCCGGTTCAGCCCTTCAATGCCGCTGACCCGACAGCATGCTCCGCTGGTACTCCTTACTCGCCAAAAGCTCCCGAGCTTCCCTAGTTTCCCTATCTTCTTGGTTGATAACATAGAAACGACGGTTCAGACGATTTGTCTCGAGTGGCCTCTCGCTGTCAGCTCTGAGCAGGTGGACTCCTTGACAGACTTTACAGTCTCTGTCTTCCGCGACGTATTTCACAAGATCTTTGACAAGACGCCCGAGGTGTATCCGTACTGGCTAGCCCCAGTGCGCTTGAACACGGAGATCTCAAATCCTGCTGAATTGCCAGATGGATTGATTGACTGGGAAGTCTTGAGCTTCGTTCAGGAGCATCGCGAGTGGAAATGGTCTGAAGACATGGACCCTGAGTCTCTTCTCAATCGATTCATGTACGACCCATGGAGTGGAAAGTACCGATACTTCCCACTCAAGATTGATCCCAATTTGCGTCCATCAGACCCTCCACCTTCGTACGTGACACACCGCCGAGATGTGAATATGCAAAATATCATGAACTATTCTTCGAGCTTGGGCAAGAAGTCACGGAACGTCTTCTTGGAACGTTGCAACTGGGGTCAGCCAGTTCTGCAAGTTGAGATGGTTTGTCTTCGCAGAAATTTCCTGGACAAAGCGAATGAATTCGAGGAATCCGAGAGGGCAGTCTGTGTGCTATGCCCGGAAGCCGTGATGCTCTCGGCGGTAAGTGATACCTCCATTAATGGCTTGATGATGAACAGATCATTTTGACATTTCTTTTTTAGATTCCTTTGCCAACGGTTGCATCATGCTTGGCTTTCCCTGCTATCATTAGCAGGCTAGAGTCCTATATGATTGTGTTGGAGGGCTGCGAGCACTTGGACCTTGATCTTAGGTTGGAATACGCCTTGGAAGCCTTTACAAAGGACTCCGACAATACCGAGGAGCATCGGGAGGAGCAAATTCATGTGCAACGAGGCATGGGCAAGAACTACGAGCGTCTGGAGTTCTTGGGTGACAGCTTCCTCAAGATGGCCACATCAATTGCTCTCTACTGCCAGAGACCGGATAACAATGAGTACGACTATCATGTCTACCGGATGTGTCTCATCTGCAACAAGAACCTATTCGAAGCGGCAGTCAAAGTTCAGCTCTATGAGTATATCCGGAGTCGTGGGTTTTCTCGGTATGTTTTGTAAGGGTGCTTGTCTTCGAGACGTCGACTGACACTAGCCACAGCCACACATGGTTCCCTCCAGGTCTCCGTCTTCTCCAAGGGCGTGACTTCACCAGGAATCTGAAGGCGGAAGATAGTCATGACCTTGCAAAAAAGACAATTGCAGATGTTTGCGAGGCCCTGATTGCGGCGGCACTACTATCAGGAGGCAAGGATCATCGCTTTGACATGGCTGTCCGTGCCGTGACCCGCTTCGTCAAAAATGAAAACCTCACGGTGACCCATACTGCAACATCTTGGGCAGACTACTACTTGTCCTACACGAAGCCAAAGTGGCAGGACAATGTGCCGAACGGATACGAGTTGGATCTTGCTCAGCAGATATTCAGGAAGCTTGGCTACCAGTTCAGGTATCCGGCCCTGCTGCGCTCCGCATTCACACACTCCTCTCTTCCACGCCAGCTGGCCATTGTACCGTGCTACCAGCGTCTCGAATTTCTGGGCGATGCACTTCTTGACATGGTGTGTGTCGAGCACCTGTTTCTTCGCTTCCCCGACAAGGATCCCCAATGGCTCACAGAGCACAAGGTAAGTAGCCAATGATCCCATGAAGGAATTTACAATTACTGATATATGATCAAAGATGGCAATTGTGTCTAACAAATTTTTGGGAGCTCTGGTGGTGCATCTCGGACTTCATCGACATCTCCTATACGCCGACGGTCCTATCCAGGGGCAAATCACTCGGTATGCGGAAGAAATGCAGACTGCCGAGGCTAAAAGTGGAGGTGTGATGGACTACTGGCTACATACCACGGATTCTCCAAAGGTAAGTCCGCTTGCGATGATCACAGTTGAAAAAGGCATAAGGCTAATGATAACGGAAATATAGTGTCTCCCTGACATGCTCGAAGCATACATCGCGGCAATCTTCGTGGACTCAGGCTTTGACTACACCGTGGTTGAGGAGTTCTTCAACACCCACATACTGCCATACTTTGTGGACATTTCTTTGTATGACACGTTCGCCAACAGGCAGCCGACGGTAAGACATTTTCCCCTATTCAAGAATTATCACTGGACGAGAATTGACCAGACTATAGACTTTCCTGTTCAACCGGCTGACCAATGACTACGGATGCAAAGATGCTTGTCTGAAGGTTGGAAAAATCCCTGAGTCTGATTCAGATCAGCCGATGATGCTCGCTGCTGTGATGGTACATGGGCGACCCCTAGGGGAAGCGGTTGGAACATCAAGTCGGTATGCCAAGGTCAGGGCAAGTGAGAATGCCATCGAAGCTCTGGAGATGCTGCTACCCACCGATTTTCGCCTGAAATTTGCTTGCGACTGCCAATCGACCGAGACAAATGCAGAGAACGAGGCCAAGGCGAAGGAAGAGAAGCTTCTCGATCTGCAGGCTGATCAGAAAGGGGGCAGGAATCGGGTGCCTTAATTTACGCAATCTTCGATTTGAGATTGCTTGTATGATTAGAAAAACTGCAGACCATAGGGAATGCAATGAAATGTGTATGAGTATAAGTTAGAAGGACCAAGTAATGATGGTGTATAGAGTACTCCGTAGCCCAGTCCCATATAGAAATTGGCATGGCACCAGATCAATGGAACGGCCCAGGAACCCGGCAGCCGTCACATGGTTGGACGTGAGACGCCTAACCCGATTGGGAAAAGTGCATCCCCTGAAGTACAACGAACAAACACCGCGTATCTGTTATCTCCATCGACCGACACTTTTCTCTTCATGCTCGACCCCCGACTGCGTTCTCCGAGAAGTATTTTTTTAATTTAGATCTCTTGCTCTTTCTATTCCGAACCCTCTCGCAGTCCGTCACCTGCGCCGCGCTCGTTCCGACAAGACGCGAACCCTTGTCAACATTTAATCCTCCAGCTCCGATCGCGCTCCGCCAGTTCCAGTCATCGATGAACCCTACAAGCTCGTTGTAATAGAGTTGGAAATACGATGGAGGTCGCCACGCCGGGAGTGTCGAATGGCGTCTCCACGCCAGATGCGGCGGCTTCGGTGGATTCTGGTGCGGTCATCCAATACCTAACGGAAGTGCTCCAGGTGACACTGGGCGCTCTGAAATCCGAGCTGGAGAGCGCCGGGAGCTTGCTCTCGGATGCTAAGTACCAAGAGACCGCGCAAAGATGCATGCGATTTGCCTCGGAGGCACAAGTCGCGCTCTATGTGCAGAAAGATATTGTGGCCGCAGAGGAAACAAATGGTGATGCCGAAGGTGCAGGTAGGTCTATGAGCTCTGTAGTCCTGCTCGACCTCTCTATTCGAGCTAACAATGTGAATAAAGAGCCTATTGTACAGTATTCCTACGACCTTTCCTCCGAGATCTCCTCCACCTCGACTACCGTCGCGTCGGTAGCCTTTATTAAACGTCCCGCTCCGATTGATCCTGCTCTCCCAATTGCCTCGCAGATCCAGGTGATGAACCTGCCTGGTGTCGCCTCTTTGAACAATGCCCCAACGCAACAAGGAAATGCCATGTCGCCATATCAGATCTTACATCTGCTACTTCATCACGGACTGAGTCCCTACTTCGAAGCCTACACTCGTAACCAGGAATCAGCCGCCGGCACGAAATCGAGAACTGATACTGAGGCGAAGACTGGTATTCCCGGGACCAAGAAGAAGTTTGCGGAGCTAGAGTTGGGTCTTATGCACTTGCAGCAGAATGTGGAGATTCCTGCCTTGAGCCTCCCGCTTCATGAGGTCGTACAGGCTGCGCTCAAGGAAGCTGAGGCTAGGGGCATCAAACCGACTGTCGAGCTGATTCCATCGACTGTTCTGGATAGCAGTGCCTTCACCAACAGCATTCAGAACACGGTGAATGGATGGATTCGCTCAATCCAAACGATCACGAAGATGTCCCGAGACCCGGACAGCGAGTCGGCCTCCCCGGAGGTGAACTTCTGGTTGTCGATGGAGACTGCGCTGGAAGGGATTGAGAACCAGCTGGCTAGCGAAGGAGTTCGACTGACGATGGACATTCTTCGCCACGCGAAGCGATACCAGCCGACCTTGAGTTTCGTGGCGGATACTGGGCTGAAAGATGCCACCGAGTTGGTCCAGAAGTACAATCAACTGATGCGTGACTTCCCGCTGGATGAGCTCCTCTCAGCCACTTCTCTGCAGAAAGTGCAAGAGTCTCTGGGTCTGATCTTCAACCATCTCAACAAGAAGCTGAAGATCTGCCCGTATCCTATCAAGCGTGCTCTTTCACTTGTCGAAGCTATCTCTGGTGACCTGGACAAGAAGATTCATGATCTGATTCAGGGTCGCGAGATCCTCCACTTGGACTATCGGGAGTTCCGGTCTCTGATGAAGATCACTCAGGCAATTTGGCGCTCTTGGGACGAGAACTTGAAGGAGTTCACTAATGTAGCCCGTGAGTCGACAAGACGCCGTAATGAGAAGTTCATCCCCATCAAGATCAATGCTCGACACGATAAAACCCGCGAACGCTTGAAGTACATCGATACGTTCCGCGTCAACCACGAACAACTTCAAAAGACCATCATCAATGTTCTTGGGCCGAAGAACCCTTCACCAACAGAGACCGGCGCTGGCGTTGACTCTGAGGAGACGGTTATCGTGGAGGAAATTGGCGATGTTGATGCCGTTGAAGAGGTTACGCACGCCTATGCTGCTTTGAGGAACGTGGATGTGCTTGATGTGTCGCCGGAAGGATCCCGTGCCTGGGAGCAGGCCGAGATTGGCTATAGCGAGCGTACCTCGCGTGTCGAGAACTCCATTATTGCCCGCCTGCGTGATCGTCTGGCCACCGCCAAGAATGCCAACGAGATGTTCCGTGTCTTCTCCAAGTTCAACGCTTTGCTCGTCCGCCCCAAGATTCGCGGTGCTATTGGCGAGTACCAGACACAGCTGATTGACAATGTCAAGCGTGATATCTCCGCTCTCCATGAGCGCTTCAAGCAGCAGTATGGCCATTCCGAGGCTCATGCCATGGCCCAACTGCGCGATCTTCCCCAGTCTCAGGTGCTATCATCTGGGCCCGACAGATTGAGCGACAGCTCGATGGCTACATGCGCAAGGTGGAGAATGTCCTTGGTGAAGACTGGCATCTTCACTCGGAAGGCCAGAAGCTGCAAGCGGAGGGCAATCTCTTCCGCAAGAAGCTTGACACCCGCCCTGTCTTTGAATCATGGCTCTATGATGTGCAAAGACGGCATATTACTATCTCCGGCCGACTTTTCAACATTGTGCGTAACCGCGCTGCTGGAAACAAGTTGGAGCTCACGGTCAACTTCGACGCTCAAATTATCGCCTTGTTTAAGGAAGTCCGCAACCTCATTTGGTTGAACTTCCAGGTTCCCCATGCTGTCAGCAACATCTCGAAGGAGGCGAAGCGGGTCTACCCATATGCCATTAGTCTCATGGAAAGTGTGCGAACACTGCTCCAGACTAACCGCACAATTGCTTCGATGTCTGATGTTGCCATTCTCCTCAACGGTTACGTGAATGACTCTCAGGCCATGGTCAACAAGGGTATTCCACTGAGATGGGAGTCTTTTGTTCACTCCTACGAGCTCCATGTTAAACAATCGGCCCTTGCAAATGGCGCCATCGACACCACAATGCCCAATCGGACGGAGAGCAAGCACGTTCAGTTTGTTCGCGAGTTTGCTGGCTCCGCATCCGTCCTCCAATCAAAGACTGCAGTTCTGTCGTCCATCAACGAAAACATTCAGAAATCCATCCATGAGCTCAAGACTTGTCCTTACGATGCTGCGGCGTTTAAACAACGCCTGGACGTTATCCAGGTCGCGGTGGATAAGCTCAACCTCGAGAACTATGTCAATCTCGGGTATTGGGTTTCAGAGCTGAACGCAAAGATCGAAACCATCCTTAGCGAGAGACTTCATCGTGCCATTCGGGAGTGGATTAACACTTTCCAAGAATCCCGCAATGGGCAGGTGACTACCCTGCCATCCGTTGAACCTGAAGCCTTGACTTACACCCTCTCCTTCCCTGAGCTGTTCCATGAGATTTCCATGAAGAATCAGGTTCTCCATCTCGACCCTCCACTTCAGTTTGCTCGCGCAAGCTGGTTCTCACAATTTGACTCGTGGTTGGGCGTCATCTGCAACCTCGAGAAGATCAAGGCTTCCCGATACCAGATTTCTATTGATGTGCAAACCGTTCGCCAGTCGGAAGCTTGCTTCGCAGACCTCCCGCAGCGTTGTACTGAAGAGCTTAACCAGGTCTATGGAGTTGTTGAGAGCCGACTGAAGGATGTGTCAGAGTATGTCGACAAGTGGCTTCAATTCCAGTCGCTTTGGGACTTGCAATCTGAGCAGGTGTACGATATTCTGGGTGATGATCTGTCTCAGTGGTTGCAACTTCTTCAAGAGATCCGCAAGAGCCGTGCCACTTTCGATACCTCTGAAGTCAGTCGGTCTTTCGGCAATATCAGAATCGACTACGAGCAAGTTCAGACCAAGGTGAACGCCAAGTACGACCAGTGGCAGCACGAAATCCTCCAGAAATTCGGAGCCAAGCTTGGTGGCCGCGTGAGAGAGGTTCACTCTGAGATCGCCTCTGCCCGCCGTGATCTCGAAGGTCAGACTTTGGAGGCCTCGTCTACCGCACATGCAGTCTCCTTCATTACCATTGTTCAGCAATGCAAGCGTAAGACTCGTGTCTGGGAACCAGAGGTCGACCTGTTCCGCCAGGGTCAAACTACGCTCTCCCGCCAGCGATACGCGTTTCCCAATGACTGGCTCCACGTTGAAAATGTTGATGGTGAATGGACTGCCTTGAATGAGCTGCTTGCCCGCAAGAGCAAGATCGTTCAGGACCAGACTGATGCCCTGCGTGCTAAGATCACTGCCGAGGATCGCGTAATCAGTGACAAGATCGCGGAAGTCATTGCCCAATGGAATGACGAAAAACCTGTCTCCGGTACCATTCCTCCCGATGAGGCGTCTCGTACTCTCAGCTCCTTCCAGTCTCGCCTCGAATCCCTCCAGTCTGAGTTCGAAATGGTTTCCAAGGCCAAGGAGGCCCTCGACCTTCCCACCAGCTCTGACTCGTCGCTTCCGGCAATCCTTGAAGAAGTTCAGGACTTCATGTCGGTTTGGGCAGCACTATCTACAATTTGGAAGAGCCTCAATGACTTGCGTGAGGGCCTCTGGACCAGTGTCCAGCCCAGAAAGCTCCGACAGGCTCTCGATGGCCTGATCAAGATGACCAAGGAAATGCCGAGCCGAATGAGGCAGTATGCTGCATTTGAACACATTCAGAACGTCTTGCGGCAGCTGTTGAAGGTCAACTCCCTGCTTTCGGACATGAAGTCGGAAGCTGTCAAGGAACGACACTGGCAGAAGATCTACAAATCCCTGAAGCCCGGAAAGAGATTCTCCCTCGTCTCTCTCACTCTTGGCGATGTCTGGGACTTGCAGCTCGCAACTAGTGAAAATGTCATTCGCAGTATCATCGCCCAGGCCCAGGGTGAGATGGCGTTGGAAGAATTCTTGAAGTCCGTTCGCGAGACCTGGCAAAATTATTCTTTGGACCTGGTCAACTACCAGAACAAGTGTCGCCTTATTCGAGGCTTCGACGATCTGTTTGCCAAGTGTAGTGAGAACTTGAACTCCCTCCAGGCAATGAGGCACTCCCCGTACTACAAGGAGTTCGAGGAAGAGGCTACCTCCTGGGAAGACAAACTCAACCGTGTCCACGTGTTGTTCGATGTTTGGATTGATGTCCAAAGACAATGGGTCTACTTGGAAGGCGTCTTCACCGGCAATGCGGATATCAAGCACCTCCTTCCCCTCGAGTCAAGCCGCTTCCAGAACATCAACTCCGAGTTCTTTGCTGTGATGAAGAAGGTCTACAAATCACCATTCGTTTTGGATGTTCTTGCAATCAACGGCGTCCAGAAGTCTCTGGAGCGATTGGCTGAGCTGCTTAACAAGATCCAGAAGGCGCTTGGTGAATACCTGGAAAGAGAGCGTGTGTCATTCCCTCGCTTCTACTTCGTTGGTGACGAAGATCTCTTGGAAATCATTGGTAACAGCAATGATATTTTCCGTGTTGCCAAGCACTTCAAGAAGATGTTTGCTGGTCTGTCAGGTCTTTTGATGGATGACGATAACAACATTGTCGGGTTCACGTCCAAGGAGGGCGAGGAGGTTCGCCTCAAGCGCGAGGTCAACCTTATTAAGACCCCTAGAATCAATGACTGGCTTTCCGCTTTGGAGAACAACATGAAGTTGACTCTGGCAGAGCTGCTTGGTGAGGCTGTTGAGCAATTCGAGACCCTTTATCACGGTGCCGAGGTGGATCGAACTGCTTTTAACGATTTCCTGGCCAACTACCCGGCCCAGATTGTCGTCCTCGCCAGTCAAGTCGTCTGGACCAACGCGGTGCAGAAGTCTCTGGAGGATGGCGGTGTCAACCTTCAAGCATTGTATGAAGCTGAGGTCCGAATCCTCGAGCTGCTGGCCGCTACTGTGCTTGGTGAACTGGATGCCATCACTCGTAAGAAGTGCGAACACATGATCACTGAATTCGTGCACCAGCGTGATGCCATTTCTAAGCTGATCCAGTTCAATGCCACGACTCCGACTCACTATCTGTGGCTGTTGCAGATGCGTTACGTTTACCAGCCTGATGGTGACTTCCTACAGCGCCTGTACGTCCACATGGCCAATGCCAAGCTGAACTACGGTTTCGAGTACCTGGGCGTGCCCGAACGTCTTGTTCGCACGCCTCTTACCGATCGTTGTTTCCTCACCCTCACCCAAGCCCTTTGCCAACGACTTGGTGGCTCTCCCTACGGTCCCGCAGGTACCGGTAAAACCGAGTCTGTCAAGGCTCTTGGTCTGCAGCTTGGTCGTTTCACTCTTGTCTTCTGCTGTGACGACACATTCGATTTCCAGGCTATGGGTCGTATTTTCCTCGGTATTTGTCAAGTCGGTGCTTGGGGTTGCTTTGACGAGTTCAATCGTTTGGAGGAACGAATTCTGTCTGCCGTTTCCCAGCAGATCCAAAACATCCAAATCGGTCTGCGCAAGGGCGAGGATGAAGAGAAATCTCAGATTGAGCTGGTTGGACGTCGTCTGGTTGTCAACTCCAACACCGGTATCTTCATCACAATGAATCCTGGATACGCCGGTCGTTCCAACTTGCCCGATAACTTGAAGAAGTTGTTCCGCAGCGTTGCGATGTCCAAGCCCGACAAGGAGCTCATCGCAGAAGTCATGCTGTTTTCCCAGGGTTTCAAGCAAGCCAAGCCCCTTTCTAAGCAAACGGTGCCATTCTTCGACCACTGTGCCTCTCAACTATCCAAGCAAGCCCACTACGACTTTGGTCTTCGTGCATTGAAGAGTGTTCTGGTTAGCTCTGGTGGTCTCAAGCGCGCTCGCCTCGCCAACTCCGATGGTAATCTGGGCCCTGATGAACTTATCGAACCCCAGATTATCGTCCAGAGTCTGCGAGAGACCATTGCTCCTAAGCTCGTGCAAGAAGATGTCGACCGTATGCTCAACATTCAGCTACAAGACTTCCCTGGAGTTGAATACGTGCCTGCCAACTATGAAAAGCTCACTCAAGCGATCCGGGACATCGCCAAGGAACAGCATTTGGTGGATAGTGACATGTGGATCACAAAGGCCCTGCAATTATACCAGATTCAGAGCATCCACCATGGTGTCATGATGGTTGGTAAATCAGGATCCGGTAAATCAGCCGCTTGGAAGATTCTACTGCAAGCCATGCAACGGATCGAAAACGTCGAAGGTGTCTCGCATATCATTGATTCGAAGGTCATGTCCAAGGAAGCTCTCTATGGTAACCTTGACAGCACCACCCGCGAATGGACTGACGGTCTCTTCACTGGTATTCTTCGCAAGATTGTCGACAATCTCCGTGGAGAGGACAGCAAGCGTCACTGGATCGTATTTGACGGTGACGTTGACCCAGAGTGGGTCGAGAACTTGAACAGTGTTCTGGATGACAACAAGCTGCTTACACTGCCCAACGGTGAACGTCTCAACCTTCCTCCCAATGTGCGCGTCATGTTTGAGGTTGAGACTTTGAAGTACGCCACTTTGGCCACTGTCAGTCGTTGCGGTATGGTCTGGTTCAATGAGGATACTGTCACTCCTTCCATGATGATCAACAACTACGTGGAAGGCCTGAAGACCAAGACTTTCGAGGACCTGGATGATGACAGTGTTCCTGCGGGAACATCAGCAGCCAAGACACAGGATACCCAGGAAATGCTTTCTGTCGTCCTCAAGCAGCACCTGGAGACAGACGACCTAGTTCTGAAGGCTCTTGAGGAGGCAAAGAAGTACAACCATATTATGGACTTCACTGATATCCGCGCTCTCAACACCATGTTCAGTTTGCTGAACAAGGCTTGCCGTAACGTCTTGGAATACAACATCCAGCATGTCGATTTCCCACTGGATTCGGAGCAAATAGAGTCCTACATCTCCAAGAAGCTTCTGCTCACCCTCGTCTGGTCCTTCACCGGTGACTGCCCTCTTACTGACCGCAAGGCCTTTGGTCAGTACGTTGCTGGTATGACTACCATTGATCTTCCCCCCGATGGTGAATCATCCCTCATTGACTACGATGTCACTCTTCCGAAGTCTGAATGGGCCAGCTGGCAGTCACAGGTGCCTTCAATTGACATCAACACTCATTCGATCACCCAGACGGACGTCATCATCCCTACCGTGGATACCGTACGCCATGAGGATGTTCTGTACTCCTGGCTCGCGGAGCACAAACCTCTCCTGCTGTGTGGTCCTCCTGGATCTGGTAAAACCATGACGCTGTTTGCTGCGTTGAGAAAACTGCCAAACATGGAGGTCGTCGGCCTCAATTTCTCCAGTGCTACCACTCCTGATCTTTTGATCAAGACCTTCGAGCAATACTGTGAATACAAAAAGACGCTCAATGGTGTGGTGATGTCTCCCAACCAGATTGGTCGTTGGCTCGTCATCTTCTGCGACGAAATTAACTTGCCCGCCCCCGATCGCTACGGCACTCAGCGAGCCATTTCCTTCCTGCGCCAGCTTGTGGAACAGAATGGCTTCTGGCGTACCTCTGACAAAACCTGGGTCAGCCTTGATCGCATCCAGTTTGTTGGTGCTTGTAACCCGCCCACTGATGCGGGTCGTACACCAATGGGTGAGCGTTTCCTGCGCCATGCTCCTCTCATCATGGTCGATTACCCTGGTGAGATCTCGCTCAACCAAATCTATGGTACCTTCAACTCCGCGGTGCTCAAGATCCTGCCATTGCTCCGCGGATATTCCGAGTCCCTTACGAAGGCCATGGTCCAGTTCTACCTTGAATCGCAGACCAGATTCACGCCCAAGATTCAGCCTCACTACGTTTACTCCCCTCGTGAGCTTACTCGCTGGGTTCGTGGTGTCTACGAGGCGATCAAGCCACTTGAGACTCTATCGATTGAGGGTCTTGTTCGAATCTGGGCCCATGAAGCTCTGCGCCTGTTCCAAGATCGTTTGGTCGCCGAGGACGAGCGAGCTTGGACTGCAGATGCTGTCCGTCGTATTGCGCTGGAGAATTTCCCTACCATTGACCAAGAGGAGGCTTTGAAAGGCCCCATCTTGTTCTCCAACTGGCTGTCCAAGCACTACGTGCCCGTGGAGCAGGAGCGCCTCCGCGATTTCGTCAAGGCTCGTCTGAAGACATTCTGCGAGGAAGAAGTCGATGTTCCTTTGGTGCTATTCAACGATGTTCTCGAACACGCGCTTCGTATTGACAGAGTGTTCCGTCAGCCCCAGGGTCATCTCATTTTGATTGGTGTTAGCGGTAGTGGAAAGACGACTCTGTCCCGCTTTGTTGCTTGGATGAACGGTCTGAAGGTCTTCCAGATCAAGGTGCATGGGAAGTATTCCTCGGAAGACTTTGATGACGATCTTCGGAGCGTTCTTCGCCGAGCAGGTTGCAAGGGTGAGAAGATTTGCTTCATTATGGACGAAGCCAACGTGCTCGACTCCGGTTTCTTGGAACGTATGAACACCTTGCTTGCCAACGCCGAGGTGCCTGGTCTCTTCGAGGGTGATGAATTCTCTTCTTTGATGACCGCCTGTAAAGAGGGCGCCCAGCGTCAAGGCCTTATTCTCGACTCTCAAGAGGAGCTCTACAAGTGGTTCACTCAGCAGATCGTCAAGAACCTTCACGTGGTCTTCACCATGAACCCGCCTGAGGATGGATTGTCTTCCAAGGCGGCCACCAGCCCTGCTCTGTTCAATCGTTGTGTGCTCAACTGGATGGGCGACTGGTCCGATCAAGCCCTGTTCCAGGTTGGCTCTGAGCTTACTCAGTCCGTCGATCTCGACAAGCCCAACTTCGTCTCTCCCGATAGTATACCTGTCGCCTACCGCGAGTTGTCTCTTCCTGCCTCCCACAGAGACACTGTTGTCAACTCGATGGTGTTCATCCACCACTCGTTGCACCGGTTCAACCAGCGCCTGCAGAAGCAGCAAGGCCGGTCTACTTTCCTCACTCCTCGCCATTACCTTGACTTTGTTGCTCAGTATGTCAAGCTATTCAATGAGAAGCGCGAGGACCTAGAGGAACAACAGCGTCACTTGAACGTCGGTCTGGAGAAGCTCCGCGACACAGTCGACAAGGTCAGCGATTTGCGGGCTAGCTTGGCCCAGAAGAAGACGCAACTGGAGAAGAAGGATACGGAAGCCAATGAAAAGTTGCAACGCATGGTTGCCGATCAGCAGGAAGCAGAGCAGCGGAAGCAAGTCTCGTTGGAGGTGCAGCAAGCTTTGGAAAAGCAAGAAAAGGAAGTGGCCACACGAAAGGAGGTCGTCTTGAACGACTTGGCTCGTGCTGAGCCCGCAGTCTTGGAAGCTCAGAAGAGTGTCAGCAACATCAAGCGTCAGCACCTGACTGAGGTCCGTTCCATGGGTAACCCACCAGCTAGCGTTCGACTTGCCCTTGAAGCTGTATGCACACTTCTTGGTCACAAGGTCGATAGCTGGAAGACCATCCAAGGTATCATTCGCCGAGAGGATTTCATTGCCAGCATCGTGAACTACGACAATGAGCGCCACATGACTCGCAACCATCGTGTCAAGATGCAGAACGAGTTCCTGTCTAAGGAAGACTTCACATACGAGCGAGTGAACCGTGCCAGTAAGGCATGTGGTCCCTTGGTTCAATGGGTGGAGGCTCAAGTCAACTACTCCGCCATCTTGGATCGTGTCGGACCTTTGCGTGAGGAGGTCGACCAACTTGAGGAACAGGCTCTGCAAACCAAGGCCGAGGCACAAGCTATTGAGAATACCATCCAAGGCCTGGAGAGCAGTATCGCCACCTACAAGGCTGAGTATGCCGCCCTGATCAGCGAGACCCAGGCAATCAAGACCGAGATGTCCCGGGTCCAGTTCAAGGTTGATCGCAGTGTACGCCTGCTTGACAGTCTGGCCTCCGAGCGAGAGCGTTGGGAAGAAGGCAGCAAGTCTTTCGAGACTCAAATTAGCACCCTTGTTGGCGATGTACTCATCGCTGCTGCTTTCCTTGCCTATGCTGGTCTTTACGATCAGCAGTTCCGTAAGGCGATGATCGATGACTGGGTTCACCAACTTGCTCAGTCTGGAATCAACTTCAAGCCCCACAACCCAATTACAGAATATCTTTCCAATGCCGATGAGCGTCTCACCTGGCAAGCAAACTCTCTCCCTGTCGATGATCTTTGCACGGAGAATGCCATCATCTTGAAGCGTTTCAACAGATACCCCCTGATTGTCGACCCGTCCGGTCGTGTCACAGAGTTCTTGCAGAAGGAGAGCAAGGAACGCAAGCTCACCGTCACAAGCTTCTTGGACGACTCCTTCGTCAAGCAACTGGAGAGTGCGCTCCGTTTCGGAAACCCCATTCTCATCCAGGATGCAGAGCACTTGGACCCGATTCTCAACCACGTCCTCAACAAGGAGTACCAAAAGACTGGTGGTCGTGTTCTCATTCAGCTCGGCAAGCAAGAGATCGATTTCTCGCCATCATTCAAACTGTTCCTTTCCACCAGAGATCCTTCTGCACAATTCCCGCCTGACATTTGCAGTCGGACGACCTTTGTCAACTTCACGGTCACGCAGAGCAGTTTGCAGACTCAGTCCCTCAATGATGTTCTCAAGTTTGAGCGCCCCGATGTGGATGAACGCCGCAACAACCTTGTCAAGATGCAAGGCGAGTTCAAGGTCCACCTGCGACAGCTTGAGAAGCGCCTCTTGCAGGCACTGAACGAGTCTCGTGGCAATATTCTTGATGATGACAATGTCATTGAGACTCTCGAGACTCTTAAGAAGGAGGCCGCCGAAATCTCGAAGAAGATGTCTGAGACGGAAGGCGTCATGTCTGAAGTGGAGAGCATCACCCGCCAATACAGCAGCATTGCCAGGGCTTGCAGTGCCGTTTTCGCAGTCCTGGAGCAGCTTCATCACATCAATCACTTCTACCAGTTCTCGCTGCAATACTTTGTGGATATCTTTAATGCCGTTCTTTACCAGAACAAGCGTCTCGCCCAGGAGAAGGACCATGCCGCTCGTGTGCAGATCATCATTCAGGATCTGTTCATCACCACTTATCAGCGAACCTCGCTGGGTCTTGTCCAGAAGGACCGCATTACATTAGCGATCCTTCTTGCCCAGGCCACTCCTTTCCCAATGGATAGAGCCATTCTGGACCGTATTCTGGACGAGTCTGTTGAGGATACCGATCTGTCAACAGCATCCGATGTTCGCGAGCAAGTGATGGGCAAGCTTCTCAATATCTCAATCTTCAAAGAGTTTGTTCCCGAAGTCCCTCAGGACCAGTGGGATCGCTTCTTCACAGAGGAAATCGCAGAGAACGCCGTTCCGGTCGTCTGGAAAGAGGATACCTCCAAGCTAGATCAGCTTCTTCGGTCCTTGCTAATTGTCAAGCTTTGCCGCATGGATCGATTTGTTCCGACCGCCGAGCGCTTCGTCGAGGCTGTGTTCGGTCGTGAACTCTATGAAGGCAGTAGCGATCTTAAGGACGTGGTTGACCAGGTCACTGCGACAACCCCCATCGCTCTCAGCTCCAGCCCTGGCTTCGACGCCAGTTACAAGGTGGATGCCCTGGTTGAGCGCACGCATGCCACCTGCGCCAACATTGCCATGGGTTCGAACGAAGGCCTCGAGAGTGCCGACAAGGCAATCAGCAACGCTGCGGCAACTGGTAACTGGGTGCTTGTCAAGAACGTCCACCTGGCACCGTCCTGGCTCCAGAGTCTGGAGAAGAGATTGGATTCTCTCAAGCCTCACAAGGAGTTCCGACTCTTCTTGTCCATGGAATCCAGCCCCAAGATACCAGTCAACCTCATCCGTGCCTCTCGCGTGTTGATGTTCGAGCAACCTGCCGGTGTCCGCGCCAATATGAAGGATTCTCTTTCTTCATTGACAACTCGCGCCAGCAAGGCCCCCGTCGAGAAGGCCCGCGTCTACCTTCTTCTCTGCTTCCTCCACGCTGTGGTCCAAGAACGACTCCGCTACGCACCCAATCTTGGGTGGAAGGGCTTCTGGGAGTTCAACGACAGCGACGTAAGTGCTCCGGCCCAAACCCCCTTCACCACTCCAGTCATCACGCCATGCTAACAAATCTCATACAGTACGAATGCTCCGCCCATATCATTGACCACTGGGTCAACACAGTAGCCCAGGGCCGTTCCAACGTTGCTCCCCAGAAACTCCCCTGGGACATGATCACCACCCTAATCACCGAGATGTACGGCGGCAAGATCGACGACGCCGGCGACTTCCAGCAACTAGACGAACTGGTCAAGAGCTTCCTCACGCCCGCCGCCTTCGAGGACGATCACAAGCTCGTCTCAGGTGTTGAGAACGATGAGCTTCTCACTCTGCCCAGCGGCACTAGTATCCGCGATTTTATCAGCTGGGTCAACAATCTTCCCGAGCGCGAGCCGCCTACCTACTTGGGTCTTCCGGCTAATGCTGAGAAACTTCTGCTGGTTGGCCATGGTCGCAAGATGATCTCGGACTTGTCGCGTATCACTACGCTTTTGGATGAAGGCGAGCAGCTGATGGTTGACAACTAGTCTTCCCTTTCCTTTCACTTTCTTTTTTGGGTTGAGATTTTGCCCCTGGTTTGGCGTTTAGGTGCGTCTAGACTTGGGGTTGGTGAGAGAATGTCCGGTTTTATACCCCAAGACCGCTGACGGATTTCATTTTTTTCGTGTTTATCCTTTCATGTTGTACATCTATTTAGATTTATGACTGTCTTTCTTTGTACAGTGTTTCTTATTATGTTTCTTACTCGGACTCTAAATATTGTCCTTCCTGCACAATTTCCTCTTAATTTTGTTTTACAATTACCACTTCCCCATTGTGTTATTAAGAATTATCCAATCTCGAGTTCACTCTACCAATACTCCCTGTCAATGTAACATAACGAGTGCATTTCTCATAAATTCAAAGAGGAATATGGTCAATAGCATTAAGTATCCAGTATACAATCTGTAAGATATCTGGCACGCATCAGGCAAGTCTATAGTGACTGCTCAACACATCAATGTAGAGTTACTTCAAAAACAAAACGCCAACGAGTGATGGTTCCTATGTACGAAGGAGGAGCGAGAACTCGCATCACCGCGTTTAGGAGATGAAGGTCGACTCGGAGAACATGGTTCCCTCCTCCTCGGTCTCGGTGTCGCCCACCTTGACCTTGATCTTCAGCTTCTCCTGGGGAGAGAACTAGAGTTTTGGTAAGCGTGAATGCCAGTGGTAAGTGAAGAATGCGGGGCAAGGTGGGGTTTTGTACCTGGAAGATGTATGGCCGGGTACCAGCAACGCTACCGGCAATGGTCTTGATGAAGCCGGGGACCTCACCCATGACGTCGACACGATCCTGTCGCTTGCCAAGAGGGCCGTCGACAACGGCGGTGAAGTCCTGACCGTCGGCAGTCTTGCCGGCCCACTCCCACTTGATGGAGGTGGGCTCGGGCCAGTCGCTCTCTGGGTCTTGCGCAGAGGCGGTGTGGGTGATGGTGTTAGTGGCACCAGCGTAGACAATCTCTCCGTCCTTGAGAACACCACCGACGTTAACCTTGGTGGAGCCATACGAGGGGGGAGTGGTGAACTCCATCATGATGGCAGAGAAGGTGGGGGTCTGGAAGTTGATGAAGTTCCAGCGGGCGGCTGGATATACATGTCAGTTTGTTCGCCTTTTAAATAGATATATAGCACACCTACCAGCGTGGTGTGGCTTCATGCCCTGGAGAGCTCCGATGAAAACACCGCGACCGGTCAGGTCGTAGGTCTTCTCCTTAGTGGTCAGGGTGCCCTCGACGGCGCAGCGGGGCCAGAAACCGTGATACATGGATCCCCAGGGGTTCTTGGGGTCAGTGCCAAAGTATGAGGTACCATTCTTGCCAGCAACAAAGCCCGGGGCCTTGCGGGTGATCTTGATATCGACAATGCTGTCCGCGTTGACGGTGGACTTGATTTGGTAGGCGTCGCCTTCTTCGTTCAGGGTGAGGGTCAGGTTATCAGCACCGAAGGAGTGCATCTGCTCATCGAACATGCAGTTGGAGAGCGCATCGGTGTGCCAGACATGGGGCTTATCGCCCTTGACGTTGAAGATCTTCGTGTTGAAGTGCGCGGTGGTGTGGATACCCCTATAGATCCGCAAGAGCCGCAGCGCATATCGTCAGTCATTTGGCATATGGGACCATGAGATCCGATGGATCCGGTGTCATCCATTGAAAGAAAAGAATTGGTATACTCACGCAATGTTGCTGTAGATGACCTGAACCATGAACAGGTGTCCGTCGTCAGCCATGATGTAGAAGGTCTGAGTCTCGACATTGGTGTACTGGTAAGCCTTCCAGCGCAACTGATCCTTTTCCAGAACGGTAAAGGGAGTCTCGCTGGCCTGCTGGGCGACCGACTGAATAGCTTCGGGGCCATAGATGGGCTCTTGCGTGCCGACGGCCGCAGAGAGACTGCCCTCCATGAGATTGGGTCAGTCACCACCCCCACCACACACCATCGTAGAGCGAGGAACATACGTTGACTTGAGCCAGTTCATGATTGGAGTATCGTAATGCGCAACCACGTACTAGAAGTTCTGGAAGCGATCAAAGCAAATTAGAAAAAAAAATTAAGGGAAAGGGGAGGTGAAGGGGAGAAGGGAGATCGACACGCGGGGCGAGTCTAGTTCGGAAGTGAATGGAGAGCCCAAAGAGCTGAGCTGAGACGAACCACGCAACGACCGGATCAGCTCGGTCAACAGTAGAATACGTTGATCTCAAAAAGGAGGACCGATGGATGAATTTCAACTTTGAGCTTTGAGGATTTGGGCTTTGAGTGAAAGAGAGAAGGGACGATGACGTTCGGCGGTCCTCAGCTGCTTCGCTTGGGGCCCGAACCAATCAGCAGCCGCGCCAGGAAAATCTGCCCGTCTTCAGCGGCTTCACTTTTGGTCCGTTCAGTTCCTGTGGTGCCTTCTTTCAATACTCCCCAACAACACTCGCCCCATATCCCTCATCATGGCCAGAGCCGCTCTCCAGAAGGATCAATTCGTCAAGCTCATCGTCGGAGCTGGACAGGCCAGTCCCAGTCCTCCAGTCGGTCCGGCGCTGGGTAGCAAGGGTGTCAAGAGTATGGACTTTTGCAAGGTGAGCTCCGACTTCTCCTCCAGGTCTCCCTGGCTCTGGACTGACATCTCGGAATAAAGGAATTCAATGCCCGCACTGCACACATCAACGTCGGTGTCCCCATCCCCACGCGCGTCACCGTCCGCCCCGATCGCTCCTTTTTCTTCGACCTGCGCACGCCGACAACCACCTACCTCCTCCTGAATGCTGCCAATGTCGAGCCTCGCAAGAATCGTCTCCGCGGTGCCATGAACCCCGGCCACGAGATCTGCGGCAAGATCTCGCTCAAGCACGTCTATGAAATTGCCAAGATCAAGCACAGCGAGACGCGGCTATCGGGCTTGAGTCTGCAGGGGTTGTGCAAGAGTGTCATTGCCCAGGCCAAGTCGATTGGTATTCAGGTTGTGCCCTGAGAGGACTGCGCAATGGCTGAGTGTTGATTTTCTTCTCTTTCCTGTATCACTACGATCGCATTGATGGCCGGTGGTTGCGGGCGACCGGGTCGCTGGTGGCCACTTGTCAGTTGGGTTATACCGTGGCAGAGACCACTTCAGTAGCTGGATGATCTTTTGTGCGATATACCTCCCATCTTCTATCTTGAGGGTTGTTTTCTCGGCGTTTTTATGTGCGGAGGGGCGAGATGGGGGCGCCTCTTCTTGCTTGTATTATACACACTTCATACTCCATATACCATGCTTCAGATTTGTCCTTCCATCTACCCCAATGCATGCTACTAGCGCGGTGTCTCCATTCATACTCCAATGGAACATAATCTGAATGTCTTGCCGAATGACCTGTAGTAGTAACTCTTCGGATATACGATCTTCCTAGAGACTTGGGATAAGCCTGCAGAAGTGGTCATCTGAGCATATTCGGTTGTGGAAGGTCTTTGGAGTCCTCCTTGTTGCACTGAGACACGAATGACATATAATGACAATCCTTGGCTTGGCCAAATTGGATTGGTAGATCCCTTATCCGACAATGGAATGCAAAGAAGTCTATACAACACAGTCTGGGCCGTACCGCATTTTTCGTAGTACCATCATTGACCGTAGTCTCGAATTCAAGAGGAAAAAAGAGACCCATTAGAGAACAGAGGAGTTGGAGAAGAATCTAGAGTTGATATGATATGGAGTTCCTCTATATGCTTTCTATGCATGAGGCTGTTAAGATAGTATCTTTTAACATAGCCTGATTGGAACAACACGTTTATGGATTCTTGTATACACAGTACACCGGTTATATGGCTAGAGCAGAAAAAGAGGCCTTGCCCCTTGGAATTCAGCTGGCTTGGCGAGTATGAGGGCCAAGAGGATAGGCAAGACGGAGAGGGATGATCAAACAGGCTTGGCAAGTATGAAGATGACCTTATGTACCAGGGTCTAGACGGGTAAGTCCGAGGTGAGTGAGCAACAGGGATGTGTTTTCTGTACTCCGTACTAAAATCAGTAACATGTGGGATATTGGGGGTTACAGACTAAAGTGAAACTGGCCTATAAACTGACCGGGTTCCATCTTGGCCCCCTGGGGCACAGCAGGAGGAGGGACTCGGGAGATCCCCCGTGGAGACAAAAAAGGCGCCCACCATGGTCCGTGAGGGGGGGCCATGGGCCATGCTTATGCTGTCCCACGATCCACAGTGCCTCCTCCGCCCGCCCAAAGCCCTTGATATGGGTTACCAAAAAGGCTAAGTATGGGGGGGAGGTGGAAGTATGTCTCCCCCTTCAATAATGAATCTGCCCTCCGAGTGGGAGGCCAATCAGGAACTATTATGAGGAGTGACAGCAGCTGAGGAGCAAGCAGGTTGATGCAGGCTGCAAGCAGGGAATCGGCCCAGCTAAGCCCGTTTGGGCAAAATTCCAGACGTCCGGAAGAATTGATCGTATTTGGATCTCACAGTTTGATCCCTGGCCAAGTTGTGCAGTGCAGGAAGCAGTTTACAGTTTAGCACATGCCCCAACAAGCACCGTGACTGGTGGCAGCCGCAATAAGCGATGATTAACTCTGGATTGGGTGACCTGCGTGGTGTTCGGTGTAAGAGTTCGGAGCTAAGATGTAAATAATAATAATAATAATAATAATCATCATCATCATCATATAATCATACAGTCATGCACTCATACTATCATATACTTACAGTATATTATAATCATCGTTCGTGGAGAGGCCCGGGAAGTCGGCACGAGGAGGAGGAGGGGGAAACCAACTTAGTGTGACCTTCACGAGGGGTCATCGACATCGACATCATAGGCCACGCCCTCCGAACTTGAGCTCCGCGGACTTCCGACTTGACTCATTATTCTGGGAGGGGAATATACTGTATAGTTGTAGCATTCAGAATAGTTAATAGTATTCAGACTAGAGAAGAGAATAATTCAAGAAGAGTGGTACTAGATGCAATAGTAACTGCACAACTCCAACGTTCGTGACGACTTTCCACCCCCACTCTCCAGTTGGCCTCAGCTCTCAGGCCCAGACTTTCTCTCGGTCCTCGTCTCTCTTGGAAAACCTTCCGGCCTTTCCAAACCTTCCAAACCCTCTCTGAATCACTCTCCCCTCCTTCTCCTACTCTCTTCCTCTCCTCTCTCTTCCTCCTCCCTCCCCTTCATCACCTCATTCACGATCGTGGTCTCTACTCAGTCGAGGGAATCTGCACCCCGCTTCGCGTCCCGTTGCACGGGCTTATCGCACGGATTCGGCGCGCCGAAAAGTTAAAGGAAAAGATTTGCCTCACCCACGTAATTGATCAACCGGCTTCTTTTCGCCCCGGGATCAACGTCCTCCTTCGGGACTCTCAACTTCAATCCCTCAATCGTGAAGAACAAAGGTCCCAAAAGGAATCACCTCCTTCCTAACCTTTCCGTGACCCTCTTTTTCCAGTCTGTGAGGGGCATGTGTTCCACCTGAGTCCCCGAGTTGGTTCGTCGATGAGTATGACGTCTGAAACGGCCGAGTGCTCGACCCCAACCGCCAACTCTATGGAGTCAGGTATGTCTTGGCCCACTCGACACCCCCTGTGCGATTGGCATCTCTGGCATTTCAGTAATCCTGACGCTGCATGCTTGAATTGCGCTCCCCCCAGGTTTCCAGACAGTCCAATCCCCAGCCAAGATGTCCGCCCAGCCGTCGGAGGCCGGTGATGCCGATGCCAAGTCCAAATCGCAGCCTGGCCAGGTGCGCTTCTCCTCCGTCACCCAGGAGATTGAACCCTCCAAGACGATGCTGTCACCAGTGTCGGAGACACCTTCGCAGCCTGAATCGCTCAGACAAGCTCCCGATGAAGAGGAATTGCGGTCGCTGGCCCAGAGCTTGCAAAGATCGCAGCTCCAGGAATCTCGTCTACGCAACTTTTCATTCGAGCCAATGTCTCTTCCATCTTCCAGGGTATGTCTATATGGTTGCTTTTCTTTTGCCAATAATAGCTGCTACGGTGAGGAGCCTGGAGGAGACGCTAGATGATGGGAGTCGAGAATCGCCTCCTAACCGCTCGTCCATCGGCGTCTCCTGCAGATCTGCCTAGCTCGTCGTACCTTCCCTCGTCATCTCCATTCTAACAGCTTCCCCCCTCAATTTAGGTTGGCTCTCGAGAGTCCAGTGACCGTAGTGCCATAGGCACTGGTTCGTTCATGGCTTCCCCTCATGCTTCCCCCCCCGTTTCCGCTGTACAGTCACCTCCCCTGACCCCGGCTGTTACCAACTCCCGCGAGGGCCGAGCTACTGGCCAACACCCCGCGATCACACCTGAAACCTCCCCTCCGGTCACATCCGGTGACAACCACGCGGTCCAACGAAGCGCCCCAACTTCCCGGCCCACCTCCACCGACTACCTCTCCATGAAGCAGAGCGGCTTCTCGGAACCTCCGTCCCAGATCAATACGGCGGTCCCGAGACACCGTGCCCAATTCTTTACCGGAGCCGATGCGAGCTCCCAGGAAGAGAGCCCTCCCCCAACCCCGAGAGACTCCCATACGCCACCGGGCGCTATCACTCCCGTCGGCGAACCAAATGACCCATATGCCCGGAGCAAGCGACCCCCGCAGTCCAAGAACCTCGCCCAGCTCGACGCACGATTTATCTTTGGGAGTCGAGATTCGAAGCGCTCATTCCGTCCTGGTAACCCCCCACGGTCGGCGAGTGCCAGTGATCTGGGTAAATCAAGCGACAAGCGGAATCACAAGAAGGAATCGAGTGATAAGAATGGGCATAGCCATCACCACCATGGCTCCATGTCCGAACTCAAGCGTTTCTTCAAGATGGGCCACCGTAACAAGCGGCCAGACTCACCGACATCGGCTAGCAAGCAGTCTAGCCGCAATTCCAAGAAAAGCACCCCGTACCAGATGGCACCCGACAATGTACCATTCGCCGATGATCACGGGTTGCATTCCAAGTATGGAAAAATGGGGCGTGTCCTAGGATCTGGTGCTGGTGGTTCGGTTCGACTGCTCAAGCGGAATAGCGATGGTGTGACTTTTGCTGTGAAGCAGTTCCGGGATCGACACAGCTGGGAGACCTTGAAGGAGTACTCGAAGAAGGTCACGGCTGAGTTCTGTATCGGCTCTACCTTGCACCACGGCAACATTATCGAGACTCTGGATATCATTCAAGAAGGAAGCCATTGGTACGAGGTCATGGAATATGCGCCGTTCGACCTCTTCGCCATTGTCATGACGGGCAAGATGACCAAGGAGGAGATTTCCTGCTCATTCAAGCAGATTCTCAGTGGTGTGGCATACCTCCACGGGATGGGTCTGGCTCACCGGGATTTGAAGCTGGACAATGTGGTGGTCAACGATCGCGGTATCATGAAGCTGATTGACTTTGGAAGCGCGGTGGTCTTCCGCTATCCATTCGAGAACGATATTGTGCCTGCAACAGGTATGCGTGCATCTTTGCTTTTTCTTGTAGACAATCCGAGTGAGTACTAATCATCAAATTTCAGGCATTGTTGGTTCAGACCCATACCTCGCTCCCGAGGTATACGACGAGAAGAAATATGACCCCCGTCCCACGGATGTTTGGTCGCTGGCGATCATCTTCTGTTGTATGACCTTGCGCCGCTTCCCATGGAAGCAGCCGCGCACCACAGATAACTCCTACCGTCTCTTTGTGGCCCCCCCGACTCCTGGCACACCGGTTGCCGATGTCGACCCTCGGCGCCAACCCAGAGCCAAGTCCAGCCCTGATCTGCCTCCTGCAGCTCATGAGGAGAAGCACCCTGAGATGCCTCATAAGTCCGCTGCATTGGCACCCGCAGCGGCTGCCCCAGAACAAAATGGGACCAAGCCTCCCGACTCTCCTACCAAGGACTGCGACAAGCCCGGCGAAACTGCGCAGAAGCAGGTCAGCCAGACTAGCGTCAATAACAAGCCCACGCGCACCACCAGCAAAGAGGCGCCACCTCTCCCACCGAATGCTCAGCCGCCGGCCCAGCGTCAGGAGGTCATCAAGGGCCCTTGGCGACTTCTCCGCATCTTGCCGCGGGAAAGTCGGTACATCATTGGCCGCATGCTGAAGGTGAACCCGAATGAGCGAGCAACTCTCGACGAGGTGATGATGGATGACTGGGTGCGCAACATCATTACTTGTCGACAGGAAGACTCGGGTGAGGTCATCAGTGCCACTAACCACACTCACGTCCTCGAGCCTCCATCGCAAAGCCCCGCCGTTGCCAGCAAGGGTGTCAAGGCTAAATAATTTCCTCCTTCCCCAACCTCCTTTCGTGTATCAATTTACTCGACCTGTGCATAATTTCCTATAGGGCCCGGGTAATGGGCCCTCACCTCTTGTCTCATTTTGTCTCCTTTTTCCCTTCGATTCCTCCACCTTTTCAACCCGCGATGCCCTTCGATTTCGTCCAAGGTATGAAATTTATCTTGGCTTCTCCTCTTGTTCGAGTCGATCTCTGTGAGACAATTAATCAGTGCGATTGGTGTTGGTATACTTGTCCTTGACGGGACTCATGTATCAATTCTGGGTAACTTTGGGAAGCTCTGAGGGGTGGGTTGAATAGAGTGTGTTTCTGGTGTTGTGGAAAGCCCCAAATCCGCTGGCAAACGAAAGGCCCCAGTCTCTTTGGGGCCTAGGTATCCAGCGCTATACGTCTCCTGCTAGATCGTCATTGAAATGCGAAACAGGGGTTTCTTTTCTCTTTCTTGCCCTGCACATTCCTCGTTTAGTGTCCCTGCGGGTGGTGCTTTCTTTTCGCGGGTGTCTTCGGTGTTATGCGAAACCCTCGGGGCAGTAGATATTTTCTCAATATAAAGAATATAGTCTTCTTTCAACAGAATAACAATAAGAATGGATTCATCAGAATGCTGCTTTAATCTCTTGATATTCCTATGTGATCCGCACAATTAAGGATAAGCTTGTCCGGGGATCGACCTGACGTAAGACCATATCGGCGATATCGGCTGGCTTGGCCGCGGAGCAAAACCTTCGGTCTCCATCGGATAGCGGAGCTCTGTCCACACTCCGCCGTCCAATTTGCATTGCGCTTCACAGGACCTATCTTTGCTAGCTGCTGCCGTTGATCAAGCCGGAATCATTGGACAACACAGCATGTCCCTGCGCTGAATCTCCTTGACAATTGTACTTTTTCCCGCTCCTCATTCCTGCACGTCATGACACAGCAAGACGACGAGCAGCCATTGGTTTCCTCCCTGTGGACGAGGTCTCTCTTGGTACAGCACTTACATTCCAGATAGCTCTTCGCTTAGAACCTAAGCTGATTGCATCTCATCTTACAGTCCGGCGCTGTTGCAGGCCTCACAGTTGACTGCTCCCTCTATCCCCTCGACACTATCAAAACCCGTCTCCAAAAGGCACGCGACCCATCCGCACCCAAACCCCCCGACTATCCTTACGCCAAACAATCCGCGGCATTTACGCAGGTCTCCCCTCCGTCCTCTTTGGCTCCGCACCCTCCGCTGCATCCTTCTTCATCGTCTACGACGGTGTCAAGCGCTCCCTGCTCCCGCCATCCTCATCCCCCTCCGAACCCCCATCCCGCGCGCATGTCTTCTTCACACACTCCCTCGCCTCCTCCCTCGGCGAGATCTCCGCCTGCGCCGTACGTGTCCCAACAGAGGTAATCAAGCAGCGAGCTCAGGCCGGTCTCTTCGGAGGCTCGAGTCTGCTCGCGCTGAAGGATATCCTCTCCCTCCGTCATGCCGTGCCGGAATCACAGACTACGACTGGTGGTGCACCAGTCAAGCGCGGCTATGGCCAGGTCATCCGCGAACTCTACCGCGGCGCCGGTATCACCATCGCCCGCGAAATCCCCTTCACCGTCCTCCAATTCACCATGTGGGAGTCTATGAAAGCTACCTACGCGCAACGATACCTGAGGCGCGAGGAGGGCACAAGTATCAAAGAGTCGCAGATTCCGG
Organism: Penicillium subrubescens; assembly: GCF_028828155.1. Classification (NCBI taxonomy): domain Eukaryota; kingdom Fungi; phylum Ascomycota; class Eurotiomycetes; order Eurotiales; family Aspergillaceae; genus Penicillium; species Penicillium subrubescens. The sequence continues at coordinate 3,219,392 of NW_026643160.1, read as the reverse complement.
CTTCTACGAGTGCCATGTTTGGTAGTGTGGCCGGTGCTATTGCGGCTGGTCTGACGACTCCGTTGGATGTGATCAAGACAAGGGTGATGCTGGCGCGCCGTGGAGATGGCGGTGTGGATGCTCCGGTAAGAGTTAAGGAGATTGTAAGGGGGATTGCGCAGGAGGGTCTTGGGGCGTTTTGGAGGGGGATTGGGCCGCGGGTTGCGTGGATTGGAATTGGTGGGGCGGTGTTTTTGGGGAGTTATCAGTGGGCGTGGAATACGCTCGAGGGGGTGAAGAAGGAGGATGATGAATGAGTAGGTAGAGACAGAGGTAGGGTGGTAAGGCTGTGATATGAATGTGTGCTGGGTTGGTAGAGACCTGGTGCTTGTATATTATCTTGTCTTTTGCTTCGTGTTATATAGACGGGCTCTGGGCATATAGAGTTGGTAATGCCATACATAAAGATGTCTTCTGTTTCTCGATCTATTTTGACTGGTATCCATGAATGTGTATAGAATGGATAAGAGGATTATTCTTCTCCTTCGGGGTTCTTCACCATCCAACTAAGTTCTCGCACTTGTTCTGTAGTAAGCAGTTCGTCCATCTCGTCTTTGCGTAGAAACTCGAGGTCCGCAAAATCGAAACCCGGAACGACCACCTTCACCAAGAAGTATATCAATATCGACATCAATAGACCTAAACCCATAGATGAGATGAATCAATAGAATATAAGACAAGACATACCTCACTAATCAACAACCCCTCCTCCTCACCCCCACCCCCCGCTAGATCCCTGTTGGACATCTCACCATTCGGCAACAAATAACTCGCCTTATACTTCCCCGCGCCCACCACCCACTGCAAGCGCTGCCCACGCGCCACATCAGGTCCGACCACAAAGCTCTCCAGCCGTGCCTTAGTCTGACTTTTACCCTTATCCTGTTCGAATTCTTCCGACCTGCATGTAGCCTCATCTGCGTGGATGATCACGTACCGCCCCCGTCCTCGGTGGAGGGTACGGATTATTCGGCCCTGGTGACGGTGGAAAACGCCTAGAGGGGCGGTGGGTGTTAGGAGGTAGAAGATTGTTGAACTTGCGGCGTGGAGGGAGGGTTCGTCTGCTATTGTTGTGGTGGTTGATGTTGTTTCTGTCTGGATTGATGGGGGCGGAGGGTGGATATTATGTGGATTGCGATCGGTTTCGGTCAAGTAGCCGCCTTCGGGATGGGGGTGGAGGGTGAGGGTTTGGATGAGGGTGTTGGGGGGTGGATGTGGATGGATGGTGAGGGTGGTATATGGGTTTGATTTGGGAGATTGGGATGTCCATGGCTAGGATGATAATGTGAATGGTATGAAGGCGATATGCTGTATAGATTAATTGTTAGTTGTTGTCAACTCGGGTATATACAACAACCCCAAGATTACGTCGAATCGACCTCGATGTGAACCAGAATTGGAGATGACATCAGCGATCATTTGTACAACATAATAAGGACTCGAATACTGACTCCGTTCCCAAAGCGAAAACCAACCATAAATAACCACTAAAAGGGAAATATTCGGTGATACGGACGAAGCCCGACCCCAGAAAATGCGCTTTGGCGTCGCGATCCGAATGCCCCTGGCGGCTGGTTCTCTCTCTCTCTCTCCTCCTCTCCTCAACTTCCCCTCATTGACGGGACATCCTTCTTTCCCCTTCTCCTATCCTTGAACACCCAATACCTTCTCTAAATCTCTTACTTTCTCCTTTACTCCCTCCCGATCTTTAAGCCAATTTCCCCGCAGACTGTGGGTGAAGGCTTGTGACGTCGCTCTCCCCACCAAAACGTGTGATCGGCCCTCAACAAGGCAGATAAGCTCCGCATCTCCTCCGCAATTCCCTTTCCCACGCCTCAACTGCATGTATGGCACGGAAACTAAGCCACCAGAGGGTCACGTACGGTAAGCTGAGGGTCTTCTCAAAATATTGAAATCCCAACTGGTGATCGCCCACTGACCGCTGACACTATCTTGCCCAGTGCTCCCTCTGCCTGATGCCCCCGGTGGCCACCGGCTGGGGGTCAACGGCCTGACCGTCGACCGTCAGAACTCCATCCTGTAAGCAGCGCACCCGGTTCCTCCGTGTTCTAGAGACTCTACGAAATGCCCGGTATTCCATTGATGCCTTCTATCCCGTAAAACTCGGGTTCCTTCCAGGCAGCCGCTCTCCACGTGGGTTGCACAGCTTCTAATGTGACGATCTGTTTCTTCCCGCTAGGTACTCTGCTGGTCGCGACGGTGTCATTTGCTCGTGGGACCTCGACTGCTCACTCAGTACCCTACATGCCTCGAATCCCTATGCCTCATCCAATCACAAGCCAAGCCCAACTCGTTTCAAGACTCAGGTCCAGGCCCATAGTCACTGGATCAATGATATCGTTCTGACCCAGGGTAACTCTGCTCTCGTCTCGGCCTCGTCGGATACCACCGTCCGACTATGGCGTCCACACTCGGAGTCGACGGACGTCCCAGAGCGGATCGGAAAGCATAGCGATTATGTCAAGGCGCTCGCGACTCCTGGCGGCCAGGCCAGCTGGGTCGCGTCGGGCGGTCTTGATCATAAGCTTTACTTGTGGGATTTGAATGGTGGCGGCGAGATCTTGAGCATCAATGCCGGTGGAGACGATACGACCGAGAAAGGGTCCGTCTATGCCTTGGGCGCGGTGAACTCTGTGCTGGCGAGCGGCGGACCCGAGAACGTGGTCCGAGTGTGGGATCCCAAGTCTGGGAAACTCGTTACTAAGTTCGTTGGTCACACGGATAACGTTCGGGATATCCTGGTCAATGAGGCTGGTGATACGATCATTACCGCGTCGTCAGACCAGACCATCAAGGTCTGGTCGCTCACTGCGGGTCGCTGCATGAACACGCTTACCATGCATAACGATAGTGTCTGGTCGCTGTACTCGGACGAACCAGACCTATCTGTGTTCTACTCTAGTGATCGCTCCGGTTTGGTCGCCAAGACCGATACTCGTGGTTCTGCGGATGTCGAGCAGGGTACCTGCGTTGCGGCATTGCAGGAACACGAGGGTGTGGTCAAAGTTGTGGCAGCTGGCGATTTCATCTGGACAGCTACACCCAAGTCCAGCATCAACCGCTGGAGAAATATTGATACCAAGCTCGAGATTGAAGCACCTCCGGACCCGGCACGAACTATTGACTCGACCGCGGCTGAACCGGAAAAATCGACACCGACGGACAAAACGCTCAAGAAAATCCCGTTCAATGCGGTTCTACAGTTGTCAGCTACGTCAGAGCTGCTGCGTCCTGCTTCGCCTTCCAGTGGACACTCTGGGGAAACGGGGCTGGAGAATGACCTTGGTTTGACTATTCCGGTGCATTCGTTGCCAGAAGAGACTATCGAGGGCCAGCATGGTCTGATCAAGTGTTTGATGCTGAATGATCGCAAACGGACTCTTACACAAGACTCGGCCGGAGAAGTGGTGCTGTGGGATCTGCTCAAGGTAATAATCAAAGTGCTGTATACAACTGATCCTGTTAGACTGACCATGACTTTAGTGTGTTCCCGTCCAAGCCTTCGGCAAGCGCCATATTGATGACGTGGCTACCGAAATTAACACCACAGAGAGCATTTCCCACTGGTGCACCATTGATATCCGGACGGGCAGGTTGTCTGTGATCCTTGAGCCTAATCGCTGCTTCGATGCCGAGGTTTATGCGGATGAGGCTGATCTCCCTGCATCTGACCTATCACAGTTCCGGGAGGATCAACGAAGTATGTTTTATCCTGAAATTTTTCGCTGATAATTTTTTGTTTACTCACAATCTATCTAGTCAACCTCGGAAAGTGGATCCTGCGCTGGCTCTTCGCCCCTCTGGTGGACGAGGAGATCCGACGTGATAACGAGTACCGCGAGACAGCCATCGCCAAAGCAGAGGAGCTCGCCAAACTCAATCCTCTGAGCACATCTGCCCCCGGCGATGACATTCTCCGTAGTATAGGTATTCCCATTCACAGCGACGCTTCTGCGACCACTTTGCGCCCTGGGATGGATTTCCCAGGTAGCCCAGCGACTCCAGGGTTTGGCATTAACATTGGTACTCCGTCGTCCGCGACATACCTGAGCACGTCCATGCAGAGCACTTCGGTACAGAGCAATTCTTTCTTCCCGGCCTTCGATGCCGAGACTCCAGATGCTCTGCCTCCAGCTCACCCACCGCATGACGGAGGTCCATCGTCCTTTTCGGATAGATCGGATTACTTCTCCTCCCGGCCACCGCAAATCGAGACCGAGAAGCCTCCAATGTCGCCATCTGACGTCGCTTCCAACTCAGGACTTCCGCAATCTCCAGCTGAACCGGACAAGGAAGAACGTAAAAGGGGTCATTCTTCGGGAAGAAACTGAATTTCCCGAAGAAGCTTGGGCGCACTTCCACCGACATCAAGCCCCAGATCCTGGAGGAAAAGCCCGAGGAGTCCGAAATCTCGTCTGTCAAGGAAGAGAAGGTTTATGAGGCTAACATCAGTGGAGTCATTGATCGGATCCACGATGACTACGAGGAGTTCTTGTCTAATAATCCCGGCCGGGACTTGGTGTCGGCGATTACTCCCAGTGCAGACAATGAGACTCCTCGACTGGATATTCCCCCGCGAACTGCGGTGTTTATCCAGGAGGAGACTGGTGATACTGCCGTGGCCTCGGATCTCTACCGGGGTAGTGTGGATCTCATTGGACAAGATATCGAGCGGTTGGAGAAGGCGATTCCTCACTGGCTTGGGGAATTGCTCTTGAAGGTATGTCTATCGATATACCTTGATTGTTTCATGCTCATTTCTTACTCTTCTAGAACCAAATTCCCTTCAAGGAGCAGGTGAAGATAGCCTTTGTTCTGAGGCCGTTTGATGATTCTTTGCCACCAGTGGTCAAGCCCGAGCCGTAAGTTTTCTGGACGAGCCGCCTCTGGAAGTTCGAAAACTAATGATCTCTCCGTGTTATAGACCAAGTGCAACGACTGGCCCTGGCACTGCAAATGGTGCCAACAATAGCTCTCGGCTTAACGCCAATCGTATGCTCCGCACGAAGAAAGTCCTTGCATACGTGGCCGAGCGCATTGATCCTCCGAACCCCGATGAGCCCGAGGCCAACCAGATGCCACCCGAGGAGTACCTTGAGCTATATTGCCAGAAGATAGTATGTTTCGCTTGAACTGTTTTCCAAGCTCACGTGCTGACCTTCCCGTTTTAGCTCTGTCCGCCTAATATGACTCTGGCTACCATCCGGACTCACCTCTGGCGTACATCCGGAGATATGATCCTGCACTACAAGACCAACGGTAAAAAGCAGATCCGTCCTCCGAAGTCCTTGATGAATATCGACGAGAATCATCTCTCCGCCGAAACCAATGGCACTAACGGTGACGCCAATGCACCACCTGGGAGTATCCACTCCATGACCAACTCGGGGTCTGTTGCTGGCTCCATCGCAACCTAGTGAAAACAACTCCAAGCCATATCCCTGAAAATGTATGTTTCCATAAGTGATTTTTCCTCATTTCCTTTCGTGATTTAATCTGCGGCTCGCGTCGTCTAGCCTACCTCGTAAGCAACGACTTGTGTGGGCTTTCCCTTCAATTGAGTATGCGAAGCATGGGTCCTGGTACATATGGAGATGCTCTCTGATTTTGCCCCTTGTATTTGCTTGACATGCTCTATTCCCATGTGCTTTTGAGTTGAAATTATATTTTCTCTTGGTGTCAACGCTTGTACACTGCCAAGTTTCTTGATTATTTGATATCAACACCTGTGGGTGCAGCGCGTACGCTTTGTACGTAGACTCGAGATACCTCTTGCATATATCCGTAATCTACAGACCGGATACAGAGCGGATACGTCTTACAGTGTTATGAAATTCGTGGCTATAACTGGCAGGTTTAATGTTGAATTTGAAAGATTTGACGATAACAGACAGTATGTAGAGAGGGCCATGGCTTGAGCCGGTATCGGTGAAAGCAAAGAAGTCTCAAGGTGGAATCCAATTCCTTTCGATAGAAGCGACCTGTATGGTCAGGCTGTGCCGGCGCTTGCGGAGCGTCCATGGAGAGATTCGCCACGGCTAAGGAATGGTCGGTATCGAACTTGTGACGACCACTGAAATAAGGCCGTATAACTCAGGATGCAACTGAATGAAGAAATGCCATTTTATTGGATGATCCTGAGAGACTCTGTCAGCGAATCGGGCTGTTCTATGGAACCTCGGTAAATCTAACAAATAATGGGTACTATGTGTACTGTAACTCGTAAGTGCCGTTTCCCCAGGATATACGTTGCGTCGTCTTCTTGAGGAAGGAGTAGAGTTCTGAGTCTCTATAGCTCCTCATCTTTTTTTCAGCTTTACAGTATTGGTCGCCTGGTTGCGAATGGAATCTTACGTGAGCGTTCGCGCGTTGCGGTGTACATATGTCGTGCGCCTTAACCCATTCCCCTCATTCTCCCCTCACCATTCTTCCACCCCCTCACCACTACCAACATCCGTCATAACCCTCGACCAGCATGGCAGACGACACCACCACTCTCAAAGGAACAGACTATGCCTACAATCTCGGTCTATTCGAACGTCGTGTGACTACCAATAGCCCCGAAGCTCAAGTTTGGTTCAATCGCGGCCTGATCTGGGGCTATGCCTTCAATCACAACGAAGCGTCCACCTGCTTTGAGCGGGCCATCGCCCACGATGAATCCTTCGCAATGGCATACTGGGGTCTAGCATGGACATCCGGCCCAAACTATAACCAGCCATGGGAAGCTTTCGGTCCTAATCTGGAGAATGTAGTTCAGCGCACCTATCGGGCGTCCCGCAAGGCAATGGCTCTTGTCGATGGCACAACCCCGGTGGAACGAGCGCTCATCACTGCCATCCAGGCTCGCTATCAAAGTGATAAACCCGCACCGATGGAGCAGTATAAAATTCAGAATCAGGCCTTTTCCGATGCGATGGAAGTTGTTTATCGGGATTTTGGAGATGATGATCTGGACGTGGCTACTCTCTACGCCGATTCCCTTGTTACTCTGACGCCTTGGAAATTGTGGGATCTGGTTACCGGAGAGCCTATCCCGGGAACACGGTCTATTGATGCTAAGAAGGTGTTGGAGAAGGCGCTGAAGCATAAAGGTGCCAAGGGACATCCTGGCTTGCTACACACATACATCCACCTGATTGAGATGTCGTCCACTCCAGAGCTCGGCTTATCCCCCTCCGATCATTTGCGTTATCTTGTTCCAGACTCGGGACACCTGTGCCACATGCCATCTCATCTAGATGTTCTCGTCGGAGACTATCGGGCTGCCATCCAAAGTAGCCAGCTCGCAACACGCGCAGACGAAAAGTTCATGCAGCAGCATGGTGTCATGAACTTCTATACAGTATACCGCATGCATAACTATCACACTCTGATTTACGCAGCCATGTTCGCGGGCCAAAAAGCCGTCGCACTCGATGGAACCGATCGCATGGAAAATTCCCTACCAAAAGAGGTTTTGACAACACTCGGAATGGCCGACTATGCCGAAGTCTTTATCTCCGTCCGTTGGCACGTCATGGTCCGTTTTGGCATGTGGCAGGAAATCATCGAACGGGCTCTCCCCGATGACCCAGTCGTATACAGCGTTACCACCGCAATGGCCCTCTACGCCAAGGGCGTCGCATACGCAGCAACCGGCCGTGTCCCCGAGGCCGAAACCCACAGAGCCCTCTTCATCGAGGCCGCAAAACGTATCCCAGATACCCGTCTCGACTTCCCGAATAAATGCATCGACATCGTACCAGTCGCATCCGCCATGCTAGACGGCGAAATCGAATACCGCCGCGGAAACTACACAGAAGCCTTTGCTCATCTGCGCCGATCCGTCGAGTTAGACGATGGACTCGAATACAGCGAGCCGTGGAATTGGATGCAGCCGGCGCGTCATGCACTAGCTGCGCTATTGCTGGAGCAGAACCAGGTGGAGGAAGCGGCGGCTGTGTACCGTGCTGATCTTGGTCTGGATAATTCTGTTATTCGGGCGCGCCAGCATTTGAATAATGTTTGGGCTTTGCAGGGGTATCATGAGTGTCTTGTCAGATTGGGAAGGGAGGATGAGGCGAGGAGTATTTGGCCGCAATTGAAGGTTGCGGTTGCTTTGGCTGATGTGCCTGTTACGTCGTCTTGTTTCTGTCGGACTGATACCGAGAACGCGCCGAAGGTGAGTGGTTCTTGTTCGAAGGGGGGATGTAACCTGTAGAGGGGATTATGCTGGTTTGGATAACCTTGAAAAGAGGGATTTACTTTAAACAGAATGATTATGAATTATACTATTTGACAATATGTTTGATGACATGACTGGAGATATAACAGGCGGGATCTGGTACTATCAACTTGGTACTATAGAATGGAAAATCAAGATTTCCCACCTTCATTATTCCAAATACAAAACCTCCAATATGTAATGGCCTATAAAACGATTGATATTCATGAAAGGGTGTAACTGTCGACGATTCAATAAGAAAGAGATGTTCGGCGTCTGGTCCCCGGATTTTCAAATGCCGATGCTACCCAAAGGCCGGCTGTCATCGGATTTCGGCAAGCCCCAGCCCTGGAACACCGAAAAGACTCGGGGAGGCAACTTCTTAACCATCGCTCGCCACGAGTGCCATAGACTACAAGGTCAATCAGCCCAGTCAAGGGTCAGGCTTTATTCAACTTCTGTACAGCACAAGGCAAGCCCCAGGCTGCATTCTACCCTCGCAGGTAACCACAATCCACCCCGCCCTTCGATTCCTCATTCCACAGCGTGAGATTTAGAGGTCCCAAAGCTCCAATTGCACATCAATTTAAACAGAATTATCGGATCCCACGGAATACCAGATAAAAATCAGGTTTTGAGTATTGCAGTAGCGCCTCAAGCTCGTCCAAAAAAACCATGCCCCGCGCCGCAAAGCCACCAGTGAAAGCTGCATGTCTTGCATGGTAAGATGATGTCGCTTGGACCAACAAAAAATTTCCGATTTTGACGAAAGAGTATAGCCGCTCGTCAAAGACTCGTTGCGATGGAGAAAAGCCTTGTCGAAGTGTAAGTATGTCATACTATTCCACAAGCAATGCCCAAACTAACATGGTGTAAATCAGTGTCTGACCAGAAGCCGAGAATGTTCCTATCAGCCTAGTCGCCGCGGTGGACCCCGAAGAGGAATCCGCTATGCAGAGCTCCAGCAGCAGCATCGTCTTTCATCGGATGATCAAGGCCTACCGGTTCCATCATCGCCTTCTGAGATTGATAACAGCTTCGGTAAGTATTTTTCTTACAAGATAGTACACGATTCAAGAAAATATGTTTCTTACAATAAGTAGAGCCACTGCTAGACAATATGCTCGGTCTTGTAACACCACTCGCCGGCGTTCACAACCTTGATATATCGCCGGATGCCCTTTCTGATACCAGTGGCACGCGACAACTGTGGGGTCAGCTCACTCCGAGTGCCGATGACCCATTCTCGTCGGTGTCGATTCCAGAGGCAGAACCGTCAGCCGTCAGATCATACAGATCTGAAGATGACATGTATGGCGACAATCTTTTAAAAAGCACTTGATTTACAGGTCAGAATACTGATGAGCTTGAGATAGCGCCAACGCCTACTATATCTACATACACCCATACCTTCCCTTGCTACCACCCCCGGTGATGGCGCAACGTGAAGACCAACCTACGCTCAGTCGACCATCAAAAGAAACCAATGAAGCCAGAAAGACCGACTTGCCATATTGGCCACAATCATCTCTAAGCCTTGCATTATCCGCACTCCTTGTCCTGATACCACCTTCTCAGGGTCCATTCTCAATGACCGAGGCAAGTATTGTCCTCAGACGCACATACGCTCAGCTCTTCGCGCAGGCTGCATTGGCAAGTGTGGAAAAAGAGATCGATGAAATGGGGCCAACAATACATTTCAACGCGCCTGGTGCATGTCTGTCTCAAGGACACAGCCCGTTGCATTCTCAGGTGCCTCTTCAGCTTGACCCTATTCTGACGCTTGTCGTGCTTGCAATTTATGAATACTGCCAGCGTGGTAATGTTTCCAGAATGCGAGGGCGTATCAATCAGGCTGTAACCACAGCTATGGATATCTCTCTTCATGAACTTGGCTCGATGACTACAGAAGCTTCTGAGGCACAGAGGCGTGCGTGGTGGATAACAGTAAGTTTCATGCTTTGGAGTTCGATCCAAATTCTAACAAAATTCTAGATGTTTGTGGCATATCTTTCTTCAAATCTTCATCTGGCAGTATGGCAGCAACCTATTCTACCCGACCTTCTATCATCATTAGCTGATCCCGTATCTCTAGCCGCCAGTTGTTACGGCAGACGATCCTCGCGTAACGACGTCTTATCCCAGTTTTGGGGTACATTTAGAGGTAAGTAAAGGGTAACCGTTATCATGCGATCTCCAGTACTCACTCCAAACAGCCCTGGGCTCTTTTGATTAAAGCTCAACAAACGCTCTATGCATCCAACCAAATGGTCCAACGAATTGAGCGCATTACGAACGAAACCCCTCCTCCCGACCTCGGCACGCAAATCAAAAATTTGGATACCGTGATCTCCACTCTGATGACCAAATCTGATCAATACCTTCGATATACTTTTGACGAGGATGGGGAAGGTCTAATAGCTGAAAACATGTGGAGGATCAGCAGAATCGTAATCTACACGTAAGTTCGTCTTCCATAAACAAAACAATCAACAACTAACCACCAACAAGTGCTCGCGCCCGCTTACACCGATTTCGAGCCTTTATGGACTTCCCTTTATTCTTAGACAGATACTGTCACCTCGCCTCCATCAACACCCAATATCCTAACCCAACACCCGTCCCCTCTCCAACCTGGGTCACAGACCGCAATTCCTTCTTCCCATTCACCGAACAAGAATCCTCAAATATCTGCCTCAAGACCGCCCTCGTGGTTGCAACAGCCTTCCGAAACCTACCATACCCAAACCCCTACGGCACTCAATCTCGTGAACGATCTCTAATGACTTCCAGGTCCATGATTTCATCAGTGGGGCTTATTGGAAAATCCCCGCATACCATTCCTTACTTTGTATGCTGTGCCATGCAAAGCTGTTATTCTTTACTGATGATTCTTCATAAAATTCGCGCGTGTTTGGCGACGGATCGTCTGGCGACTTGTTATCATTTATTGAATAAACCTGAGCCAAAGACGGAGATTTCGGATGCGGAACGATTGATTGAAGAGTTGCGGCATGGGGTGGAGTTTTTGGGGATGTCTTTGAAGTCGGATATTATTTTTGAAGGGGTTGGGGGGATGGGGCGTGAGATTGAACATGCTTATCTAGCGGCTTTTCCAGAATGCTCCGAGTTTTGAAAGCCCCTTTGATGTCATTCCAGGCGATGATGTCTGGTATTACGAAAGTTGTCGCGAGAATAGCGCATAGCTTTTCGAACATCATGGTTTTAACATCTTCAAAACTAGACAGTTGTTGAATAAAAGACCCCTCATGCACACGCACTTGGCCCAAATCAATATTTGAATTTTTGTCCCCAGATCCCCGCAACGTCGAAGATGCGATGCATACATGGAGTCTTGATCTGCAGTTAGACTAGTGGTAGTCACTGACATCGGTGTATATCCTCTTTCGACTTGGGAATTGAACCAGTGTTCGCTTAATTACCCAAGTGGGCATTTAGCCGAGACCAGGACCCGGGGATGTGGAGATTTCCCCGGAGGCCGAAACGGAGCGGAGGGGAGGAGATAGACAAGACAGGCCATAGAGGATCCGACACTGATGCATCGCGCTGATTCTGGCTATCTCCTAGCAATTTTTTATCATGTTCTATCAGTGGGAACAGCATCCCAACCTGGATAGGCGACATCGCCCGCGCACGCGCAACGGATGCTTGACCTGCCGGTAAGTGGAGTCCTTCTCTTTGGGGTAGTCTCGGGGCGCTAAGCATCACTAGGAGGCGCAAAGTGCGCTGCGACGAGAAACGGCCCGATTGTGGGCATTGTAGTCGTCTCCGGCTAGACTGCTCGTGGGATGATTCAGGACTAAGATTGGGGGTGAGAACGAAGAAAGTGCGACTGCGACTGCAGCAAAAGCCACAGCAGCAACAATTAGAGAATGAGCTACCAGCACGACCCGACTGTGCTACAGAGAATGCAGAGGCCTCTGTCCCATCAACTTCCGATGGCACGATTCCGGCGCCAGAAGGTCTCTCTGATGATGATCCCAGCTTCAATCGCATGTTCAGCTATGCAAGTTTCATGTGGGATGACTCTTCGCCTACTGGCTTGTCCCCGGGTTGGGACACTTTGGACCTTACCTCGTCCCAGGACTTAATGCCCTGGTCTGATACATCTTTGTCTATTCCATCCATGCCTATCACCTATTCAAATCCCATGGCAAACACCGAAGCCGTCTTGGACAGACAGCAAAGGCTCACCGCTATAACATCCCCAACTGTCGCGATTGGATGGAGCGAGACACAATTGGCCGATTACTTTGCACGTTCAGCAGCACCGCCCATCCTGGCTACTGTTGAGACCAGCGCACGCTGGTTTTGGATGCGAAAACAATTGACCTCGATGACTTCGACTTCGCGGATGGTCAAATTTGGAGTCATTGCGTTTGTGGCCTTGGAACTCGAGTCAGCGGGCACCTTGGAGCCAGCAACGTACACTCAATACTACCGCACGGCGAAAGAAAGATTAGAAGACTGTTTAAAGGACATCAGACGTGACCACAAAATTCTCTCATCCCAGCTCAGACATATCCTAGCCGTTCTCTTTCTTTTGTCATACATAGACCTTCTGACAAAGGACGTGTCCAAAGCGCATGCGAATTTGCGAGAAGGTTTCCATGCTTTGGAAATGGTGGATATTGAATCACTCAGCGTGACAGGTACGAACACAGCATTCCAGATTTGTGGCATCACTGACATATTAAAATCTCTTCAGAAAGACGACTGCTCTCGTGGTTACGGCTTCTTGATGCAAGGGCCGTTAGTGCAGGTGGCGAGGGCTTGTTCCTGACAGAAGGGGGTAGTGCTGTCAATACAGACCTGCACTCTCCCGATAGCTCTATTGCCGAAGTCGACTCTGGGCTAGATGATGCCGAAGCAGCATTAGAAGATTTCATCATGCGGCCAGCTTTCCAGTTCTTTCAGAAAGTCCAGCTCTTCATGGGCCGAATCTCGAAAATCGACCCTTGGCATCGACGCCGAGGCACGGTCGAGGATGAAACTGAGGTTATGGCTATTTCAGCCGCAATCACTCAAGATATCAAGTCTCTATGGCAGCAGCGGCCGCCTTTAATGGATTATGCCGTGGCGGGCAAATTGGCCACCTTATTATCGCCCAGTTTGGCGGAGACAATCACTCGCACCATGCGGGTGTACCACGCCAATTACTATGCCAGCTTTATTCATCTACATCGTGTAGCATATAAGAGTAAGTCTCTTCTTGTCGGAATTTTACACGCTCTGATCGCTGACGTGGTATCTAGATCTCCCGCGCACCACGGACGTTGTGGATGCAATGAATGAGATTCGCCAAGTTACAAAAATGATCTTAGAGAGTCCATGGACCTCATCTCCTCAGGAGAATCCAGTCATCGGTACCCCAAATGCCTCCACGACGATACTGCCTTCGCTGCCCGTGAACATGCTATGGCCCTTGTTAATGCTTGGCGTCGAAGTCGAGGAACCAGAAGAGCGCACTTGGGTCATATCCTGCATTAAAGGTACGGAGAATGTTGCCTCGAATGCCGGGATCACAGCAAACGTTCTCCAGGAAGTCATTCGACGACAAGACGAGACCAAGCAGCGGGTGGATATTAGGAAAGTGATGCACGAAACTTTTGATCGTGCATTTGCTATCGTGTAACAAGATTCTCATCTATGTAATGATTCTATGCAGTCTATGAGATATCATGATTTCATTTCAAAGTCTCTTTTCCAAGTGATATGTCAACTTCACCTGCTTCGTTACCCAGACCCGCTTCTCCTCATCCAGGAATTTCGGATAGGGTCGACGGCACCAGGAGCTTTCTTCGGGATAGCCCAGGTATTTGGCAACGACCCATTTGGTTCCATTGATACCTGCTTTACCAAATCCCCACTCGGCAACGGCAATCTGAAGCTGCAGCTTTTCAGCCTGTGATGTCTCTCCTGCATTGTACAGATTGAAGAGCTCCACAAGGGTCTATATTTCAGTTAGCCCTATTTCACCCTCTTCATTCTCATTGGACCACCTTCACAACTGACCTTTGGATACAGATTCGCAAGACCTGTTACTGATCCAGCACCGCCTACGCTTTGACAGGGAACAAGCCAGTCACTTTGACCAGCAAGCGCAACAAAAGCAGCATTTCCATCCATTGCTCGGCCAAATTTGGCCGCTGAACGAGCGACCGACGCAATAGTGCCGCAAGTCAACTTCACGGCAGCAATATTGGGATGTTCACCCAATGTCTCCAGCATCTCTGAGTTAACATTCAGACCAGCAGCGACACCAGGGAAATTGTAGATGACAATTGGAATTGGAGATGCCCTCGCAACTTCCTGGAAGAACTCGATAATCGCAGCCGAGTCAAGGGCAAAATGGAAGTATGAGGGTACCAGAACTAGCACATAGTCTGCGCCAGCTTCAGCAGCTAGTTTAGTATCTTTGATAATGGCTTGAGTGCATCCTCCAAATGTACCACAGGTGATTGGGAGGTTGGGCCGACCCAGCTTTTGTGCCGTTGACCTCGTAAGGCTCACTAGACGTGACTTCTCCTCGGGCGTCAAAGTAGCTGCTTCACCGTTGGTGCCTGCAATCACGATACCGTGAAGACCACTGCTGACGAGGAATTCAAGGTGCCTTTCTTGTAGATCCCAGTCGATGGACTGAGTGGCGTCGGACCTGAACCATGTCAAGCATGGAACGTGAATACCTGGCGGGTAGGAGTGCTGAATGGATCCCATCTCGATGAGGGAATAATTGATGATATTTTGAAGGTTTTGGACTGAATTGGCCTGGTTCTTATGTCGTATTAAAGCATTCTGGTGCTGGTCAATATGACTAGCGATCGGGAATCGGTCTTTCTCAAAGCGGAAAGCAGCCGAGCGTCGGCTTGTCGGTGGATCGAAGCAGCACACCGAGTCGGGACTCAGACAAAATCTGGGGCAGCTGTGGGGTTATTGGGAAAGGACATCGAACATTTTCATAATTCATTGTCCCAGGTTATTGGGTACTATACAATTGTTCGATGACTCTCACTTTTTGGCCTCTCTTCCCTCCACATCGGGCTTCAGCTTCTACCGCGTGGTATAGCATATGGGAGAGGTATGCATTTTTGTGCCTATTGTTGTAGTTTGTTTTTACAATATAAGTGCCAAAAATGCCTCACGTGGAGTGTCCTGTCTAAGTAATTGCCAGTTCTTTCTATTCTTCTTTGTTTTCTAGGTATTGCTTTTGTTCGTTACTTCACATGGAGATACCCGAAAGCAGTCTCCAGCTTCACATACTCAACGGGCTATTACGTTGTACACATTAGGCTGTCTGCCACAACAAGATAAGCATATCCATGATTGAAGAATTTAACTAAACAAACTAAATAATTAATTTTAGTAACAGACACGCTTCACAATTTTAAGCAATCTCACAATTAAACAATGCTAAATTCGTCCAAGTTGCCTACTATAGTACTCTATCAACTCGAGATTCTATTGGCTTGTGGTGGCCCGAGTTCGGAAAAATAGATTTGCCGGTGCCGGGTATCTCTATCATGCGTCAACTGGTCGTTAGAAGAGAGCGGACTTCATGGCAGGGAAGAAAGCGATTTCAGTCTCGCAATTTGCCGAGCACTTCCGTCGTGCCTGGCTGGGTACACAAGAGAAGTTTTATTCCGGTCGGAGCCTCGATCGAAATGACTTCAATCAGCTGCCTCGCAAGCTCGGTAAGATACCAAGACCATGCCCCGAAACAGCCTCCTTTAGAGAAAGCCGGTACTAACCATCATATGCAGGCCTCGCCGTTAGCGGCGGTGCCGACTCTATGGCACTTGCATATCTATGTCGCCAACTAGAACGTTCGGCCCTGGCTGGGAAGATTTCAGTCACTGCGTTCGTGGTTGACCATCGTGCCCGGGCAGAAAGCAGCCAAGAAGCACGGACTGTTGCCGGCTGGCTTCATGCAATGGGTAAGTGATTTATCTTCAATATAAAATTCTTTTCTGAGAGGCTTTACTCTTTCTATCGCGAGATATAAAGAGCTTGTACTAACTTAATCATAGGTATCAAGACGGAGATCCTGGAGCTGGACTGGGCTCAATTTGCAAAGCAAGACAGTTCAGGCCATGCGAAAGGAAATTCGACTTTACCATCAGCCTTTGAAACCCACGCCCGTCATCTACGATTTCGGGCCCTTGGTATGGCCTGTCGAGAGAGGGACATTAACGCCTTACTTATGGGTCATCACCAGGATGACTCAGTGGAGACTACTATCTGGCGACTAAGCTCTGGAGGAAGAGGTGCTGGCCTCTCCGGAATTCCTGAAGTTGCTCGAATCCCCGAGTGCCACGGTCTGTTCGGGGTCTCCGAGAGCGGTTCGTCTGTCAACTTGTCTGATCATGGCAGCCATGGTCGCGCACCAGTCCAACTCCAAGTCGACGACAAGAATAAAGGGAGTATCATTTTCAACCCACAGACAATCCAACAGAACACCGGCAAACAAAAACAAAAGTCAACAAGCACCTCATCACCCAAAACCTCAAGCCCACTCACCTTGTCAGACGTCCCCGTTGCAACCGGCGGTATTCACATCTGTCGCCCTCTCCTTTCATTTCCTAAAGCTAGCATACTGGAAACCTGCCGCCAAAATAACATTCCCTACGTCTCTGATCCAACCAATTTCGACCCAACCCTGACCCCGCGCAATGCCATCCGCAGCATGCTCGCCTCAAACTCTCTACCGCGGGCATTACAGGCACCGTCTATTCTCTCCCTGATCCGCTCAAGTCAATCTTTCCTCCACACATCAACCGAATTCTCAAACCAACTGCTCGCATCAAGATGTCGTATTCTCAACTTGAACTTGAAAGCGGGCATAATGGTTCTTCAGATCAAGGATCTCCCTGCATTCTTAGATCCCCTGCAGTCTCAATTACCCGCTTCTCGTCTATTCCAGATCCAATCTCTCACCCTCCGACGCATCACCGAAATCATCTCCCCCTTCCATGGAAATCATTTCCCACTACGCAGTTACGAGCCTTTTGTCCCACGCATATTCGGTCATCAAGACGGCCAAGATGGATCGAAGGAATCATCATTCATTCCTGGACAGAATTTCACACTGGGCGGCGTGATGTACCATCCCCTTGCCGTGAAACATCAGCTAGGTCCAGTCCCCGGTGGCAAAAATCTATGGCTCCTGACTCGCCAGCCATTCTTCAAGAACAAAGGCCCCGTCACTCGACTTGATGTTACCTTCGCGCCTACAAAATCACACAAGTCTAATCCCGGCACAACACTATCTCCAGGGTTCACTCCGTGGACATTATGGGATGATAGATACTGGTTCCGTTTCAAAGTCACTCCCACCAGCAAGAACCAAGAGAAGCGGTCAAGCGAGACACGCAACATGACACTTCTCGTCCGTCCACTTGTTAAGACGGATCTTCAAAGAATTCGCGTTGATCCCAAACTGATACCGCAAATAAAACGCAACAAGAAATGGTTCTCATTGGTCATTCATACCAGGCTTAGGAACCTCCTGGCCGAAGAGTGTCCAGGGTCGGCACGATTCACGCTTCCAGTGTTGGCTATAGAAAAGCCTAGCGACATGCCATGGTCACCGGATTATGAGCACGACCAGCTGGTAGCTCTGCCAACTTTTGATTTCCAATTGGATGCACTGTCATCGCAAAGGGGGCCTAACGTAGTAGAATTCACTTACGGGGGAGAAAAGTGGAAAGTGACGTGGGAATGGATGTACAAAATGGTTGACACAGAGGCAATTCGCCTTATGGGCGGGCCTGTCAAAGTTGAAGCTGAATCGGCTAGTGTACACAACAATAAGGTATGAACCAGAAATTAAAACGAAAGAAAGTCCTGCAAGAATACTCTCCGGTGCTATGCATGATCCGAACCCATCTCTGAATGTGAGCTGGGGGTGACAACAAATAAGAATAACAGCAATATGCCGATCAATACACAGTAGAAACCCGACCTTGAAATGCCAGGAGAAAACAAAGGAGAGAATAGATGTGGTATCACAGAAAAGAAAAGATCGACAAGTGGTCTACATATGCGAGTAGGAGAAATTCAAATAAAAGAGTGTAGTGGTGTGCTCGGTGTCAAGAGCAAGACTGCTGTAGATAGAGCAGAGATCATTGTTCACTTGCTCTCAGCAATGCAACAGCAGCCGATTGAGCTCGGAGACCACCAACTTCGCGTTTGAGCCGGAAATTCTCTTTCTTGAGGCGGCTAATCTCCTCAAGTGCATTCGCCAATTGAGACTTCAAAGAGTCCTCTGCACTGCCGCTTCGGACATCCCTGGCGATCTTGCTGAGCTCCGTGTTGAACCGATCGTATAGTGCTTCGTTCTCCGCACTAGCCTCTCGGTAGAGCTCGTCAAGTTTCTTCACACGCTTTTCACTGACAATCAAAGACGACTCCAGGTCTTTTTCGAGGGCAGATGTTCGGCCATTGTACTCGCCAGACATGTTGTCGAATCGCTCTTCAAGACTCGAGAGACGGCCTTCGAGGGACAAGGCAGCACCCGAGGATTGGCGTGCGTCAGAGGAACTCATGCCTGGCTCCATGCCGGGATTTCTTGTTGGGTTGAGTCTCAGATTACTCAACTCATCACCAATAGCTCTGAGCTCGTCCCGGAACCCAAGTTGACTGGTGGCTTGGGCCTTCTTTTCGGTCTGAACACGGTCGCGAAGCTATCCCGAAATGTTAGTCAATAAGGAACATACAAGTTATGAGAATCTGTTACAAACCTTTTGGGGACTTTGCATCCGCAGCTTCTGCGGCTTCTGGGATGAAGACGAAGACTGAGGGCGCTTACTTTCGGAGCCATTCACAGGAGCGCGTTCCCGAAGGCCTGGGTTCCGCGAAGGAATGCTGGTCGCGCGGGATCGCCGTTTTGTTTCCTGGGTTGGAGAGTCCAGCATGTGGCTCTTGGACTTGGCAGACTGCTCTGTCTGGGGCACTTTAGGATCAATATTCTCCTTCCTACTCGGAGTAGAAGGGCGAGCCGGTGATGCCTGCCGAATCGGCGACCCCAGACGAGCGGGCGATGTTGCCTTGGTGGGGGACGGAGCTCTAGCTGGTGATGCTAGATAGCTACTCTGTGGTCTAGATTGACTAGTCGGTGTGGTCATCTCAGCTCGCGGTCGGTTTGATGGGGTCACTGGACGCAAGTAGGGGTTGGAAGAAACTTGGGACGTATCAGAGGAAGCCGTGTCAGGGCGAAGATCAGACAAGGAACTTCTTCGCTTTCTGCGAATTTTAACTACGCCATCATGGGATATTCCTCGGATAGAGGATAAGGATGGCGGCTGCCCATGCCCAGTACCCGGCCTGGAAATTTGCTCCTCGGATGCGAAGCCATAAGGACGATCACGGGAGGTTGGACGAAGGAATCCCAGGCGAGCGTCCACGTCTGTAGATTTGGAGCGGAGCAAGGAACCCTTGGGAGTGTTAGGCTCCGAATCGCCTGGACTCTGTCGCTTGCTTAATGTTCGCAGAATCGATGCAACTTTACTCTCCCCTTCGGCCTTCGAGCTCTCCTTATGCAGACTAAATCCGAAGCGCTTCCGGAATGAGGAACTATTTGAGCTCACAGATCCCGTGTTTGCATGCGAAGTTTTGGTCTGGTCGCAGCCGAGTGTCCCTTCAACAGAGGTGCCGCCGGGAATGAACTCTTCAAAGAGATTATCAAAGTCATCGACTAGGCGATCCAAAAGGGATACATGCTGCACAGGATCTCCTTCTTCTGTGATAACCTCGGCAAATGCTACCGTTAGGGCCCCACGGTCCCCGTCATTGCCTGATGCGTCAAGCAACTCGGCAAGAAGACGAATAATTGCAGCCAGCGCCCGACGGTTCTGTGGGCTGACATCTACCAGGAACTTCCGGAAATGCTCCACGAAATGTCGAGGAAACATCGTATCGAACTGATTCTGAAGCAGCTTGAGTGCAGAAGGGTTTAGCACTGGACCCATGCTCGCTCTCCAGGCATTTTTCATAAATGTTTCGAAAGCAACGAAGAGTGTGTCGACCGGCACCTCAGCGGCTGCTTGTAACTTGCTTGGATCCTCAAGCAGGATATTGTAAAGCTCGTTGACTGGTGCACGGTCCGCGTGCTCTCGGGCACGAAGCATCCGCCCAAGAATATTGCCACTGCGAGATTGTAGAGAGAGAACATATGCCGCAAAGGTTTGCTCTAGTGACCCAAGTTGGCCATCTGGTCCTCGAGCACCTGATGCGCCAACAACCGAGATCTTGCTCGGAATTTCCTCCTTTTCCTTCTCTCTTTCCTTCTCCTTCTCCTTGTCTTTGCCGGGGAAAGTAGAAGGAAGAGTGTTGGATCTGGAAAGATTGGCCCTTGGTGGAGGCATCTTTGGGAATTCACCTAGCAAAGTCGCTGAATTTGGTTGCTTGATGGTCGGCACATTTTCACGGCTGCCTCCCAGGAGGTTCGATATGAGTTTCGTGGGAGAAGGTGGCCGGAAACTGCGTGAGGACTTGACCTGTGTGATTAAGCCACCCGCAATGTATCGAAGTATTTCGAAGTTTGAATGAACCAGCGGCTTCACCAGCTTTGGGTTTCGAGGACTGTTCAAGGGCGAAAGGAGAGATTGCACTGCAAGAAAAGCGTTAATAGATTGATCTGGAAATTATTATCTATCGCACTTACAGCGTCTAGAAAGAGTTGGAACAAATGTTTCTGCGGACACAAGATCTGTAGAAGGAGACCCGATGACAGAATCAATATCCAGCTTGAATTGGTCACCATTCGATGGGGCTATCGACAGCACGACGTCCAGGTTGGATCCGTTTAGAATCTCAGTACACTTAGATTTTGGTGTGTCAAAGACCAAACGGATTGGTGATGACTGAGCCTGGTTCAGAGCGACACTTTGATCATCCTCGCAGACGCATGCCAGAATACCCGTGCTGTTCGGAATTGCAGGAGGACTGCGCAAGGTCCATTTGCCACCTTCCCGCTCTTGTTCTGAGAAACGCGCTTCAATCCGAGCCTTTGTGATCTCTTCGATCAATCGGCTGGCCTTTGCTTCATACAGAGCGGTCAGCTCCAAAGCTAGAAGGTCGTCGCTACCATCCACGGTGCTGGTGCCCACAGGAAGGTTTGGGGGTACAATGAAGAGAATACGACCACATGCAGACTGCATGCAGCGGACGGCATGAAGTTCGAGTACTTGAACGAGCTTGAGCTCTGTCGGGGGTATGGAATTTGAAGGATCGTTGGTTGATGACGCCGCATTATCAATGTCGGCTAGCAATCCACGCGCGCTGACTCGACTTTCGGCAGGCTTTGCGAGTAGTACCAAGCAATTTTTGTAGAGAAGGATAATTCCCGCTGCGGATCCTGAAGCCTGGGTATCCAGTCGATACGGAGGTGAAATCTCGTTGACATCCACTGCTGTGATCAGACGACCGTCGGGGAAGGTCTTCGCGGGCCATCCATCAACAAGTTCCCGTAAACGTCGGAGACTTTGCGCATGGCCAGATGGAGAAGTGTTGTCCAAAGCACAAATATCTTTCACAATGTCCCGAGCCCTCAATAACGGACGGACAGCTGGGTGGACTAGCGGCAGACTGCTTGTCATAGTGTCGATCAGAAGACTGTACCGAGGAAGGCGTTGGACGGGTTCCATCAACAATGATCGGAGTCTCTGCTCCCCTGTCTCATAGACTCGTTGGGAAAAGCTGGAAGTTTTGTCTTTCATGAACGAATTCAGCGTCTGGGTAAACCCAGTATGTGCTCGCATGTAATCTGCATAGGGTTGCGAGAACCGGGGTAACCAGTCCAGCAATGATCTAGCAAATACAGTTGCACCAATAGCATCCCTAGCGTCCCTCGATGATCCGCGATGTGAACCGGATGCGGGGAGTTCCGTGTCTTGGCTGATATCCTCGAGCGCATCTTTCTCCGTCTCATCTAGTACCTGTCGGATCACGTCGAGAAATCCGAGGTTGACTTCCAAGATCTCGTTCAAACAGGGTGGAAAGAGAGCCTCCAACGCGTTCTCGTCCGGGCTGGTACTGCTGGGTCCTCTCCGCTGAGCCTTTTGCCGAAACTCATCCGCCACCTCATGAACCAAAGAGTACACTTTCGCAACATATCGCTCCTCGGTATCAACAAACTCACACATTGTCAATCGAAGGGCCTCTTTCTGGTTGCGGGTAAAGATCCGCGACTTGCTGACATTGGTCGGCTGTGATGGTGCCCGCTTGAGTCTGGATGTAGGTAAAAACATTGGATCCCCCAAGGCCTGAATGAGGGATGTATATGGGCCATATTGGAGTGTGTGTGTCGCTTCGATGTCGGAACCAGTGCTCTCCCGTCGTTGTGGGCATTGAATGGTCCCCGCAGGTAACACAACATCCATATCAACCCAAGGGACTTTGCGTTCCTGATACGCACTGCGAATGTCGCGCACAATTTCCGATGAGTCCTCCACCTTGACCATACGATTGGCCAACTCGGCAGCATGCATTTCATCAAACAGCCTTGGGATCTTGTCGCCATGACGCTGACCCGTCCGAGTGGGATCTGCCAGCCGCTTCCGCAGCGGATCTGACAGTTCAGCAAAATACTTCAACATGCTGACCGCAAGCCCCCGAGCCACCGGATCGCCTTGTTTCTCTCGGGGTAGGTGGTTGACTGCCGCATAGAGCGGTGCAGCTGGTGAGATTGTGATTCGTGAATAGCTCTGAAAACCGGCCGGTGTGAAGATATGCGCCTGAATGCGCGAGCTGCTCACGGTCGCATTGGCTGTCGCAACAGGGCCATAGAAGACGAGAATGGAGGAGAGGTAGGGATCGACGGTATGGTAAAGACTGAGATATTCTAACGGCAGGTCTGACACCGTGGTGCCCGCCGGCGCAGTTGCGTTGACCACCATGGCGGGGGGTCTGTCGCACTTGCTTCGTGCGCGTGTGTAGGTTAAAGTTGAAAGAAAGGTGGTCGCGTTCAATGGGAACGTACCGAAGACCGAAGTTTAGAAAGAGCGACGCAGTCTGAGGTGGATGCGCAATGGCGCGCGCAGTCAAGAGTCAGCAAGGGAAGGTCGGGGTGAGGCCTGAGGGGAAGACGTGGTCATCGTCAAAACGAACGGCGGTCACAACACTCGAGACTCCCCTCCATAGAACCTTTCAAGATCCGGCGCAGGTGGAGGACCATGCAACGAGCTACAGGTGTATGGAGGGTTGGATGAGCCACGAGGGAGGGGAAGGAAGAGCGATTTGTTTTGGGGCGGGGGTGGGTGGTAGTAGTAGTTGAACGGAGATACGGGTGGGCGATAGCGCGATAACCTGGCGGAGTGAATAATCAAATGACTGGACAAGAATCATTGGATCGACTAGAATAATAATGCGACTGGGGCCTTGCTTAGCGCCCTTTCGGGGGCTCACTTTCAGCTGGGGCCGATCGCCTTGTTTACGTTTGGCCGGCCAACGCGGGGCCAACCGTTGCTGCCCTCAACCAGCTGCAAGGTTCGATCTGACAAGTCATATTCACCGCCAATAGTAGTTCCAATCTTGACTTTTCGAGGGGCATGCGACATTTACAATGTCTCAAGTAGAAAGTGGAAGGGAGAGGCAAGTCTACAATCTAGTCACCAATACGCGGTCAGTACCTACCGAGTAGTACTCTTAGATTTGTGAGAGTCTAGATCGACACTAAGGTGTCTACGATCTAGAGACCACCAACAACAAAGTTCGTGCAATCTCCGATCGATATTTAAGCATAAATTAAGTCGGTGTGGTTTCAGGTGGCTAGACATGGGAAACAAAGCAATTATTGAACTCCACATGGGGAAACAGTTGGACTGTCTTGGGGCTGGTCCCAAAGTAGATGGATGTAAACAAACCGAAGCTTCCATGGTGAGACGGACTTTGGTCACTCAATACTCATCTCATAGGCAACCATAACGCATTTAGGACACAATAGTTTCAGACGGTAGGAGCTTCGTACATTATGTTGCCGTAGAACATCAATATATGCTAATATATGGGGCTATTCAGCTGCAGGTCATTAACTTATCCATGTCCCTGCCGGATATACACTGTCCTGGCCCCGGAGGCCAAGAGTGGCCACCTGTAAACACCTCACATATCAGGCAAATTATTGCCTGAGGCAACAATTCAAAAAGCCCTCGTGTAGAAGCGAGAACCAACCCTCAGAACCAGCTAAAAATATTAGTATGAAGCTTCTCGTACTCTTGTGTTGAAGGCAGCAAGGCTCAACATCCGACTCAGTGAAGATTTCTGTCGTCGAAATCATTTACTCCCGAAATGGCCACTCTTGGCCTCCATGGCACACCCAAGGTTCAGACTGAACATCAATAAGACCGTGACTGCCGTACCAGATCCATTCAATACTAATATGAAGATCGGTATTCATGGGGCGAGCTGTTCAACACTTAGTATACTCCGTACTGGTAATAGCCTTTTACCCCGCTTGACTAAGAATGCTTCATGTTACATCTGACATCTCTCCCCGCTTCCCCGCGAGCAGGATTTACCCGAACTTTGCACATTCTCTGCCTCCGGATGCTTACGGTTGTGATGTTCGTTTTAATCATATGATATTGTGGTCATTGATAGATGTAATACTAGCTGGCGAATGATACGAAATTTTTGATTGCCTATTATGTTGTGTAGTAGAATTCTCTTGTGTTGCGAAGATCCGATCCGAGTCATCGTACTGTAGTAAGTCACAGAAGTGGAAGGTACTAGTTCCTTTCTTCTAGGATTGCTCTGTTTTCAATTCTCTCTGGGTACAATATTTATCATCCTATGTGCTGACTTCGTCATGTGTACCTGGTATAGCTTCATTGCGGCCAGTATACCCGTAACTGATTGACGTACTACGTCATCCGTTTATTGAGGCATTAAATTCCTTGGAACTATTAAGATACATAGTAAAAAACAGTTCTGTGCAACTTACGCACGATAAGTGAGCCCTGTTACCCGAGAGGGTGTGCCAAAACATACATTTTGCCTATTATTGATCATCGCCATCCTAGCACTTGATGCAGCGATCATCCATGGTAATTCCTAAACCTGACCGGCAGCAAAGTTTATGCAAAACTAACATAAACAGCTAGAGATGCCCGATCACCGAATATGTGCCTTTTAGGCTAATACGTCTAGGGAACTGACGTTGTCCTCCTAAGTACGCAGGGGATAATATACTTGGGAAAGACTGGAAATAAATATCTCGCTCCACTCCAATCGAGCTCGTGCGGTAGATTGGAGTACACAAAATTCTAGACAAAATACTTGGAAAAGTCATGGTCTTAGCTACTTTACTCCTTCAGGCCTTGTTGCTTGTGCCTGTTTGGGGTCATTACTACGTGGCCATAAATGGCAACGACTCTGGACCTGGCTCGGCTACGGCCCCTTTTCGTACCTTGGAAAGGGCTCAGAAGGCTGTCCGAAGCTCAACGAATGGGATGAAGTCCGATCTTTACATTTACGTGGGTCCTGGTACCTACTATCTCAATGAGCCGTTGAAGTTCACTAGCGAGGACTCCGGTCAGAACGGCCATCGCGTCGTCTGGCAGGCCCAAGATATGACCAAAGGAGCCAGCATCTCTGGTGGGTAAGGAAAAATTCTCACACAATTTTATAATAATTGAGCACGGCTAATAGCTAGCTGCAGGGTTCCCATCACCAAGTGGAAGGCCTCCAGCGCCGGCAAAGGCATCTATGAAGCTCAAGCCCCAGCCTTCACCACTCGTCACTTCTACGCGAATCAGGCCCACGCACAGCGAGCTCGGTCACAAGTACAACGCTCATGGGTCAACCAGACTGCCACTGGCTTACAAGTCGTGAATGACGCGGCCAAATACATATTGACCATGCCTGGATTGGAACATGCCGAGTTCCATGCTCACAACTCCTTCACGTCTCGCTATAACCCTATTACGGGGGCATCGGCGGACACCATCGTCATGGCGCAACCGGCTTGGAATAATAATCTCATTGGGTACGATACCTTCAATAAACCAGATGTCGACCATGGTCTGTACGTTGAAAACGCATTGTCTCTCCTTACGGATCCAAACGAATGGTACTTGGATCCAGAGAGTCATATCATCTACTACATGCCACCTTCTGGCCAGGACCCAAATAACATGTATCTCGTTCTGGCCAAGTTGGAGACTTTGCTCTTGGTAGGTGGCACATATGACCAGCCGGTCCATGATCTCACCTTCAGAGGCTTCAATTACATGCACACTACCTGGAGTAAGTCCCCAATTCCCCATTCATATAAGCGCCAAGCTGACAGAGGTAGATCACATGTCAACAGGCTATGTCGACCAGCAGACAGGTGGCTATATTGGTTTGAATAAAGCTTACACTGATTTTGAAGCCGCTCGACCGTTTTGGTGGCAAGTCCCTGGTTCAATTCAAGTCAGCGCGGCTCAAAACATTTTGTTTCAAAACGGCAGCATCGTCGCCCTGATGGGTGGATTCGGAATAGGAAATGATCCCAATGCACATACAACCGGCGTTGGCCTCGGAGCATCGGATGTCGAGATTAGTGGCATGCTTCTCCATCAGACGGGAGCCAATGCGATTACCGTCGGAGGCATTCAAGCAAAAGCACACCACCCATCGGACCCGCGTTTGCTCAACCAGAACACAAGAATCCTTGAGAATATCTTTACGGACCTGGCATACACCATTGACTCGGCTGTTCCCATCTTTGCCAGCTATGCCAAAAATACATACATTGTGCACAATGATGTTGTCAACGTCCCATATAGCGGCATCTGCTACGGTTATGGATGGGGTTCTAACGATGCGGGGGTAGTCCGCAGTACCAGCAACGCGGCCTTTACAACTACCAACCCGTCTACAGTACACCGACCACGTTGCAAGGTGGGAGAATTAGTGGAAACCTCATTTACAACGTTGGGACGCTCCATTCAGACGATGGCGGTATATACACACTGTCGGCTAGTCCCAATACGACCCTCACCGACAACTGGGTCAAGTCCCGCCAGGGATTTGGTACGCATATACACACAAAACCCCAGAGGAATGGATGCATGGATCTAACTCTACATAGGGTACTACCTTGACGAAGGCTCCAGCTTCTACTATATTAACAACTCGGTTTTGGATGTATCTTCGACCTGGCTCGCTCGAAATGAGCAACCAACTTACACGACAGGCAACAATACCATAGCCAATTGCGCCTCAAGTTTTGCTCCAAGTGATTCTCATAATCAGTACAACGACACCATTGTCAATTCTGCGCAATGGATATCGTACCGGAGCATGTCGCCCACGCAGAAGAGTATCGTGTATTTAGCGGGTATTCCACCAGATCAACGCAGTCGGAGGCCGTACTCGATTGATCAGGGACCTTTCTAAACAATAGAAATGATCATGGAAATTATGCAACCAATGACATGATTAGCATAACGCGGCTTGGTGGGTCGCACATACTTTCAAGGTTACCATCCTGTTCAATAGGTTGAGAAATGTAAAAGAAATTCGTATAAAAAATAAAAAATAAAAAATAAAATAGCCACCAATAGATCATTGAAGCTAAAAGATATTCCTTTCACAAGCTTGAACAAAAACAGCTCGAAGGTACTGTTTCTAGAGAAGTTCATCGAGGACTTATACAGTCCTCAATCACATGATAACATTTCATGAATATTCATGAATTCCTACATGGTCTCTCAAGTTAAAGGGAGGGAAATGCCCCAGATGGGCCGCTACCAGTCTAAATTGAGGTCCCTAGGTCTTTCAAATGCTTGAAGAACATACCAGGATAAAATGTCAGTTTCTCAACCTCCTCCTCGTAAACAACTAGTGGATTGAGCTATGGCGAAATCTGCAGGAGGCGAGCGCATGGAACTGGTGGTAACTCGATGCTTAATCCGCCCTCTTCTAATTCAATCTGGGCCTCGAATTTGGCAGGATAAAGTAAGGTGACGGTAAGCAAATTTCTATGCCGCTTTGGCAGAGGCAAATAACACTTGTTGGACCCGGACCTTCGCCAAACGGCGAGCAGCAGAGTTCCGTCTGTAGCGGCCAAACCAAGTGCGACCCACTCGTCATGCCAGCGCGGGAGTCCTAGCGGCCAGAATGGCCGAGCGGTGCGCAGTTTCTCCCGAATCACGTCGCGATATACTTGCATGGCTTGCCTTACTAGCTCATATTGCGCGGGCTCCAAATTGTCAAGTCTTCCACTCAGATGAACTCGGCCTAAGAGGGAGTTAATCATGGTCACAACGTTGGTCTCGTCGCTCCACCGGCGCTGCGGGTATGCCCACGAGGCACCTTGCTCTGGTACTACGGCAGTCGGACACGCAGCAGCAATTGCAGCGTAGAGTAACGGATCCTGCTGATCACTGGTGGATTGTAGGGTGTGAACCGATAGCATGGCGTAATCCATACGTTGTGCGCCGCTGGAACAGTTCTCGATCACCAGGCCGTCATGGCGACTCAGCAGGTCCTTGACCCATTGCAGGTACGCACGGTGATGCGCGAGATGTGCTGCGCCGGTGCTAACACCCCGAGTCACGTCAGCATCAGTGCCGGTCATGAGGTCGATGTTGTAGTCAAACTTGAAATAGCCAACACGGAAATCGTAGACTAGGCGGTCGATGACACTGTCTAAATGCTTGCGCACAACAAATTGGCTGAAATCGAGCTGATATCTTCCTCGTTCCTCGACACGTTGTCCGCATTGCTGGAAGAATGCAGAGCTCGGTAGCTGCTTCGAAACGACGCTCCGTGTTCCAACCACCTCTGGCTCAAGCCACAGACCAGGTATCAAGCCCTTGGCTCTGATGCCGTCCAACAAGGCCTTGAATCCTGATGGGAAGCGCTTCTGGGATGGCTCCCATGCTCCAACATCGTTCCACCAGTTGCTGTCATCCGCATACCAGCCAGCGTCGATGACGAAGTATTCCGCTCCACATCCCCTTACAGGCTCTAGAAGAGCATGGATCTTCTCCTCTGTCGGATCACCCATTAGGCAGTTCATGTAGTCGTTGAATATGATCGGCAAGCGCTCATAATCAACGTGGGGACGGAGGAGACATCGGCGATACTCGGTCAATGTGGCGAAGGCTTCCTCCAAGGAGTCCACCACATGACAAAGGGCAATCGGTACGGACGTGAAGGTTTCACCTGGACAAAGTACCACCTCCCAGGCATGATCCGTTTTGGTCGGTCCACCAGCAGCCACGTACAGCCCATCTTGCCAGTCACCAATCTCCCAACGCCAGGAGCCATTGTGCTCGATCTGCCAGAGCCACGTGTCTTGCCCATCCTTCCGTGTCACAGCTCCCATGGGAAGATGAGTCTCTGTAGACAGAGATCCCTGGTTTGAAACAGAGAAACGTGCCATGGTCGCTCGATGGCCATCATTCAGCTCGAACAAACCAATATCGTCAATTCCCACATCAGGAAGGCTTCTCTCCTGCCACTGTGCCTCTCGAAACCAGGTGTTGTTTGCTGTCCAGACTGAATAGCTCTCCGACCAACTCCTTGTGCCGTTGGTCAATCCACCGATGGAAAGGGACGAAGCTTGCATGATGGTCATGAAGCCAGAGGATTGGTTCCGCAGTGTAGTCCAGCTTCGAAGGACAGGGACATCGGCAAAGACCTCGAAGGTATGTGTGACCTCAATGCCGAGCATGTCATCACAGGAGACAACGTCGAGCCCGAAGGTGGCGCCGTCCTTTCGCTCCTCATGATGCTGGTAGCGAAGACGACTGGAGAGAATGCCTCCAACCATGGATTTGGCAGTTTTATTTGTGGTGTGGCCCTGCCCGGCCACACGAACACCGTTCAACGGGAGCTTCGGCGATGCAAAGTGGGGTGATACATTGGTTGGCGGCTTGTGTCCAGCCGGCAGTACATGATCGACACATGGTGCCAACTGATCATCGAGCGAGATCTGGAGACTGAGACCGGGGGGCAGCCACTGTATTACTATGTCGCCGGGATTGTAAGAATTGGAACCCATAGTTATAGAGTTTTAGATATGAGCAACGTCAAGGATTGTCAGTGATTGGATCGAAGCACCAGGCCGTCCGGAATGCCTCTCGATGAAGGGGTTTGAATTGCATTGTGACTTTTTCTCTATCCAGTCTCTGCTTTATGTTCGGTAGTTTGGGAAATAACAATGACGTCTGCTATGGAATCGGCCCTTTTCCATAGCTCGGTCAGAATATGTGTGAGCATCGATTATCACGATCGATCTCAGTGGGCGGAAGCATGTTTGGTGTCGGCTATTTCCCCATATTATCCTCGTGATATTTGCCGGATCTATCCGGTCGCCTATCAAAACTTCCTTTCTATTGGATAATTGGATCAATCATACCAAGTGATCATCTACTCCACAGTCCAAGGTTGAACATTAAGGTTAAGCTGATACCACGCATCCTTACAGCGGGGTAAGAGATGCTAAGCTCTATACGCTCCTGATTCTTGATGGAACGAAGTACATATCAATGTGCCTCCTCTAACCTGTCACGGATATGAAGCTGTCCATAGGTTTTGAGCTGGTTGAGCTTTCACATTATCTTCTAGCATAATGTCGTCTCATCGCATCATCTCAGACTACGCGACTGGATACAGTTACTTCTGTAGTAAGCATTGGTGCACATGGATCGTGATCCAAATTACAGCACCTATTAACTCCTGGTTCAGCAATTTTCGTGAGCATAGGTTCGCTCCTTTGGGGATACGACTCTGGTTAGTCAATCTCTCTTCTCACACCCTGCTCCAGCCTAGGGGCATGATGCTGAACAGTCCATTTCAAGGCATTTTCGGCACGGCACAGGCGCAAGAATACTTTTCGACCTTCTTTCATCCCTCGACGCCCATCCTGGGTGCCATCATCTCGACTGTAAGTTGCCGATTTAGAACTTTTTCTGTCCACTTCATCAGGGAGCTGACCTCGAAATCTGGGGACTATAGTATACTGCCGGCGGTGCCATAGGCTGTCTCCTATCATGGCCAATTGGCAGATGGAGCGGTCGCTGCGGCACACTTAGGATCGGCTCCTTGGTTGCAATCATCGGGACAGTATTGCAGACTGCTGCGCAAGATGTGGGGATGCTCATCGCTGGACGCCTGATCGCAGGTCTCGCTATTGGAATCATCTACTTCGCCATTCCGCAGTATCAATCTGAACTTGCACCTCCTGAACACCGGTGAGTAAAGTTGTGACATCTCTTCGACACTGTTATGCTACTGCGTACTGACCAGGTTCATCTGCAGTGGGAGCATTGTCGGTCTCCATGCGCAATTCATTGGCTTTGGCTACGCCTTGTCGAATTGGATCGGTTTTGGCGTCTACTACGCAAAAGGCCAATTTACCGTATGTTTCTCGCGCTAATGACATAAGGTTGGCTAACACCAGTTCTAGTACCGTTTTCCTGTTGGCCTACAGGTCTTCTGGGCGCTCGTCCTCCTCATCGGCACATTTTTTTTGCCGGAATCACCTCGCTACCTCATCGAGAAAGGGAAGTATGAGGAGGCATATAAACTGCTGCAGAAGCTTCGCAAGCCAGAACACTTGGAAATGACTAAAAAGGAATTTGTCCAAATACGTGACCAGATTGTGTGGGAACAGGAAAACGAAGAATCGTCCCTCATTGGCATCCTGCGCAAGCCTTCATACCGAAGGCGGCTGATATTGGGTTGCGGAATTCAGATAGGTCAGCAGATCTGCGGCATATCGGCTATCAACTACTATCAGACGATCATGTATAAGTCACTCGGGATCAAAGGTCCCACGGTGCTAGCACTTGCGGGCGTCTGGGGCATTCTCGGACCACTTTCCAATCTGCTGTGCCTTGCATTCATTATCGACCGAGTGAAGCGCCGCACCATTCTTTTCTGGGGTTCTATTGGAATGGGAATAGATATTGCCATCGTCATGATCATTGTGGCCGTCTTCAGTGGCGGGCCCAACAAAGTGGCCAATGGATTTGGCATCCTCTTCCTCCTCCTCTTCGACATCATCTTCTCCATCAGCTGGAACTCGGGTTGCCCTGTCTACTGCACTGAGATCTTCCCCACACAGATCCGAACAACTGGTGGAGCTATCGCAACTTTCTGGTCCTTTATCATCCAGGTCATCTTGGCACAGGCGTCCCCAACAGCTCTGACCAATGTTGGATGGAGATACTACATCTTTTTCATTGTCATGAACATCGTCACTGCAGCCTGCGTCTGGTTCTTTGTTCCCGAGACAAAAGGAAAGTCGCTTGAGGAGATCAACGAGGTGTTTGGAGACTCCTTTGTCACAGTGCATATCGACGAATATGTTGCCGAGGAGAAGCTCGACCAGGCTGTGTATCAGCACAAAGAGATCTCTGGGCAGGTAGCGGCATAGCCACAGTAAATCCTTGAATTATGGCAGTGACTGAATTGGTTAGTCGGTTTGCGTGCGCAAATGCTAAAGAGATATCGCTCTATAACGGTGTTCACTTTGAAAGCAATAAATGGTGTGTATTTCTGAAGCATTCCATGTCTAGTAGGTAATTTCCCGGCCAAAGCTTCTAATTTATCCGATCCGCCATCAGCTATAGAAAGTTAAAACATATTTGGCAAGTGCTAAGTATCTTTGCTCAAATTTGCTCTGTAACTACAATGTTTATATCAGGCTAAGCATATGCTTAACTTTTTGGCGCTCTAACACTGAGACGTGTTAGCTAAAATTTTGTAAACTGATCTGAGCCAAGGATTTACAGTGTCATATTGTCAGAGGCCACCTATCAATGCCCTGCAACTGCAGGTGGCCAAAGGATTATTCTCGATCAAATTTAGCTTCCCCACATTCCCCGCATTTCATTGTTCACCGGATAAAAGCACGAAACAACAGATCATAGACCTCCGCCATTGACTCTGTGACAACTTCCTCTCCAACAGCATACCTACAACTTTTGCCGTTCTCCTAACCCTGCTATATACTTACCAGTATGGTCGGGGCTGGAAAGACTTACCCTAAACCAAGAAGGCCATATCATAGTTGTCTCTTGCCGTCTCTGATTCTGTCAAGTGTCCTTCCATCTTGCAATTACCTCGTTTCTTGCGTCTTCGGGTGCCTTTTTAAGCAGATATAAACTGTGACTCTCCACAACATGCAAACTACTCACCCTCTCTCACAATCAACACTGGGTTACAACGGGGGCGACGAATTGGCTCACCAAGCCAACGTAATCCAGGATCCTGGCGGAGGAACACAGCGGTGGCGGGCACGCGCAAGCAAGGCCTGTGATCGCTGCCATTTTTCCCGCGTAAAGTGTGACACTGGTCAGCCCTGCGGCAGATGCTCGAATGCGTCTACAATCTGCACCTATAACCGGGCTAGCCGCCGTCGCGGTCGGCTCCCAAGGAAGAGTTTGTTCGCGACTGATATGCCATCCCAAAGGCTGAACATATTGACTCACAATAACAGCTTTCTAGACCGGGCTGCGAGCGGTGTGGAGGTGTTGCAGGAGGACCTAGACTTGCTCCCCCCGGATGCTGTCCAGATTGGTCATGTGCATGGTGTTGACTCCGATCAAGCTCAAACCGAAGCAGCCACCAACAGCGAAGACCAAGGACACGGCATCCCCATCTCCTGGGAGCCCAGCTTAACAGCGATACAACAGCCAGTCAGTTCTCTCTTTTTTCCAGACGAGCTTGTGGATGTTTGGAGTGGAAGTCCGATTATCGTCGACAGCCAGCTCGACCAGCATGGTAACCCTCGTCTGCCCCGTACCGTCCCTGAGGAACCTCCAGACCATGATGACCTCGCCTTCGCCCACCGGCCGCCTCCACAGTCTTCCATTCTCCCACCGGTTGGGCAGCCCAGTGAACAGAGGCCATGTGCGGAACGACCACCATCGAGCTTGCCCATTAAGCGGAGATACGCCGTATTGGAACCACTGTACCCTTACCTCGATCAAGAGGTCTCGCCCGAGTTAGCTTGTGATCTCTTGGACTCGTATTTTGCCGATAAATCTGAAGGATCATGCATTCCAGCCTCCCCTCTACTGTTGTGCCATATCTTTCGACGTTCCTCTTTCGCATCTTCTACCCAAGGGAGACCAAGCTCGCTCGCGTTGTTATCAAGTTTGCTTCTGGTCGCGGCTGCCACGACAGAGTCGCCCTTCTTTGGCGCTTCTCCTACTGCTCGTGCACGACTCTTGCGTAGCCTTTTTACACTGACACTCAGCTTCCTGCACGACCCTCAACACCTGGTTTCCCGAACAACAGAGGCTCATTCCGATCACATTGCAACGAAAAAAAGCGACTCGGGTGATCGCTATGAATCTCGTTCATCTGTCACCATGTCAAGCGGCAGACACCGCTTTGTAGACGAGGTTGTCACCTATATGCATCTTGCACTGGTCTCCATGACGACCGAGGTCGGTTCTTTTGCGACGAGGTGGTGGCACACTGCCTTTCAGTTGGCCAAGGAATACAGACTAAACGCAGATGTCATGAGCCATGGGCCATCGCAGCAGGTGCAGGAGCGGCCGTCGCCCAACGGGGAGTCACCCTCAGTCCCATCAACAGGAAGTGTCGTTTATGCCGACTCCCCGTTCAAATCTCCCGACGTCAATGGTACGGAAGAGACTTCTATTGCGGTGAGAGATAACAAAGTCATTGACGGGTCCGATTATCGCTTTGTCTCTGCAACCAGAGAAGGGCTGGAGGAAAGTCGCCGGGTTTGGTGGAGCCTTTACATATGGGACAAGCAGCTAGCGTTGTCTCACAACGTCCCGGCATCCATCACCAACCTCGAATGCCAGGAGGTGTCGATGCCAATGTCCGAGTTGGCCTGGCAAGGCGTTTCGACGACCGGCCATAGTAACGTCCCGCAATTTGGTGGTCACCCACCGTCGTCGCTGCATTCAAACCCCCTTCTGATATCTTCGGCTTCTTCGTGCCGTTCAGTATGGCACTCGAGACGTTACTTGATCACCGTCAGTCTCTCATGCGACGGAGGCTTGCAGGTAGAATGGGTTACCAGCCATTGGACTCGGAAATTACTGCAGGTGACGACTTTCGTGTGCAACTTGAACGTCTCGCGCAGGATTTTGATATTCCAACAAGTGGGAACGCTCAGAACAATGCCGATGAGAGATTCTCATACGCTGCTTGCTCCCTTAAGACCGAGATCTTTCCAGCATACGCGCGGCTCTTGATCCGCATCTTGTTCTTGCTGGATTCAGCGCCATGGGATATGACTGACGCAGTCGAAGGAGTCGACAGGGATGCTCTTTTGAACACGGCCACTCACCAAACTATGTCAATTTCTGTCGTGCGAGCATCAGAGGCACTTCGCGACGTCTTTTCACTAGAATCCGAGTTCAGCTTCAACCCTCTATATTGTGACGTGTTTCTATTCCTGGGCTCCGCGATTGCATACATGACCTTGTCACTCTCGAGCCAAGACCTTGACTCCAGCCTCGGCGCCGCTGGAGAGACGTTTGTCCGCGCATTAGAGTCTGTCATATCCGCCGCCCCTGCGGAGCATCAGGTGTGTCTATCTGCAAAAAGCTGGGCCCTTGACACAATGCAACTTCAAGACTAATCCATTGCTTTAGCGTAAAATGCGTCGACTGCTGCATATTGCGCTAGCCCGGGTCAAGTGGGGAAAGGTGCCTAGCCCGGCCGACGTGACACTGTGCCAGCACATCACTCGGACGTATCGATGGTCGATCGGAGGGACTGGATTGAGAACATGATGTTAGTCTCGCAAGGGCTGTTTTTTTGAGATATAGACCGTTTCAAAGCAGCTCGCACACATTTGGTGTCATGACCAGCACGGTCACTACAGCCGCCAGCGTTCAGGTTGAGCATCTGTGACAGAGTGTGGCATGAGGCCGATTCTTATTCAGGATGGCGAAAGTAAGACAGGTTATCAAGGCCAACTGTGTGTGCAGTCTAAACCACCACAATAGACATGTAGGGCATGGAGTCTATCTTCAAATTTTGGATACTAAACAGTGTCTTCTTTTCAAAAGACTAAAACCAGGGATCTGAAAAGAGGTGTTTGTATGCGCATCAGCTGTCTCTGATTTGAGAGAGAGCATGCCGTGCGACGGACAATGGAGTCAAATAGGTTGAAAAAGTAGAATAATTTAGCAGTATATTCTTACTCGGTGAGCAGAACAGAATCCAGGTCCTCGTGGACTGGAATCATCAAATCGTCACTAGGCCGCAATGGATGGAGTTCTGCGTGACTTGTAATAAGGGTGAAGTTAAAGTTATGTAGAGTCGCTGCTTCATTTGGTGTGGTGATGAACCAGTTACAGACATACGGCCAAAATACCGGAAGAAACAAGACAGCCGAACAGTTGCCAGCCCATTAGCAGTATTTTATTGCCATAAATACCAGGCACTCGATATTACCGTGTATCAACCCCTGATGAAGGCGGTGAGCAGGCGGGGAAGACGCTAACCCTAAAAAGGCAAGCAGCAGTATGGAGAGACCAGCTGTTTGTTCGCCGAGTCAACGGTGACACCAACAGAGCGCATCTCCCGCTCGAGATGCTCGATTCCACCATGTCCGAACCTCTAACTATTGCCATCGACCCGGTGGCCTTGGTGACTACCGAATGTATCACCGTCACCTCGTCCATGCGGAAGCATGCCCGCTGGGCGCACTCCTCCGTCTCCGCCATCCTGGGCGGCAATGGAGGGTCCCGGGTCTATGAACGGGATACCTCGGCGCCGCCGAGTCCACGCAAGAGCAGCCAGTCGACGAGAATTGGCGAGGAGGACCATGCATTGGCTAATCGATGGGGCCTACGAGGGAAGAAAGGCAAGAGCATGCAGGACAACCCGTTGATATCAGCCTTTACCCGCCTGCGGAGTGATCTCAAGGGCTGCAAAGATATCCGAACATTCGATACTCCAGCGCTCCTCCATCCGTTCCTACAAGTCGTCCGCTCCTCCTCGACCTCCGCCGCAATCACCTCCCTCGCATTGGTTGCCATCACCAAGTTCTTCTCCTACAACATCATCAATCGAGACTCGCCCCGCCTACCAATGGCCATGCAGCTCCTCTCCGCTGCAATCACACACTGTCGATTTGAAGCGAGCGATTCTTCGGCAGATGAGATCGTGCTCCTACGGATCTTGAAATTGATGGAGGGCATGTTGTCACGGCCGGAAGGAGAGCTTCTGGGCGACGAGAGTGTCTGCGAGATGATGGAGACGGGACTGAGCATGTGCTGTCAAGGTCGGTTATCAGAAGTGCTGCGGAGGTCTGCAGAGATGGCCATGGTCAACATGTGCCAAGTCATATTTATGCGGCTGTCACATCTTGATCAAGAGATACCCCCAGGCCCCGATCCATTTGCAGATGAACGTGTGAAGAAGGATGTGTCAAACTTGAAGATGGACCCTTCTGTAGATGGTGATACTGTGACATCTCAACATCAATCGGCAATGAGCTCGGACACGGCAGCCCCAGAGCGAGATAGCACCAGTCGAGAGGGTTCGCCCGAACAAGCAGGTAGCGGGGCTACGCCTGCTGCCACTGCACCACCCACTTTGCAGGGCGACAGCGACAGCGAGATCCGACCCTACTCTCTACCCTCGATTCGAGAGTTGTTCCGCGTCTTGATCGACCTTCTCGACCCCCATAACCGTCAACATACCGACACCATGAGAGTGATGGCTTTGCGCATCATTGACGTTGCTTTGGAAGTGGCCGGTCCATCTATTGCTCGACACCCCAGCTTAGCTGCTCTGGCTAAGGATGACCTCTGCCGCTATCTATTCCAATTGGTCCGTTCAGAGCAGTTAGCTATTCTCAATGGTTCTTTGAGAGTCGCGGGGACGTTATTGTCAACATGTCGATCTGTGTTGAAGCTGCAGCAAGAGCTCTATCTCTCTTATCTGGTGGCTTGCCTTCATCCCCGCGTGGAGATCCCCCGTGAGGCAGGCATTGACCCCTCTCTTTACGAGGGAGTACCCCAGGCACCAAAACTAGTCAAACAACCATCTTCCCAAACCAATAGTGGCCGGTCCACTCCAGTCCCCGTGAAGGATCGCCAAAAGCTCGGTCTTGAAGGCGGTTCTCGAAAACCAGAAGCTCGGGAAGCCATGGTTGAAAGCATAGGAGTTTTGTCGCGGATTCCTAGCTTTATGGTGGAGCTTTTCGTCAATTATGACTGCGAAGTGGATCGGGCTGACCTGTGTGAAGATATGATTGGGTTGCTTTCTCGCAATGCCTTTCCAGACTCGGCAACGTGGAGTACTACAAATGTGCCCCCGTTGTGTCTCGATGCCCTCCTCGGATATGTGCAGTTCCTTTATGATCGCATGAATGATGAGCCCGTACAAGGGGATTATCCTCCACTGGAGCGCCTTCGAAGCCAACGGAAAACAAAAAAGCACATCATCAAGGGCGCGCAAATGTTCAATGAGGAACCCAAGGCAGGAATTGCTTATCTTGCAAACCATGGGATTATCGAAGACTCCAAAAACCCCGTGCAGGTCGCCCGTTTTCTCAAGGGAACGGGGCGCTTGTCAAAGAAGGTGCTTGGTGAATTCATTTCCAAACGAAACAATGAAGACTTATTGGGAGCGTTCGTAGACCTCCTAGATTTCTCCGGGAGAAACGTGGTTGAAGCACTGCGGGAGCTGCTCAGCTCGTTCCGCTTGCCTGGCGAGTCACCCTTGATTGAACGCATTGTGACAACTTTCTCGGAACACTACACGGAGAAGGCGAAGCCTAAGGACATCGCGGACAAAGATGCACTCTATATTCTGACCTACGCGATCATCATGTTGAACACTGAACTATACAACCCCAACGTGAAGTCACAAAACCGCATGACTTTCCCCGCCTTCGCAAAGAACCTACGCGGCGTCAACGGGGGCAGTGACTTTGCAGAGGAATTCCTCCAGGAGATCTATGACTCCATCAAGGAGAACGAGATCATTTTGCCTGATGAGCACGAAAACAAACATGCCTTTGACTATGCTTGGAAGGAGCTTCTCCTTAAATCGTCGACTGCTGGTGAAATGGTGGTAGGCGAAACCAACGTCTATGATGCGGAGATGTTTGAAGCAACCTGGAGACCGGTTGTTGCTACTCTCTCTTACGTTTTCATGTCTGCCTCTGACGATGCCGTTTACTCTCGCGTGGTCAATGGATTTGACCAGTGTGCTCAAATTGCTGCGCGGTACGGTTTAACAGAGTCCTTTGATCGGATCGTCTCCTCCCTTGCTTCCATCAGCACCTTGGCGACGAGTAAACCTCCAAGCACTGCGCTCAACACGGAAGTGCAGGCAGGGAAGAAGAGTGTGATGGTCAGTGAATTGGCTGTGAAGTTCGGACGGGACTTTAGAGCACAATTGGCTACTGTGGTCCTGTTCCGAGTCTTGGCGGGCAACGAGTCCACGCCCAAGCAAGGCTGGGAGCACATCGTGCGCATTCTCAGCAACCTCTTTATCAACTCTCTTATTCCGCCATTCGACTCTCAGCTCACTGCTCAGCTCGATATCTCCCCCATTCCCCTGCAGCCCCCATCACAAATTGTCGACCGAGATGGACGGGGTAACGAAACCGGTCTGCTATCTGCTTTTACATCCTATCTATCAAGTTATGCAGCCGATGATCCTCCTGAGCCATCCGATGAAGAGCTCGACAACACTCTTTGTACCGTGGATTGTGTCACCGCATGCTCTATTCCTGAGATTCTGACCAACATCAAGTAAGTACCTCCCTGGCTTCATAGTGAGCTACGATGCTGACGACTGCCAGATCTCTACCTCTTTCTTCACTGGAGTCACTTGTGGGGGCCCTTGTGTCCCAGCTACCGGAAGAAAATGCACCCGCTGTAATTGTTGTGAAACCTGAACGCCCAAGTCCTGTGTCGAGACCTACGAGCACTAGGGTTGACCCCAACCGGCCGAAGTATGATCCGACTATGATTTTCCTCTTAGAGCTGGCGACTGTTCTCACTCTTCGTGACGACAAGACTCTCGAGAGCCTTGGTGAATCATTGGCAACTACGCTCCAGACCCTCGTTCGCGATGCCAAGAACCTTCACCCGTTGACCGTATCTCGCATCGTGTCCTACCTGCTTAACCTGCTCCGACTAAGCCACGTATGTACCTACCGAAAGTTTGATGGGATTGCCATTTCTGAACTAACATATTATCAGGACCAGCATTTCCTGCGGGTACCTGTTGTGCTTCACGCGATTTCCGGGTGGGACCAAGATGTCTTGGAGACCGTTGCAGTGCCGACGGTGAAGGGCCTGTCGCGATGCATCTCCCACACCGGCCGCTTGAGAAATGAGATTACTATATCTCCCGATTTTTGGTCCATCTTGCAACGGTTGCACCAACATGGAGAGGCCGCTCCGCTGGTGTTCGAGTTGCTCGAGAGCATTGTCCACTCTATGCCCGACATTATCACGGCCGACAACTACGAATCGGCCGTTGCTCTGGCAAATGACTTTGTCCGTGCGGGCCATGTAGGGTCTATCGATGAGCGCCAAAGGGATGGCCAGGCTCGACGGAGCAAGGGTGTCAAACAACCCAAGCCAAGGTAGGATGGCTCGTCTCTCTCTCACTGTGGTGCAAAGAAGTCTAACACGCGATAGTGAAAACCAAATCGTTTCCCGCGGCATCAAAGCTATTGGCTTGATCTATCACCTGACTGGGCGAGTTCCCACGCTTATCAAGCAGTCCCATCTTGAAGAGCGTGAAGGTTCGTTTTCTCCGGTATTCTCTCCCCGTGTTGATTCTGACGTTTTTGTTTCATCCAGCCTGGTCTGCATACTGGTCTCCCATTTTCGAATCCCTTCGCGGTCAATGCACCAACCCATGCCGTGACATCCGCCATCATGCCATTTCTACTCTTCAACGAGCTCTCCTGTCTGCTGAGTTGATCTCTGGTGATGACAAGGAGTGGGCCACCATTTTTGACGAAGTTCTCTTCCCCCTCATCTTGCGCCTGCTCAAGCCAGAGGTCTACCACTCCGACCCCTTCGGGATGGGTGAGACTCGAGTGCAGGCGGCGACACTGGTCTGCAAGATTTTCCTTCGCTTCCTCGATCAGCTTCCCAACCGAGAAGGCATGCTTCCTCTCTGGCTCCAGATCCTGGATATTCTTGACCGAATGATGAACAGCGGTCAGAGTGACAACCTGGAAGAAGCCATTCCCGAAAGCCTAAAGAACATTCTGCTCGTCATGGCAGACGGAGGATATCTAGTTCCTCCGTCGCAAGACCCCAGTAAAGAGGAGATGTGGATGGAGACTCGCAAGCGCCTGGAACGATTCCTACCGGGCCTTTTCGTCGAGATTTTCCCGGATTCAGCCAAGGAGCAGCCAGGGTCCGCTGCTCTATCACCGACCCAACCGGCCAACGATACTGGTGATAAGAAGAACGAGGAATTTACGCTGTCGCCCCAAGAAGCCGGCAATGATGCCACAGAAGTCGCCCCTGCTGCTGTTGCCAACCCAGCTTCTGAGCAAGTTGTCTCATCCTAGGCCAAGTTTCTGGTTTTCCTTATCGGTGATTGTGGTTCTATGGTTCCGATACCATCCATTTCCCACCTTGTGCATTCATATATAGAAAGCGGTGGGGGGTGATACGCTTCTGCAAAACGCCCCTTGCTTGTGATATCATTTTTTTTCTCATCCTCCTGTGTAGATAAAGCGCGTGTGGTGGATTTCATTTTCCTGGGACCAAGTTCATAATAATGAAAAGGAGTTTATTTCTGATACTAAAAGAACCGAAGAGACCTTGAACACAAACAAAGCAACGAGCAACGGCTGACAAAACTGACAAAAGTGAGAAGCACAGATGATAACGAAGAGCAAGCAGAGAATAATAAAGCCACCGGTTCCGCCTCCACCCTAAGATCCTCTTCATCCTCCTGCTCCTCCTCGTCCTCGTCCTCGTCCTCTTCCGCCCTGCTCCCCCTGGGCCTAGACCTGCAAAAGGTGGTACTAAAGGTGGCGGTGGTCCTTTTGCTGGCACAAATGGAAAAGGTGGAAAACCTGCTGGAGGTGGGAGTTTGAATCCAGGCAACAGTGACAGTCCTGGTCCCACTTTTGGCGCTGCATTTGGCGCTGCTTATGGCGCTTCTTTTGGCGTTGCTTTCGGCGCTGCTTTTGGCGCAGCTTTTGATGCCTTTGCTGCTATGACTGCCGGCGCTAACCCTGCTGCCGGTGGCACATTAATCAAAGCCGCTTGATTGAGTGGTGCCCGACGTAGACCTGCTGGGTTTGGAGCGACTAGCACCCTTGGAGGTGGCGCCTTTGCTGGACGTGCACTGACTGGCGCACCGGCACTTGCATTCGCCGCCGCCGGAACGCCCCCCAGGCAGAGTAATCAGGTCTTGGGGCGATCAGCACATTTGTTACTGTGGGCACCAGAGTATCCCAACCTTTCTTGAGGTTGAATGCCCACGTCCTTCCTGTGCCATCTGGAGCCGAGCCCGTATAGAACTTGTAGCGGTGCCATGGGCCGGAAAGCCTGGGTGGAGGTCTTTTTTTGGGGAGAACGGTGTGTATAGTTACTGGGATCCAATCCCATAAGGTCATGAAATTGCCAATGGTATCAGCAACCATGTTCAC
The DNA here is from genome assembly GCF_028828155.1 of Penicillium subrubescens. Taxonomy (NCBI): domain Eukaryota; kingdom Fungi; phylum Ascomycota; class Eurotiomycetes; order Eurotiales; family Aspergillaceae; genus Penicillium; species Penicillium subrubescens. Next base: position 3,176,523 of record NW_026643160.1, on the reverse strand, counting down.
CTCCATGGCTCGGATCTGATGTAGCGTTCCCTGGCCACCTAGGGCTCCCCTGGCGAGTGTAGAGCCCATAAGGGGCGGCAACTGAGAGACGGTTCCAGCTGGTGTTTTTCGCAGGGGCACAATATCTTGATCGTATATCAGTGTTGCTTCCGCCCCGGAGTCATCCAGGAACAAATACTGCATCTGCGTTGTTCGATTGTTCGGAAGTCGCATCGTTATGTACATCTAATCATCTCGTCCCACAATGGGGAACATGGTCAGTCCAATGTCTCTCCATTGGCGGGCATCTTATTAGAAGTGTGTCGAGACGTTTGTGTTCGATGACTTACATCATTAACCCACCTTCCAGGAGGGGCCGAAAATTCCTGTGACTGCACGACCAATTGCGACGCAGGTCTTGATGGGAAAAGCTAGAAGAATGAGTCTCTCGCCATCAAACTTATCTGGTTAGATTGTAAGGATTGACTACTTACCCCTTCTACCCAGAAATCGTTGTGTCCGTCGTGCTGTTTATTGACGTCGAGAAACTCTCCATAGTGAAAAGGTCGGGGTTCACAGAGCTGTTTGCCTTTAGACCAGTACGTCACGAGGCCCTCGTTCCATTCCAGCCGGCGTGTTCGATAGGCATTGATTATGGCCTTAATATTTGGGATAAACCCACTCGGATCTGGGGTGTTTACAAGTTGCTCTCCCATTTCAATGAGATAATCCAGACGTCTGATAACATCCATACTGAGTCCGTATGACCCACTCTCTCGCGCGATCATCTTACTATTAAAAACTTGTCATTAACATTCTGACATAACTCTTGAACTTAGTCGTGATGGGCGAATCATTTCTTACTCTCTTTCTGCCTTGAGCTCGAGAAGCTCTTGCTTTCTCTGCGCGAACATGTCCGGTAGGATCTGATTGGCAATTCGCTCGTCAACACGGACAAGTTGGGCGTCAAGATCACTGGGTGTGATAAGATTAGCCATTAGCTGCAACTATATCCAACTCTGCTTATCTTGCAAGGGAAACATACTCAGGGTCAAGATCAAGCTCCTCGCAGGTCCAGTCTTCTGGGATATTAGGATCGTTGGGCCATGTAATAGGCACCGCCGGGGTCGGCCACGTCTTCCGTGGAGGACGTTTATGAGGCCCTGTAGGTGGCGGTAGTAGGCCAACGTAGGATTTAGAGAACGGTAAATTGGGCCGTTCTGGTTGCTTCCCCATTTTCACGTCATCTTGGTCTAATTCCCCTCCATCCTCAGCGCTGGCGTTGCCGTCTGCTTTTGGGGGACCTCCGAACCCGGGGGCAGTGCCCTTCTTCTTGCCCGCGCTGCCTGATTTCGCTCGCTATAGAAGCCAATTGTTATTCCGGCGTTAGGATTGCGCCGGATCTTCGTACGTGTCGCCATGGCACTCACGGAGTAGTTCAGCCAAGTATGGAATGACAAGTGTTCTTCAAAATGATTTGAATAGAACGAGAAGAACATTGAAAGTCTATGAAAGAGCAGGTACTTCTATTTATGCTTGATATCATGCTGGCAAATTCGAGCTTCGACCCACGGGGAATCTTCGAAGGTTGGTTCAGAACCATCTTGACAGGGATTCTCTCAAAGAAAGAAAATTTTCGCAATCTGAAGGTTGGATGTCCCATTAATTCCCAGGTAGTCAGTTTTCGAGTTCGGGGTATCAAAGTGGATCGAAGCGATGGGGAAACAGGGCCAGCATAGCCTCAAAAAGGAGGCGTGGCTTGCGAAAGGAAACTTGGTTGGAATGACGGATTCAAATACGATCCTGACAAGGGAACAACAATCTGTCCTATTCTGCGCTCTTACAGCTCATCGAATGCTTAGAAAGGCCTTGCTCCCGACATAGAGGCAAAGTTGACGTTATTTACTTTATTGCTCTATCAGTCTCTCAACTTTTTCCGGTACAGAAAGACTTGTCTGTTCAGAAGCTTTTCGACGCCGGCTTGTACGCGTTGAACTAGTGTGCAATTCCTTTCAAAGAAATAGCATGACCCCACATACATTTTCTTCGATTCAATTCCAAATCAGAATTCCACTGCTGGGCTTATCGCGGCTTCAAAGAAATCGGGCGTCCGAAGCTCAATACAGCTCCGGTTTAGTTGTTATGCTTACTCCCAGGTCGATCAAACAGAACTCGACGTTCAGGGAAAAAATAATTATATAATGGTTTGCATACTTGCTTAGCCTACGCTTCCTTGTAGATTTAGAAATTTTTCTCTGATCAGGTATGCGCCAGTTGCCGATATCTACTTCGAAATTCAAGAACCTTTTTTTTTTTTTTTTTTTTTTTTTTCAAAAATCGTTTTTGAAGAAATCATGTTGTATAATTTGATCAGAATGCTAAGTGCTCAATCAGACAAAATAAAAGGGAAATTCAGCCAGCATAGAACCGAAACAGAAGAAATTCCTTTGTTTGGGACGGGCGAAAAGACCAAGGCCTCCAGAATTCAACAGCTGCTAGTCTCCATGCAATTCCTGCCTCCTTCCATTTTGGTTTTTTTCCCCTTTTTCTTTGAGCTTGAAAATTATTAGCTCAATTCTCTTCGTTCCTTAAGCTCTCAATCCCATGCTTCCTTTAAAATCTTGAAGTGGGGCATATACAGGCGAACACTGGTCCTTGACTCTGATATGGGGATGGGGGGCCATGGTATCCGAGAGCTCAAGAAACTAAAAAGACTATGGCTACCATGTGCACAAAGAACCAATTTCTCTCTCCTTTCATTGATCACGCGGTATTTTGGCTTTCCCTGTGCTCGGGTGAGCACGCAGATGGGAGGTAAAAGCCCCGGTAGGCATGGAAATACCCCTCTTCCTTTGTTTCAGTCCCAAGCCTCCGCTGAATCCCATGAATTTGGAATATACCATGGATCTCAAGCCCACCGACCTTTTCAATTGTGAAAGACACCCTCGATAATTGGTTGCTCCAGAGGTGACAGATTGTATCTAGGATTTTGTTAAAAAAAATTGGCCCTAGACGGCCCTACTGTAGACACTGTATCTACTAGGAACGCTACATAATGCAAGTATGAGGATGGAAAAATTCAATCCTTATTGGTAGCCTATACAAAAAACATGCCTTGGCCAGGGCAGGTATCGCAAGCAATGAAACAGCAGGGAGAAAAGTTATGAACGAGCTAGTGGACATTCATTCTCAAGCATGATGCTCGAGTCAGCAAAAGAGAAACGCCCTTTCGGAAGTAAACAAGAAATTGTGGCGCACAACACCGGTGGAGAAAAAGGAAAAATCGGAGTGATATCCGTTGCAATGGTACTGATACGAGGGAAGAAAGAAAGGAAATACTAGTGACAGGGGGTGATGAGGGTGATTGAAAGAATTCAGCGTCCAGTCTGGTAGTTGCGGTTTCCCATGGTCCGTTTGCGAAGATCCTTTTGAATCTCCTACTCGTCCATATCGTCGTCGAGGTCGATGGCATCCGGGTTGGCCGGGGCTGCAGGTGCTTCTTGGCCTGCAGGGGGAGGGCGATTGCCTCCCTCGGGTCCAGTGCTGGCAGCAACAAAGCCCACTGGGGCACGAGCCTCGCGCTCCAATGCAGCCATGGCATCGGCACGCTCGGCAGCCTCGCCTTCGCCCTGCGCGCCGTCCAGAGGACGCTGCTGGCTGCGAGCAATAGCCTGCGAGGCGATGAAGTTGACGTCCGTGCTAAAAAAAGGTCAGTATATTGATTTCTGAAAAAGGGATCATGGGGCGGATCATACTTGTATTGAGCTTGAACACTTCTCTTGATGCGAAGCATCTCCTTGAACGTGTCTTCGTTTCCGTGTTGCACTTCGAAGGCCTCCCACTTCTGCCAGAAGGGGGCGTTGGTTCGCGGATCGCAAAATTGGGACGCATGACCGTAGATTGCACGCGCCCGATCAATCTCACCGAGTCGGCGTTCCATCTCAGCAAACTTGAGACACATCTCCTTGGCCTCTTGATCTGGCAGAGCTGCAATAGCCCGCTCGTAGATTGGTCTCGTTGATGTGAGTCCGAAGTTCGAGGCTGATTTGGTGATGTAGAATTCGAACATCTCGAATCGGTCCTCATCCGAAACCTCACGAGTCGCACGTTCGTAGATGCGCATCGCATGTCGGGCGAGACCCCGCTCCTCTTCCAAGTTGCCATACATCAAGTACAGAGGCTTGGCAAACTTGGGCGGGCATCCGTCCAAAGCTTGTTCGAATAGATCTCGAAGTCGTTCAATGCCAATCTTGCGATCCACGGCCTTGGTCAAGTACATGTTCCAAAGCTCAAAGGCCACTGGGTAGCTGAAGAGATCCAAGCCACGCTCGTACACCTTGAAAGAATCTTCAAAGTAACTGTTTTCTTCCAAGAGGTTTGCGAAGTTGACCACTGTCTGAGGAGTCGCGATACGTAGTTCGAAGATCCGCTCGTAGACTTTCCTGGTCTCTTCCAGCGAGGACACACTCTCCACGAGATCAACATAGAAACTCCACAACTTCCAGCTCTTGTGCACTCTTTGTTGCGGGGACAAAGTTTCATCGAAGTAGTCCACGGTAGACTTCTTAGGCGCTTGTGTCGCCTTGGCCATGATATCAACGGCCCGGTCAAAGTTCTCCGAACGGAGTTCCATCTCCGCCCATTCACACCAGGTCTCGGCGAGCTCAGCAACAGATTTGAAGGGGACCTTGACGGCCTTGTCGAAAATGACTCTAGCGGTCTCCAGATCACCGCCATCCTCATAAAGTTTGGCATAGTTGACCCACAGCTCGGAGAACTTTCCGTGTGCCTTCTTGGGATTGATTGCCGCAATGGCGGCTGTGTAGGTGTTTACAGCTTCCTGCTTGTTATCACCCCACAAAGCCACCCTCTTCTCCCATTCAATGACATTATGCGGGTTCTGTCGCAATAGAACATCATTGACCAGGAAGGGCCGTCGGTCCATCAATTGTTCAAATCGTAGCATACGAAGGTCCAGGTCAAAATCAGCCTCTTCGTCAAGTTTGCCCTTTTCTGAACGAACAGCCGCAGCTTCCATCAGATTGCCAATGATGGACTCTTCAAACTCGACATATGAGTCAAAGATGAGCGTGAAATCTCGTACCGTCATAACGGTAGTAATTCCTTCTTCAAACACATCTCTCGCTTTCTCGAAGCTGCCCTTGGTAATCCAGTAGGTTGCCAGACCAGCCCACAACTTTCCTCGCTGGTCCGCGAATCGCTCAATTCCACTACGGAGAATGGCATCGACATCAATTCCAACTTGAGGACCTGTTTCGATCTTTTTGGCCTTTGAGACCAAGAGGTCAACCATTTCAGTCCAGAGCTGGAAATTACTCTTTCCATTCTTGGATTGGAACCGCTGGTTGTCCAAGATGTCCATAAAGACCTTTACGGCCTCAGTGTACTGGCCCATCTCAATCAGGATTTCAATGTACTCTTCCGCATTCTCCGGGTGAATCTGCATATACCGAGCCCAGATCTTTACGGCGGTTGGCCCCGAAGCAGATCGCGCAAAGCCCTTGAATAGCCTCCAGATTCGGTTGTGTTGGGTGACCGGTAGGGCGCGTAGAGCGCGATCAAATGTTCGACGGGTCTGTGTCACCAAAGGCTGAAGGAGCAAGAACGAGAGGTACATTTCCCAGATACGAGGCATCTTGTTCAGAAGGATCAAAGCTCGTTCGAAAAGAGCATTGACCTTGATGTACTCGGCACGGTAGACGGTGGGATTCCGGCCCTTTAAATGCTTCATCCGAAATTCCAGGTACTATAGTGAATGCAAGTTAATTACTCCACCATCCTCGTCGTTCACATTGTAAGGGAAGATTTCTCACCATTTTCCATAGCTTGTACGATCGCGGCAATTTTCGACAGGCACGCTCCATAACCTAAAACAAAAGAAAGGATGTTAGAGACATTTTTTAGCCTATAGTATAAAGGGGATCGGGAGGGCGTACAAAGGCTTGTTCATAAAGCGTGCCATGTTGCTGCTTGAACTCGATATAGGCAAGCCATGGCTTGACACTACCGGCATCGCGCAGCAGATCTTGTTCATACACTGTGTCCTGGTCGGTCTGTCCAAGAGCTCAGTTAGCACCTTCATCCATCGAAATTCCCACGGGCACATACAATCAGATAGAAGTCCGGCCGGGACGCAGATGTTCGATCCATCTGTGCGTGCTGCCGGTGTGATCTCGGGGGCAAAAGCGTCCCTGGCATTGCGCCACTCCGTTCGAACGGGATCCGATCACACAAAGCAAAGGGTCAGCATGGAAGAATGGCCAAGGCGAAAGTGACGAGTCGGCGCGTGTGTTTGAAAGATGAAACTGCGGCAATCGTGGTATGCTAGTCACGTGATTCCAGCCGCATCGAGTGGGCGGTGGAGCTTTAGTTATCGGAGCGGCGTCATATCGATGTGGCTGCATCCACGCTGATCGCCAACACCAGAATTCCAAGCTGTCGTCATGTCGGGTGCAGTAGTGAGTATGCTTTTGGTCTATTTCAGGCTCTGCGACTAATGTGTTGCAACTACCAGGGCCGAGAGCCAGTCTTCCCGACTCGCCAGTCGTTGGGGTTGATGAAGAGCAAGCTGAAGGGGGCAGAGACAGGTCACAGCTTGCTTAAGCGCAAGAGTGAAGCTTTGACAAAGTGAGTATATTGTGTCCTAATTGACCTTTGAACTCCAGCTAATCTTTGATCTTTTTGACCAGGCGTTTCCGAGGTACGATATACTAGAACCCATTCTCCGCATTCCCCCACACCCCCGCGGAAGCTAACTCCAGTGGGCAGAAATCACACGGCGTATCGATGAAGCCAAACGAAAGATGGGCCGGGTGATGCAGATTGCCGCCTTCTCACTTGCCGAAGTTAGCTATGCTGTCGGCGGAGATATTGGATACCAGGTGCAGGAGTCGGCCAAGCAGGCCCGGTTCCGTGTCCGAGCCAAGCAAGAGAACGTCTCCGGAGTATTTCTGCCACAATTCGAGAGCTACACCCAGGATGGTGTCAATGACTTTGCCTTGACTGGTCTCGGCAAGGGAGGACAGCAGATCCAGCGATGCCGAGAGACGTATGCGCGGGCCGTGGAGACATTGGTGGAGCTGGCCAGTCTACAGGTATGGGAGCTAGAACCTTGAGTGATAAGCTCTTTCTGACGATTTCAGACTGCATTCTTGATTCTAGACGAGGTTATCAAGGTCGTCAACCGAAGAGGTAAGCCAAAATTCTCGAGTCCGTCTCGTTTCTTTACAAACAGTAGCTAACTAGATACGTCCGATATAGTAAACGCGATGTAAGTCATTCGATCGTTATTTACCCGGATCCCGACACTGATAAATTACAGCGAGCACGTCATCATTCCCCGAACCGAAAACACCATCAAGTGTTCGTACTCTCTTTCTACTATGGGATTGACTACTAGAAACTCACATGCATATAGACATCAACTCCGAGCTTGACGAACTTGACCGAGAGGAGTTTTACCGCCTCAAAAAGGTCTCTGGCAAGAAGCAGCGAGATACCGCCGCTGCTGATGCCGAAATTCTGGCTGCACGGAAAAAGGCAGAGGCCGAGGAAGCAGCGCAAGCAGCGAGCGGCATTGTTGCTGAAGAGCCCAAAGCTGCAGAGCCCGAAGCTGCCGATATCCTTGGCGAGCAGGAGGATAACGATGTCATTTTCTAGGTGCCTTTTCTCTTGTCTTTGTTCTGGGCATTGAACTATTTGTCCTTCTTTGCATCTTGTTATCTGTATCATGTTGCTCTCAACCATCCATACGTGCCTTGCAAGCTTTGTTTACTAAGTCGACTTATCTTCCGGAAATAAAGTTTGACTACACTGGATATACATCTGAGCTCATCATAGTCAGAAAAAGTCTCTTGGTATTGTAATATAGGAAACATTGTTCGTAGCCTCCATTGGGCCCCCCAAGACGCCGGAAGGAAGGAAAAGAAATGGAAACACGCGGATATCCTCGTCTCTGTGCCTATCGTAGCAACAACTACTGTCTCTGGTATGTAACACGAATGGGCTGGTTCTGGTCGCCCATGGCCATACCCGAAGTGGCCTCCTTGGCGCTGATAGCACCAGCCTCGGTCTCGTACTCGACGAACGCAATACCCTTGCGACCAGGCACCAGACGAACTTCCAGGAAGCCTTCGAACCGACCAAAGACATCGGAAAGACCCTCTTGGCTGGCCTCGTCGGGTAGGTCGCGCAAGAACAGAATCTTGTTGGGCGGGAGATACTCGTCCGGAACGACTGCAGCTGCAGCACCAGTGGTGGGTTTGAGACCGGCACCCTTTGTTGTCTTGGCTGGGCGGGCACCCTCTGCAGGAGCGGCGGGGCGCTTGAGTTTCTTCTGGGCCTCGAGGGCTTCGTGGGCTTGTTTCCGCTCTATACATACAAAGAACATATAGTCAGCAAAGCCAGGTTCCAAAACGAAGGCCACAGGTCAGGATGTGTGAAGAGGAAAGAGATCTGCCACGCACCTTTCTCAGCTAGACGCCTCCGCTTGTGAGCCTCCAGTTCATCATTTCCACCCTCACGGAGAACCGTCGCATCACTCTTTGTCTTTGCGTAATCCAAGACCATAGGCTTATCGAAAAGCTCGAAGCCATTCGCGTCTTCAATAGCACGGGTTGCGGCATCCACGCTATCGAACACAATGAAAGCCTGCCCCTTGGCCTTCAGATTCTTTTTGGCGACAATCTCAACCACATTGCCGAACTCAGAGAAGATTTCCTCCAAGGCCACTTTGAGTTGCTCAATCTTAATGCGCTCCTCTAGATTCCGAACCTATTCTCAGTGCAATGAATATGTCAGTCTGGGGGCTGCGCGTGGATTGGATTGTGGCAGGATCGAGGCCCTATGTAGGACATACGTAGACACTGTGAAGTCAAATTAGCGGTCAAATGAAGAGGATACAGGGAATGGAGTAACTTACGTGGAGTTTGGGGGGACACTCCCCGTAGATTGACCTGTGGCTGCCATGGTCGCGATTGTTGGAGCTCTGACGGGTCGAGTGAGGTTGAAGCTCTCACTTCCGTTCGGTGCGCGGATGCAGGTCGCAAGCAGGTCTATGAAAGCGCGGTTTATAATATTATAATAAGACCTAATCCGCATCTTACATCAAGAAGCATCATTGGTCTAGTGGTAGAATTCGTCGTTGCCATCGACGAGGCCCGTGTTCGATTCACGGATGATGCACACTTCTTCTTTTTGTTTTTGTATTTTTTTCATGACCTCGACCACATCAAGTTCATTAATGAATAGGTGAGTTTAAAATTGTTTTCTTTTTTCAAGTTTAGGTTCAATTTGTAGATCCAAAAGTAATCTTTGATGGTATCTCACTGACTCCTATCTATATCCTCAGCTGGTCGGCACCAGAACACTCCGCAGTTCCTCCACTTTCTCCTTCAACTGCTTCGGCTGCGCAGACCAGTCCTCATACTTGACCGTCTCCGACTCAGCTACCACGTACAGATACTCTGCTGCACTTGCCCGAACCTATAAATTCATTAGTGATGCTGACATGAATATTTTTCAGAGCAAACATACCCTCGGGAAAGGATGTAAGAGTAAACCGGTCATCTTCTTCAAAACATCAATCCGTAAGAAATCCAGCCTCGATAAAGCTGCATAGACCTTCACAGCAGACTCCAGCCGCTGAATGTTAGATGAACGGAAATGAGCTTTCTGTACCAAGTGGAAGACCTTCCGGAAGACTAGCTCTGATTCTCCCGGGCTAGAAAGTACAAAGCTGTCTATCAAGAACGCCAGGAAGTCGATGATAGGAATCGCATAGCGATCATCCGAAATATTGGCATGAAGGACGGCTGATAGGTCCTGCAACATGTTGATCAGGACATCCTGGCGCTGAACGGCTTCACGCGCGTTGAGGAATTGAATAAGAGCTGAACGCGATGAGCGAACAAGACCTTCAGCACCTGCTGTTGCCGAGGTAGCCAGACCCTGGAGCAATGGTTGGCGTAGCCACTCGATGGAGTACAGGGTCAGCAATTGGTCAAAGTATTCTTGTGAAGATACATTGCTGAAGTGCTCGTATTTACTACTTCCGTTAGTCATTACAGCAGAAGGTAAACAAACAGGCATCCTTACCTTTGCATCGGAGGAAAATCGACCGACACAGACTCCCAGTAATCTTGCAAGCAAAGCCAGGCTTGCAATCTGACCTTGTCGAGTTTCTCACATGCTAAGCGGCAAATGCAGCCAAGCAGACTTTGAACGACTGGTGAGCTTGGTGGTAAGTGCGAATCTGGCTTCAACAGGATACTCGCTGCCTGTACTGCTTCCACACGGATGAGTGATCCGATATCACCTCGTCTATCTGTGGTATAATCGTTAAGGAAATCCAGAACGCCATTTGCAATCGTATCGACGGTGACTATATTATTGGTCAGCAAGATTGATTATACCATATAGGACTTCAAGGACAATGTACCAGTGTACGGCAAAATGTTTGTTGACAAGCACTTTACAGCAGCCACTCGTTTCTCGATGAGTTCTTCTTTTCCTGCACAGCGAAGCAACGCTGTGACGATGTCTTCCCGCAGGTTCTCGCGCCCTTCAAGCTGCTTGTAGACTGCTCCAAGAGCGAGAATCTGACCACGGCCACTAGGTAGCTTTGATGAGGTATGCAAGTGAGAAAACCAGACCTGTACGGTTTCTTCTTGTTTCGCTAGTGATAGTAGTGGGAAGAGCGTGGACAAAGCGGTTGATGAGATTTCAATGGATATGTCATCACTTCGAGAGACACAGAGTGAAAGAATATGAAGGACTCGGTCAAGCAATGATTCCGAAGGAGGAGACAGCCCGACTGATCTGGTCGAACGCGAGAGCGACGAGATCAAACAAGCAGATGCCTCTGAGGTCAACTCAGGACGAGAGTTTTGACGAGTCAAGTCTCTATCGGTGGGACTTGATGGCGACTCAAAGATATCCCACAGCTTGGTGACCTGAGATAAAACTTCCTTTGCCTCCGATACGTCACTCATATCTGGTGAGGTTTCCCATTCGTGAGTATAAGCATCAACGGTAGCAGCAATTGACAAGAAGCACCCATGTCGTGATTCAACATCACTTTTCGGTATCCGAGGAAGCTTGCGGAGCAGTCTTTCCAAAACCGCTTTAATAGTATTGAATTTCTGCTGCATGCTCAGAACACCGATAGCCCGCGCGGCCTGTCTCCTTGACTCGGCATCTGGAGAGCCAATGCCCCGCCATTGCATCAGAGCTTCTACCAACGGGCTCCAATACATTGGGTCCAAGGAGGCAGTAGCCTTGGCCACATCAATCATTGCACGAGACCGGCGTGCAACCGCATGATAGTCCACGGCCTGAACGAGAGGAATTCCTTCCTTAATAATATTGGGATGACGACCGATCAACTCTTGCAGAGCAGCAGAGGCGCCACGGCGAATATTTCCCGACGGATCGACACAGGCTGAGCAGACAAGCTCGACTGCAAGCTTCTGCAAAACATCGACCTCGGCAACTCCGGAAAGCGCCGGGATAGTCTGACGTTGCAAGGCCTGCAGTTCTGTAGTCGCGTATTTCCGAGATAGAGCCCAAATGCCGAAGCAAGCAGCGTCTCGAACGCCCGTTCCCACAGAGCTACCAGTCGATGATCTCTGCTCGAAATCGAGACCCGAGACAAGTGATTGAAGGATGTCAGGCAATTGCTGAGTTGGGGGTGCGCGACGGAACAGCAAATGAGAGAGTGTGAGCATCAGACCCTGCCACCTCTGGGAATCAACAGCGCTGAGGTTACGCTTGAGCAGCTGAATACCAGCGTTCCGGGCTTCAAATGGCGTAATCAAAGCACCATCGTCCTTTTCGAAAAGTATATTCTCTCCCAATGAGCCAATGACTGCCTCGATGATCTCTGTGCCCATCTCCGGGTCAAGCTTCAAGGTGATAACACTGAGCGCTTTACTTGCAGCAAACCGCACCGGGGTATCCTTATCAGCCAGAGCGACTAGGAAATGGTCAATCGCTTCTTCTAGAATGCTGGACAACTGGTCATCCGTAATGCAGCTGTCTTCCCTCTCACTCAGAGACAAGGCCATGACTGTGATATTGCGAAGAATCTTGACGACAGTCTTCCGAGCCAACGCAGAGGATTCAATGGTTGCAGATACCTCCGATTTCCCCTCCACAATATTCAGAGTTTGATCAAACACATTCTTGAGCAAGGGAGCAAAATCTTCGGCATGGCCAGATCCCGCCAGACGAGCGATGAAAGAGAGTATTCCAATGCACGAGTAGACCGAAGGTACTTCCCCACTCCCAACAGGGTTGATCTTAGTAAAAGCCCAGCTTGTCAAGCCGGTCAGAAGACCGAGAGCTTGCATATCTCCGCGCAGGACGAGTCGTGCCAGAAGAGCAGTAGCCGCCTCACGCTCCTTGCCAGAAGCATTGATATAATGAAGTGCCAGCGAGAGCACAGACTTTGCGACCATGGGTGTTTGAGAAGGTACCTCACCCAACTGTTGCAGGTTATCGTAGGGGACGGGAATGTCATCAGACGACAACGAGGTTAGGTCAAACGGCGCCAGAAGAAGATGCGAGAGCCAGACCAGCATCACGTAGCGCTCTTCCCATTGCATTCTCTGTGTCTCGAGACCTGCAAATTCTTCGACAGAGTCTGTCTGGCTTAGAACGTCCCATTCGACAAAGGCCCGCAACATAGAATCTAGGTATTTGGGCTCATTATTCAAAAACCGACTGATGACCTTGACACCGCGGACTTTGCAGAAGGTGTAAAGCAGTCTGCAAATAGCCCTTGGAATAGGATAGACTGCAGCATTCTGTGATCCCTTTGTGGGTTGAGAGCCATATTGCCCGCGATGCTTCACTAGATACGCCAGGAACGCATCCACTAATGTTGGCAGCAGCTTTTGCAAATGCGGGTCCAGAAGCTGAGGCCATTCTTGGAAAGGTTCAAGCTGTCAATATCATGTCAGTTACAAGCCTCCAGATTAAACTTTAAGCCCCAGGTGATGTGCGATCTTACAAGTGCGACGAGCTTCTCTGTCTTAGCCACCTGTGCCCATTTGCGTGGGGTACGGAGAGGGGTTCCGGGTTGAGACCTCCAGAGCAGCGTTGGCAGCTTGGTCGAGAACTCCGTGACCAGGTCACTCGAAGCTCGCTGGAGCTTCAAGTCCCGATCTTCAGCTGCATCCATTGCGAGAATCCAGGACGTGGATGTATCTCTCTCCTGAATCGTGAGTCGGGAAAAGCGTCAACAGCGGGACTGGTCATGTGACATCCATCAAGATATCAATCAAAAGTGGGCTTTTGGTTATGCATTTAAAACGCAATCATTACTTGGCTGTTCCATTAAGAATATTTGATGTATACAGGGGCTAATTGCGTAATGAATCTATTGATGGCTGAAGAATAAATTGATTTCCAGCTACGCACATATATTCCAGGCCTATACCCAATAGGTCTGGTACTGAGGCTAAAATGCATCCATACAAGCTGCAACAAGCGTATTCAAATCCTTAGGACTTGTTGTTTCTAAGCCCTTACAGAATTTTCTAATATTTCTAAGAACGGGAATAGATTTCCTCAAATTCACTAGGATACAATTCAATCACAAAAATTCCAGTCCTTCCCTTGGTTCCCCGAGGCTGGTCAATGAACAAACACTTAAACACCATGGGAATGAAAGATAGCAAATAAACAATATTCATACAATATCTTTGCCACACTCATCAGCAACACACTCATCAGCAAAGAGTACAGGCAGTTAGGGAAAACCAGTCCCATCAAGATATGCCGAGTTTGAAAACAAATAACAAGAAATCGGAAAAATCGCACGCTAGAAGGCAAAAAAGAAACAATAGCTCCATCCCCAAAGAATGAGAGTGAAAAGATGAAAGAACAGATTAAAGATGTATCGGATACTCAAGCCAGGAGTCACAAATCCTCATCTTCCGTCTCATCTCCCGGTCTCCGCCGCTGAGCAACACCGTCCATGTAAGGATAATGATCAGCAAGCCGTGTCATAGTCCGCCGGATATGAATGACCGCAATTGCCAGTGCGAGCGAGTTCCAGACATCTTGGTCATCCTCCGACATATCAAATTGACCCATGTACTTGGCATGACAGCCAATGTTGACCTCTTTCCACGTCGCAGAATCTGGGTCGGTGTCCATGGAGAGTATGGTGACGATGGGACCACAGAGACAGAAACCGACCAGGGTAGGCCAGTATGGATCAGGAGTATCTTGATATATCTCTTTTTGCTCCTCAGCAAGCTTCTTGAGCCTTTTAAGCACTCTCTTGACAACGTTAATAGTCTCTTCCTTTTTCCCGTCCTCCAGCAGCCCCTGGGTGGCAATTGTGTGAACGGCTTTCGTCTTGGGTGTTTTCTTCACGCCGGAATCGGTGATGGCCCAGCGCAAGTATCTCCGAATAGCCTTTCTAATCACCTCCTGTGGATGTATTGTCAAAAACCTGCAATCTCGGACCAGACCGGGCACTCTAAGAATCTCGTGCAACGCTGAAATGGCATAGAACTCGGATGCCTTTTGTATCGCGAAGGGGAAGTTGGTTTCGTCGACTTCCTCGTCCCCGGTTGGAAAAAGAGATTCTGGAAGTGTCGCAAAGTCCATCTTCCAACTTGACGGTAGCACTGGATAACAGCCGCGGGTGGCTAAATCAAGATAAAGATTCTTCTCCTCGTCGCCCATTTTGGTGTCCTGTGGTACTTTGATAGCCTGCGCCATGCGCTTTGCTTTCTCCCTGCTCAGGATGAAAATGATATCGTCGCGCTCCGACCTATTGATTGCAACCGGTGACTCGAGTTCGTCATCATCGCTATTCTGAACATCGACATAATTCTGATCTTCATCGTCGGAATCCCGACCCTTTTTCCTCTTCATTCGTCTCTTTGTAGCGTACTCGGAACTGGGAAATTCGTCGGGTGAGAGAATCATGGGTGGAAATAGCGCTTGCCGCTTGGGGTGTGATACGGGTTCGGAGTATTCGCTCGGAGGGGGAGAAAAGGCTAGAGATGAAGTAGATTGAACGCTGTCGCTGTAAGTGGAGGTCACAGTTCCAGCACGGCTGTCGTATTTCGCGAACTTTCTTCGCTTCACTTTGGGCGATTCTCTTTCGCGCTGCTTTACTGTGCGGCCAAACCAAGACGGACACCCAGTAATGTTTCGGGGAGAATATTGATCATCAAATCGAGTGCTCGGGGGCGTAACAAGGCTCTCTGTTGACTTCACCCATGGACCTCGGGATAGCCCGTTCGGTGTGGACAGTTCGTCGCTCGCCTTGGGCTTGTAGTCCATCGGGCAACTACTAGATCGGACAGGACGGGACATGGAGAAAAGCGCGGGCTTTATGCGATATCGCGAGAGAAAGTCGCAGGTAGTATCCGGTCGACGGTGCGCACTCTGCCGGGAAGGATTCGGAGGTTGGACTCGGCCTCGAGAATGCTGGCGACAGTTTCGATTGGGACTGTGCGCAAATGAGTGTGGTGTCTAAGAAGTCAAAAGGAAAAAGCATTGAAGGCGAAGATGGTCGAGGCGGGGTGTGCTCAGGGACACAAGAGATTACTATGTGAACAGAGAAGGTGAATGAACAAAGGGCCCAGTCCACCACCTTCCACCGTGGAGATAATGAGAAGAATGAACCTGGATCTTGGAGTCCAGAGTTCTCGAGTCAACCTCGAGTCCAGATGAATTGGGACCCGAGCGGATGGGAGTACAGGTCTGAGGGACAATGGAAACTGGTGATTGGGCGAGGGGGTGAAAGGATGGCTGTGCTGGTGAGAACAAAGAAACAGGCGGAGCTTAAAATAGTTTCTGGAAAACACAACGGAAAGTCACGATGGACAAAAAGTGGTAGACACTATGAAAGAAGGCAGTCATCTTCCACGGATCACTTACTCCCTGAAGGTTTCCAGGTCGTCAGCCAGAAATTAGTCCCTCAGCTATTCTCACCATCATACCAACGCCCTCTCTATAGGACTAGATTTTGAATCTACAACAATAACACCTACCACTTGAAGGAAGTCAAGCAGGATGTATTAGTTCGTATTTGCATCTCTTGTCCATAGAGCCATGGGAATCAGATACTCATCTAACAACATGACAGCAGAAGCATAGAAAAGATGTGCAGCGCCAGACCCTGCGACACATGCGCTGACACCCCTTCGACGAAAAGAAAACAGGAGAGGAACAAGAAGAAGAAACGAAGAGAAATCGTAAAAACGGAAATAAGCCAATCCTCAAATCCACTCATGAATCCACATCATCATAATCATCATCTCAACTTTTTGGTTGAAAACGCACCGCGTCCCCATTCATTCATGACCCTTCAAAAACAACCAATCAATGAATCCATTCTCATGGCTGACAGCTGCTCGAGATCTATCCTAGTCACCACCTCAAGGTTCTAAGCAGCGACGAGCCCAGCATTGCGTAGAACAGTCGTGGATCCGGCGTCGGAAACAGAAAAAGTGGGAAAGGACTCGCCGGAGAGGTGGAAAGATAAAGCAAGAAAGAACAAACAATTTAAATAATCAGATAATAAGACGAACACGAAATCCACAAGGAACAGCATTGCCCCATTACTCATGTCATTCAGCAAACGAAGCATGCTTAAGAGGGACGGTTGGAGTCGGCGTCTACGCCGATCACTCAACCAAACACAACTGCAATGGGTATGTAGAGCAATTTGAAGAGAAATAGAAGTATTGAGAGCGGAATTGGAAGCGGAGAACCTCGCAAACAGCAGTATGAATTCGGAAGCGACGCTGTCAGGCCCCGTTAAACCGAGTCATCGCCGAGAGGGATAGGTGAACAGGTACTCAAGCAAGAGTTAACATGGTAGCTTTTCGATACCACATACAATCAAGCAAAGTCGGCGGTGTATGAGAAGCCACGGAACTCTTCTTGCATGGCCTGCGACAGCACAGACTGCACAGGCGTCAGAACAGGAGTCACGCTAGTGAACTCTTGGTCGAAGTTGCTGGTATCTGTGGGGCTGCTGATAGTGGGGATGAAGGGAGGAGGAACCCGCTTGTGGTAGATGTCATCCCAGTTAACGTTGCGGAAGAACGCGTGCGACATGACCTCTTGAGCATCGGTAGGGCCAGAGCCCAGACGCAGCTCGGGCTCACGGGTCAAAAGCTTCTGCAGAATTGAGACAGAGTCACGAGGCATGTGGATAGGGTAGAGGGGCTCATCTGCAAGAATGGCATCGTAGATTTCATCCTCGTCTTCACCACGGAAGGGAGACTGTTGCAAGAGCATCTGGTAGATGAGGACACCGAATGCCCACCAATCCACAGCGCGACCATACTTCTTGTCCAGCAGAATCTAAAGCATAGACGTTAGTATTTTAGTGGCAGGGTGAGTGATTAAACGGGAATTACGAACCTCGGGTGCCATGAACTCGGGAGTACCACAGAAGGTGCTAGTGGTGCAGCCGTACCACATGTTCTCCTTGCAAAGACCATAATCAGCAATCTTGATGTGGCCATCAAGAGTCAACAGAATGTTGTCGAGCTTCAAATCACGGTAGATGACGCCATTCTCGTGGAAGTACTTGAGAGCCAAGCAAACTTCCGCAGCATAGAACCTAGTAGCAAGAGTTAACACCTGACATAACAACGGAAAATCGACCAGAGTATCAGGAAACATACTGTGCCCTCTTCAATCCGAATTGCCCACGCTGAATGTGCAGCATCAGATCACCACCACTGATATACTCCATCACAAAGTACACTCGAGTCTCGGTTTGGAAACAAGCGTGCAAGTTAAGCAGGAAGGGGTGTCGCTCCTTGTTGGCAATCAGGAAGACACGCTTCTCAGACTTCGTGCTCTCCACCTCATCGTTCTCAATGATGAACTCCTTCTTCAGCACCTTGATGGCATACAGCTTCCGGGTGCTCTTGGTTTCCGCCAGCATAACCTTTCCGAAGTTACCCTTACCAAGCACAGCAAGGAAGTTGAAGTGATCCAATCCAATACGAGCCTTGGGCTGAGGAACGGGGGGCTCCGGCTCCTTTTGTGGCGGGGGCATCTGGGGTGGCATGGCCTGCACGGTTTGCGGGGGCGGGGCCACCGGGTACGAGGGTCCACTGGGCTTCTGCACCTGCGGAGCCTGGTATGATGGCTGGTAATTAACATAGGCCTTCGGATCATAATGGGCGTGTGAAGGAGGAGGCGCTTGCTGAGGCTCCACTGGTGGGCGGGGCGCTTCCGCTAAATCATCGATGTTAGTATGAAAAGAATAGATAGCAAGCAAAAGACGACGAGGGGGCATACTTGGGGGTTGCGGAGTGGGCCGCACCGCTGACGCAGCCGTTGCCGCAGTCTTTGCAGTGAAAACAGCGGAGGAGGGCGATTTCGGTGGTAATGGTTGACGGGCAGCCTGGGTAGCAGCTAGTGGTGACTGTGAAGCCATATAAGAGTTAGTCGCAGCGCTTACCGCTTCGGCTGACGGTAGTCTAGGAAGCGCCCCGTAGGGGCCGTTGGTGGGTTTGTGGGGGTAGGAGAGGACGGAATTGTCATGAGGGGGTTGCGGCGGACCGCCTGGTCGAAGGGTACGACCGCTGAGACCAGAACTGACAGATGTAGATTTGTTGTGATGCTTTGCGCGAATCTGGGCGTCGATGATCTGATTTGCGGCTTCCATTGACATGCCGCAGAAGTCAGGCACAAGATGTGTGCATTGAGCGTGGCAAGTAAGCGCACATTCTACAAAGCAAGAACACGACATTAGTATAACGCTTAAAGAACGAGTCAGGATCATCAACGTACCGGTACACCGTTTAGCATTTTTCCGTCCAAACGGCAGCAAGTAACCGCAGTGGCAACACCAGTTGGCAGAAAGGTTGGAGAAGCCCTCGAAACGGTGAGGAATCCGGTGGTTGATCTTCTCCTCGTCGGGATCGGTCTCATAGTTGGCCTTGCTGATACACTTGGTGACGACCTTAGGGTAGCATTTACGGTGGCAAGTGTATTTGCAGTCCGCACATTGCATACCCGCGGCGTACTTGAGGAAATCTCCACACAGCGCACAGCGCATGATGTTGTAGAACTGCTGGGTGACGAACTTGTGACCCTGCTTTTCGTGGACCTCTTCCTTCTTCTGGCGCACGGCACCCTGTCGGTTGAGACCAATATCGAAGGGACGGCGATCCTTCAGTTGCTTGGCTGTACCAATAGTTAGCGGGTCATTCAAGGACTCCTAATTTGGGCTACCATATCTTACCGAAGCTCATCTGGAGTTGGATACGGCCGAATGGCTCCAAAGCAAACCATGAATCAATCATTACTGTGGGAGGCGCATTCGGGTTGTCGCCATGTGGATGTCCACCAGGAGCCGCCATGGCACCGAAGCCGGCACCGCCGGGTCCCCCATGCGAGGAGCCCGGAGATCCTGGGTGGTGGTCGGATCGGGGAGTGCCCGACCCATCCATCTTGTCAGCAGAAACCCATCCAGAGGCGTTCAGCTCAGTTTCAATCTTCTTGCGACGCATTTCCTCGGCAATATCGGAAATGCGCACCCACAGCATACCAATGGGTGTGGGGCGGTCCCCGGACTTGTCGTAGACAGTCAGCTCAATCTCGTTCGCCTTATCAATGTCAATAGAGAACGATTCATCAAGCCATTTATCGTTTCGAGTAGCCTTTGTCCTGGCTTTGATTGCATCTTCCACCTTGACAATGACGAATGTTTCGGGGCCCCGGGAGAATCGGGAGCTGGTGGCATGGTCGACATCTTTAACAGCATGAATTCGCATCGTAAGAAGACCGGTCAAGGGCTTGCGCATGTTGGGGCTGCTGAGCGACTCATCTATACCATAGAAAAATTAGTTAGACTTGAACCATACCACGGCAATGATTCATTGTTCTGACGCACCATCCGCCGCATCAGAAGAATCGATGTCAACGTGAAGATCCTCATATCGCTTCAAGGCCTGCTTCAGCAACTGGATCTTCTGGTTACTTTCCACGCGACGGCCTTCGGCATCGGCGCGGCTCTTTCGGTCGCCCTCATCCTGGTACAACCGGACCATCTTCTCGATACCCGCCTTGTACTGTTTTTCCACACTCAGCTTGAACTCGAGTTGAGACAGCATGAGCTGGATCTTCGGGCCGAGATACGGAGTGTCATATTTGATTAGATCTGAGACACCACATTTCCGGTCAGCATTCCAATGTCATCGGAAAATTTCCCACCTGCTGGAAATTCCAGCGGTGGACACAACGGGAGAGGGGTAATCAGCGCACCGAGCTTTGTGTAATTTGGCCGCGCCTTAGGGATCGGGGCGTAGGGGCGGGGGTCAGAGAACGGAGCGCCCGAGGGCATCGACCCCGCGCCGCCCTGAGGATATTGCGCATCGCCTTCACCACCATAATATCCCTGATGGTCCTTCGGAGGAGGCGGCGGCCCTCCGGCTTGTTGGTTACGAGAATCGTGGGGTGAACCGCCACCTTCCCGTTCCATTTGGCGAAGCTGCAACTCTCGCATCTTCTCCTCGAGGTAGGCGATGTTTTTGCGGCCATCGCGGATATTGGCGTCGACTCGCTGTTGCACTAGGACGTTGTCGGTCGACTGTCGCATGTTACTGGCGGCGGCGATGAGGGCCTTCTCCCGCTCGATCTTGCGGTAGACCGAGGCAATGAGCTCGTCGCCGTCCATGATGGGCGGAGATGAGGGACGAGCAACAGGTCCGAAGCGAAGAGGAGGAGGATAAACTTGAGGAGGAAGCCGTGGACCGGTGAGGTTGAGTGTGGGTGTGGGGGGGGGGAGAGGGGGGAGATAGTTGGAAGGTGGAGGAGGGAGATATTGATGGAGAGGGTGTTGGGTGGGAAGGGTTTCGCGGGGCTCTCGTTGTTGACACAGAGGGGGGTAAAACGGTAAGGATAATGCCACTTCGGAAAATGTAGAGTAAGACCAGCGCCCGATCACCCCAACGATAAGAGAAGAAATGGAAAAATAGAAGAGATAAATCAAGTAAATCTGAAGTGCATAAAAGCTGAGATTTCGAGGTTGAAATTTATGACCCTGAATCATGAATAATCGAGCCAATGTAACCAGGCCCCGTCGCGATCCAAACTCCTCCAAACAATGGATTTGTGACGAGCCTTGGAAACACTTCCAGTTAAGGGAATACACGTGAGGCTATGCTGCCCTTTTACCCAAATCGGCTTTCTGTCTTGTGGCTGTTCCTCTTTCTCATCATCCGTCTTCCTATTCTCCCCCCCCCATCTACTCCGAGACATCAAACCAAAGTTGATTTACTTTCCGGTGTCTGCCACTGCACCGCCTCAAACCAAAGCCTACCAAACCTGGCAGACCGAGCAGACCCAATGAAACCCCAAGCAGATCTCCAAGACACAATCCACTTTATCACGTCTCCGACATGGTAGATCCATTGCTCATCGATGACATATGACTCGAACCTGAGGTGTCGGCTTGTCTCGGGTGTTCTTCCATTCAACAGGCAACAACTGATAGGATGACGACGATCGAACGGAACGGTCAAAGTGTGATTGGAGATTCTATTTTATTCGAATCCTGGTCACCGTTACCGCTCCTGGAATTGTTAGGCCTGCGACCGTGTCAGCTCTAGTCTCCTTACCGCGTACATGGAAATCCATGGACATTCATGAAGGGCTGAGTAGCGTGGCTGTTCATGTCGCTGCTCGGCTACGTTGCACACATTCTTCGAACTGCAATTGCTTTGCCACCTGGATATCATCTGGAGTTCCTGGTATGCGCATAACGGCTATTGGCTATTGGGTCACGGAAGATACACTAGATTAAAGTTAGCCAGAACAGGGTCCAAAGTGGCGCCATCGTGATGGCACTAAATACTGATAATAATCATAATATGATATAACACTGCCCTAAAGCCAAGAACTACACGGAATTACAAGCAATCCTACAGAGGTTGACTACTAAATTCCCGGTCGCTATGCAGAGACAAGCTTTAATCAAACTGAACCTTGTTGTAACGTACCTATACCCTCCAATGTATGTAACCCGAAAAATGCAGTATGCAAGAGCACCTAACATGCCCACATGAGCCCGACAAGTATAAGGACTCAACCCCTCCAAACCAGCCGAGATGCTCATGCAGGCAGCACGTACATTCCCCAGCCCTAGCGCTGATAAGATCTCATGTCTCAGGCAGTCAGTCGGACCCGATCTAAGGCCCAGACCAAATCGGGAGGGAACATGTATCACACGCACAACACATCGCACAGCACACTTTTACTCGGATCGCTTGGAAATTTTCGGTAACAGCAACCAACTAGTCGCCATCACTCCATACAAACCAATACAGATCGGATGCAGTACCATCGTCCCCACATTCTGGGCAAGAAGACCGGTAAAGAAGGGCGAGACAGCACCCCCACTACTGCCAAGAGCACTAATAAAGCTGAGACTGGGGATGTGGATGTTCCGCGGGAGCAGCTGTGTGAAAACAGCCGTGGCACTCGTGTACACAGGACCTAACAGCAGACCCAGGATCGCGACCGTCACGGCATCCCCAACCACATTCGGGATCAGCCAGGTCAGCAGCTGGAAGGCCACGGCACCTGCCACCATGATCAAAACCGCAGTCTTGTGGCCCAGCTTGGCGGCAGGATGGGACAATATAAATCGACCGGTGGTAATGCCGGCCCAGAAGCCTGCACTAACATATCCAACGCTGGAGGGGTCGCCGTGTCGGTAGCTGATGAGGAAAGATACCACCCAGCCCGAGGTAGATACTTCGGCGCCTTGGTAGGCGAAGATGAAGAGGGCACCGAGTAAGGTTGTGCGGTTGCGAATGGCTGATTTGAGTAGCTGTTTCCTCGTCAAGGGCTCACCCTCGCCTGTCGGACGTGAGGCTGTCGGCCGTAGAAGCTCGACGGGGGTATCATGCTCAAAGCCCAAGAACGCCCACGAGGAATAGGAAAGATTAATTAGAGAAAAGGCCAAAGAAACCGTATAGAAAAGCGACCAACGGATCCCATTCGACACCATCGCAGTCGCGAACAGCGGTGCCACCGTGCCTCCAATACCATACGAGCCATGAACACAACTCAGTGCTGTCGTGGAATTCGGCAAGTTGGCACAGTACACATTGCTCAGAGCCAAGCTGAGTGCCATACCAAATCCAAGCAAAAAGAAACACGCCACGACAACAGGAAACGGCGGCTGACAGATGATAACCACGTAGCTGACGACCAGGAGCGACATAGCGAGCGCATAGCTTTTGGACCGGCCGAGCTTGTGCTCAATAGCATGTGTAACAGGAGCCGCAGAGATGAAGCCCAGTGCGTTGGTCACGAATATCAACGAGACCACAGCGTACCCAATGCTGTAATGTTTTTCAATATACGGGATCAGCGCACCGGGGGCACTGTCGTTCATCCCGTTGCCGAAATTGATCAAGCAGCAGCTCAGGAGTCGCCATTTGGTCTTCCACGACGTTGCCGTGCGATCTGGAGCCCATTCCGTGACATCATTCGCAGGTGGAGATGGTAGGCGATTTTCTAATACTCTGGGAGTAGGCGTGGGCGTAGAGGGATCACCCGTGGAGGGTTTCACGGGCTTGGGAACTACCGTCGAGCTTTGCTCGAGTGGTTGGATCTCGTGTAATTCGTAATTGGATGAATGCTGTGAGACACGTTGCTTGTCCTTGCGCAATGCAGCGGGCGGGCTTGGGATCTGACGAGAGCTGTCGATCTCGATAAAGGCCTCAAGTCCGGAAGGGGCCATGTTTGCACAGATGGATGCTGAGAAGCCCTTCCGAAGTATGGATTCGAAATACTCGAAGATATTTCCGGAGTAAGTGAATTAACAACTAGGTCACTTGAGACTTAGTAATAACAAGTGTCCAAGAAGGGCAATGTGGAGAGAAGTGCGCTGGTCTTCCGTCCAGGTAGTTCATGGTTGGTAAGCTTCCCAGAAGTACTAGCTAGTTAAGTCTCTCAGTCTCATTTCCAAGACCGGAGAATTCGCCGATCGCTGAAGTCTGGGACTTGGAAGGTACTAATTATGGCTGCTCGGGAAGAGAAGGCTAAAAGAAAGAGACAGTCCTGGCCGTGCCCTGGAAGGAATATATAGTTTCGGGAGAATCCCGGCTGAATTAGGTACCGAAGACCAATCCGCAAAAAAGGAAAAATAAGAGGTCGTGCCCGGGATCGAACCGGGATTGCCAGAATCAGAATCTGGAGTGATGACCATTACACTACACAACCTGATTTGATGGAAGAAATCAGGCAAGTTGATTATATAAAGCACTGGTCGATCAAGGTTGACGTACACCGTGAGGCTTGCAATTATATTCCTGGCTCTAAACATATTCGCCTAGCTACCATCACAGGCGTACATTTTTATTTACTTTCATACCGTCGCTATTGGCATAGACAGTGAGGTATACCATGCGGCTTTATGCAATCACTTGCACCAATTACAATATCCCTGGTATAGCAGCCATGAAGCAACATATATTGTGAGTAGAAAGAGTAGAGATCACGGCAGCGGAGTGCTCTGCTAGAGACGCTCTTGCTCCCACCATGCATCCTGCTTTGTATCTAATACACAGTCGCACATATGTTGGAGTTCAGCATTTCTGACAGCCTTTTCCCTCGAACGCGTGGACTTATTCTACCATATCGATATGACTATGATTGTATATATGGCAACTCACCGCCAGGGCACTTTAAGGTAGCGGAGGCTGCCCCACTGATAAGGAAAATATCATTCTCCCACAATCGATCCTCGCAAGGACACAGAGTCACCTAAAGCTCAATTGCACATCAATCGCACACCGATCACATTCTCAATCACCACTTAAGATCGAAAATGGCTCCCCCTCGCCGAAAGGTCCTGGCTACGGCCGAAGGAACCATGTTCCCACCAGACGAGCTGTCCGACACCCAACAAATCGTCCGAGCAATCAAGGCCACAGGCAATAACATCTACCTGATCGAACAAGCCGACAAGACTCAAATGCTCGTTGAATTACCTGCCCGCTTCCGATCAACTTTCTGGATTAAGCGTGGATCCTTCCTTGTCGTTGATACCCAGGCACAAGAGGAGCGGGATAATAAGATTGGTGGAGAGATCATCAACATTGTGCGCGATGAGAAGGCCTGGAGGAAAGCTGCTTTCTGGTATGACCACGTTGATACCACGGCCCTCATATATTAGTCGCTAACCAGCATACCATTCTCTACAGGCCAAAGGAATTTGTTAAGCAGCCCGTAGCTGTCGTCGACTCCGAATCTGACGAAGAGGAATCTCGAGTTGGAAAGATGCCGTCATCTGATGAATCTGATGCATGAACAATTCGCCTATATACATACACACGAACCGAAATCTCGGCCTTTATCGAGTACCCGCCTTCCTTCGGCTCTCAGCTCCACCGCGCTTGCTTCCTACCTCGCCCAGCCCGTTGATGAGCACACCAAATACCTGCAGGGCGAGGGACAAGACCACGACCGTGGAACTAGCATCGGTGCTGGGGTAGACGTTCCAAGCCCACTCCTGCAGCGCCCACGCGGTATAGATCAGAATCGGATGGAGGCCTGCCCGCCACAGGAGGAACGGGGTGGCCCATGCCAGATATGCGAAGAACTGGTAATGCAATGACCTAGCGCACAGCAAGCCAATGGCTAGCGAGCTCAACAACACAGTCATTATGAATGACCTCGAGAGTGCCACTGGTGGCTGGCAGCCTCGGATGCTGTCCTGGAGGAAGCGGACCACGTTGATTCCGGATGGCTTCACCCACACAGTTGAGAAGATAGCCAGCAATGAAAGGTGCAATACTAGCAAACCCAATGAGAATTCTCTTGAGAGGAATGTCTCCTCGCCCACGAATCGCCAATTAACGGTCCATTTAAACATGAATTGCCGGGATAGTTCGAAGGCTTTGGATAGGTAGCCCACTGGGTTTTCCTGGAGGAATGGAATTGCAAGTAACACCTGTAGTAATGTCAGTAGCCAGTCTGGGATATTTTCTCGAAGTGAATAAGTCGACGTAACTCACCTGAATCAGGACTGCCATGGCCCCAAGAACAATGCTTTGTACCAGACCCAGGCTCAGCAGCGTGATAATAGCAATCCCTGGTACCAGCAGGGCCAATGTCATTTTGACACCCACACCCAGAGACCAGACCGCGATACCAGCGGTCCATTTCTGCTTCATACACAAGTAAATAGCCACCCACATAGCGAGCGCGGCAATGCCATCATTGAACATGCGCAGCATATAGATGCTATGAAGCCGCTTGGATAGAACCAGTAGTGGATAAAGGTAAGGAGGGACCTCAACCTGTCTGTAACAGGCAATGACAACAATCAAAGTGGCCAGGTAAAAACCCGCAAAGAAGATTTGCCCGAGGAGGATATCGCGTCCTCCATCGGTCAGGTTGTGGAGCAGCGTGTAGATGTAGACGTGAGCGGCGGGGTAGACCAGAGGTCCAGTCGAGCCCTTGATTGCAGTGTAATCACGTTCACCAGATATGTAGAGTGAGACTTGCTGCATATAGGTTGACCAGTCAATTTCGGTGTCTGTGGTGGGATATCAGTGACCTGGTTCTGTCTGATCTTGGTCTTGGCCCGTAACGCGCCGTGCGCACTTACAGGAGATCTTCCATATCACTAGTGCGCAGAGAGCTGCATCACCCAAGATGAGCAAGGCTACAATCCATGGCGTATGCTTTGGATGAGTTAGCGCGGTGTGTACAAATTTGATCCAAGGATTGGACATTGCGTCGCAAATTGGGGGGTGGACGGGGAATGTTCAAGGTGGCCAGAGGGGGAGCGGCTTTAAGCTTAAGCTTGACGGGATTCTGGCCCGACAAACCCCATAGCCCGGCTTACGCAGTCATCGTTTTCGAGTATGAACAGACTAGACTGTGGAGTTGCAGAAATGTAGAATATTTTGACATTGAGTCTCAGAATAATCTTTGTTTATACATTTTATACATATACATGTAGGCTTGTTGAGCTTTAAACTCAACACCTTCAAGCCTTTCTATCCGAGGCCGGTCGTAACAACGACAACGGCCGAATCCAACCCCCGGCTTCACAGCCAATTCCATGGTATCATTAAACAAAAGAAGAAAATGACGCAAAAGATGACAAGACGTAGAACAATATAACACAATGCAAAGAGCCAACTCCCGAGACACTACCGGCCTCCATCGACCGCTCCGCTAGCCTGTGTTTGAGATGGCTCACTCCCACGCGCATTGCGGAATCCAAGCAATTCCCCAAGAACACCCTTGGGCTTCGGTACGGGACACTCGTGCCCAACGCGAGCCAGTTTCTCTGCTTCCTCCTCCATCTGGAAGAACGTAGACACCTCCTCGTCTACCGTACCGGGTGGTGTTGGATACCCCGGGCGAGCGTTTTCGGAGTCCAGCTCGACATCTTTCCGCCGACGCCGCCGAATGCGTGGTACTTGTTGCCCGTCGGCTGTGATTGTCATCTCTGAATCGGCGAATGTGCGTCGTGGGGCTGGGCAGGGGAAGAGGTGTGGCATGCCGACCACCACGAGCGAGGCGAGGAGCGTGCCGGCGAAGAGGGTGCTCGTTGACCGAGACTTGGGATGTAGATGGGGCGGCATTGTGCACGATGTGTGACGCGTATGAAGGAGACAAGGTTGTAAGGGAGTGGACGTGGCCGAGTGCTTCGACTTTTTTTCGGCTCAGGACATCGGAGGGCCTCGGGGGCAGTGGATTGTCTGTTCGACCGACTGGCCTGGGGGTGGGAAGGAGGGCGCAGGACTCGTCAAGAAGGTCAATTGGGTCGGATGCAATTGAATTCCTCCAGCTCAATGACCTGACAGTGTCGAAAGAGCAGATGCGGGGTGGGATGATGGAGACCGTGGAAGCAGCAGGAGAGTTGCGAAGGCTCTGGTGGACATCTAATCTTATCTGCCACCCGCGTGATTGGCCGCCAACCCGTCGCGCAGAGTCAGAAACGGACCTTCCTTCCCTCGATCGATCGACCTCCGCTGCTTGTTTCTTGATGGCGTCGCAACAATCAGTCTGCATTTTTCACGGGAAGGAGATTGATTTGATCTGGATTATTATCTGATTCCTGATTCCCACGAGGGGATATCCCCTCAAACTAACTGCACCCCTCCTCCTCCACTACCGCCTCTTCTTCCTCACCTCCCTCCCTCCTCCAACTCGACAAGATGAGCGACCTAGACCGGTATGACGCGCTTACCCTCCCCATAGCTAGTCCATATATTCTAAATACTCTGTCTCGCACAGGGCGATCGAGCAGCTGCGGGCCTGCCGCCTGATTCCCGAATCCCAGGTCCGCGAACTGTGCTACAAAGCGCGCGAGCTCTTAATCGAAGAGGGCAACGTCGTCTCCGTCGATGCGCCGGTCACCATCTGCGGCGACATCCATGGCCAATTTCACGATCTGATGGAACTGTTCCGCGTGGGTGGTGACGTTCCCGATACTAATTACCTATTTATGGGCGACTTTGTCGATCGCGGGTTCTATTCGCTCGAGTCCTTCCTCCTCCTCCTCTGTCTCAAAGTGCGCTATCCCGACCGTATCACTCTTATCCGTGGAAATCACGAGTCGCGTCAGATTACCACCGTGTACGGATTCTATGATGAGTGTATTCGCAAGTACGGCAGCGCCAACGTTTGGCGATACTGTTGCGAAGTGTTCGACTACCTGGCGCTTGGCGCTATTGTCCTCGGTGCGAGCTCGGAACTGGAGCCGACTGGTTCGGGCGTGAATGATATGACACAGTCTACGATGCTTGTTGAAGATGGCGTGCTGGAGACCGAGGTGTTGAACTCACGCGGGGAGGTCACAATGAGTACATATCGCCCGCGACAGCGCTCCTCCTCAGACGTGTCCACAGACTCCCGCATTTCACCACCACGCGATATATCCGCCGCACCAGGCCAAACAGCTGTTCCTACTCGTACAGGTGCCCCCGGAACAGGTGCTAGTGGAGACGGCAACGGCAGTGCGACGACCAGCCGTACAGGTGCCGTACTTTGTGTTCACGGCGGCTTGTCACCCCTTATCGACTCCGTGGATAAGATCCGGTTGATCGATAGGAAGCAAGAAGTGCCGCATGAAGGTGCCATGTGCGATCTGCTCTGGTCAGACCCCGATGAGATCGAGGGATGGGGGCTGAGCCCGCGTGGTGCCGGGTTCCTGTTTGGTGGAGACATCGTCAAACAGTTCAATCACCTCAATGGCTTATCTCTAGTAGCGCGTGCCCATCAGCTTGTCATGGAGGGATACAAAGAGATGTTCGATGGAGGTATCGTCACGGTGTGGTCTGCACCGAACTACTGCTACCGATGTGGCAATGTAGCTGCCATCTTGGAGCTGGGCGAAGATGCCAGCAATGGCGGCACCGTTGCACGCAGCAACGGAGAATATGGACGAAGCAATGGCGTTGTGGGCGCAAATGGTGTCGCCAACACTGTTGTCAGTCCTGGGAGGAGATACCGCGTTTTCGAGGCCGCAGCGCAGGATACTAGGGGTATGCCTGCGAAGAAGCCCGTCGCTGATTATTTCCTGGTAAGATTGACCAACGCCACGTACAAGAAAGTTCAAACTAATTCTTTCAACAGTGATACCAATACCTCTACTGCATTCTCTCACCCCTTTCGATCGTCTATATGGATCCCAGAAGCTTTTCGATTCCCTTAGCATCTTGTGCCTTGGTGTTTATGTCTTTGTTTGCAACCTTAATGATCAATCATGACGGATACTTAACTCGTAGAAATTTGGAGTACCTATTCTTCTTCTACTTCGTCTCTCAATTTTATAAACGTAATTATATCGGAACGTAACTCATATAAGCCTCGCCAACGCGACAAAAATGATACCAACCCCCGAGCTGTATCCAATTCACAGAAAAAAAAAAGCCTCCCAATTTCTGGTATCATGAAGAAACAAAATCATCAACAATAATACACAAAACACAAAGTAAGTCAGAATGAAAACATTTCAACATGGCACACGAGAACTTTAACCAGTATATATCAAGAAACCCGAAAAATATTTCCAAAAGTAAGATAAGCAGATCATGAATCATTTCCATGGCTCGTCATAGCCAGACGGGCTATTCTCCGCTACGGGTCGGATATTAGGTACCCCCACTGTAGCCTGTGGCTGAAGCCCCGACATGGGCGAAGAACCCGACTGCTGTTGCTGCTGAGCCATAGCCATGGCATAAGCATGATTACCCTCATATTGTAGTGGAGGCGGGGGATTCGAAATTTCCGGACTCCACGGTCCAGGCCAATGATCCACACCAAGCGTATTGCGCGACCACCAATCCTGGCTCTCCTCGACGAGGTGCTCTGTAGTCTCGAATCCGGAGACGGTAGAGTTTGACCGAGGCGTGGCATTCTGCGGCGCTATCGGTGGTCCTGATGCGTCGTACCAGCCGGGTTGGTTTTGGGGGCCGGTGGATGGACCGGCGGAGGCGAGGTTAGACATCTGGTATATAGGTCGGAGGTATGTTGGTTCTGGGGGTGGGAACTCTGAACGCTGGGCTAGGGCGCTTGGGATACCGCGTGCGGCGGGCATTGCTTGCATGGTGGTAGGGAGAGTGGCGGGTGGGTTCATTGATGGGGCTACCATGTTGATGGGAGCGGTGGGTGTAATGGTCTCGGCTGAAGTTGCGAGCGGAGGCTGAGTGTTGGATGGGGATGTTGAGTATCGGCTTGGACTGGTCACTGAGGATTGGAAGTTGCCGTGGGTCATGTGGGAATCGTCCGATGTAGAAGGGGAAGCGACTTGGTCCCACGATCCCCATGAGCCCCATTTCACATGGGTTCGCTCGAAGATAGTGGTTGCCTCGGGGGGTAGCTCGACCTGCCACTTGCTGGCTGAGATGTCGAGGATGCGTAATGTACGACGAGCGCAAAGCCAGCCGTCGGCCATTTCTTCGAGATTTCGGAGGCCGTGGATGACATCTCGTTGGGCGTTTTTCTCCGGAAGATTGAGAAGGTGAATGGTGCAGGCCGTGTGTGCGATATACACGACAATATTGCAGATTTGTTTCAGTCCATATGTTCGTTTGTACATTCTCATCAATTTCGAGATGGCCGAAGCGGCCTGGGTACAAATCTTGCGTGGTGAAACGTGGGATGGGAGAGGGGTGTTGCTGCGGGTATATTTCAAGAAGGGTCGGTAGAGATGGATGAGAAGAAGTTGGTTGAACATGCTGTCATAAAGTTAGCCAATGCAATAAAGGATGCTCTCCGGGGCTTACTTACTGCATGACAAGTACCTGAGGCAACTGCCCTTCTTTCGGGTCAAATTCCCTTGGAAGCTCCTTTTTCCAGGCCTCGAGACGAGTATGGACATCACTCAATCTCTTCAGCTCCAACTGCTTCTGGTGAGTCTTCTCCAATTCGGCAGGATGGTAGAAGAACACCAGCAGGTCACTGCTTATTTCACACAGTTTTGATATCTGGAACGCTACTGCCCTTGTCCTAGACGGCTGTGTGTGATCATGACCTACGCCAGCATCCGTATAGGGAGACCACAGTTCGGTCTCTTCTCTGGGCAGCACCTCAAATTTGGAAACATTCGTGTTGGATGAGGAGAGTTGAGGTTGACGACCCAGGTAATTAGACCAACACCTGTCATCTGTTAGAAACAGAGGGGTAACAAATGGGGTTTGAAGAGTACATACTTGTCGACGAGATGACAACCCCAGAAAGTAATTCGTCGTGCATCCATTTCTTCATCACTGAGATTGTGGGAACCCATGTTCTTTGCATCAACATTCAATCCCAGATCAAGGGCCATGCGGAAGCTCAGACCACTGTACACCCAGCCTTTGCCCTCTCGGCCACAACCAGCCTCGCGGACAGACATGAGGGCAAATGCTTGGACAGTGCAGAGCTTGGCATTCTCGTGCTCGTCATTCTCCAAAACCAAGCGTTTCGCTTCTTTGAAGAAATGATTTCCCGCCGTGTTTGGGTTCAGTGGGTCGGCGAATGCCCCTCTCAATGAACTGAAATGACAACCAAGTGCTAGCATGGCGTTGACTAGTAATGGTGAGCAGTATGCGCTCGAGACGCCACGGATGTAATCCCGGTAGAATAAGTCCTTGGCGAGAAGAGTGAAGAAGGGATAGTGCCACGTGAAGTACATGGTTAGGAGATGGCTGATCAGCGAGTCATCTTCCGTGACCCGAGTCCATCGCCGAATCGGTTGCGAGTCATTGAGGGCAGGAGAATCGGTTGTGGATAGAGACTCGTGTATTTCCGAGCCCGGCGGAAGGAAAATGAGATTGGACGTCCCACCAATAAATTTGCGAGTGCCATCGAGTACCAGTTCGCTCATTTTGCCTGATAGCTCAGACTCGAACTGGTCAACCCCGGCTGATTCATCATCGTTTGAATCTCTAGCGGCATCAGCATTGGCCGCGGCAAGAAGCCCTTTCTCTCGAGCAATGACAGATTTGGCAACATCTTCCAGATCGTCGCAGGAACGAATCTGGCGAACCAAATCGAAAGCATCGTCTTCTTCATAGTTCAATAATGCTTGAATTAATGTTTGCAATGTCGTGTGCCGAGTTCGAAGTGTATCGGCATCTTTCTTATAAACTCCTTTACGTCGATGATCGGAGTTTGGATCATAGACACCTGCGAAACGGTTAATTATAATTGAAGTAGAAGTTCAGCAGGGGAGCATACATACATGGTGTATGATAAACAGAGGAACATGCTGCGCAGCTGGGCAGATTGCCATCACACTAAGAAGAGATGATCAGCCACACCACCCACATCCCAAGCTTGTCAACACGGCTAGGAGGGCTTACCTTTGACTTCCTCCTCCGACAAGCTATGCAAGCAGTACTCACACAGCGCCGTTTGGGCGCACCTCGCTCTGCAGCCATGGGGATCGACTCCTGCGATAGGTTGGATTCGAAGTTCGTTGGTGGTGCTTTCTCCGCGGACGATCACTCCCACGTTCTTTAGCCTCGTGTCCACCGGTCAATGGTCCAGATTTCAGTAGGCGTGAGACATGGTCTGTCCATCGTTCAAATCCCGAAAGTTGGTCAAAACAGGCAGGGTTTCCACAGGCCAGAAAGAAAATGATGGAGGTGGGAGTCGGCAGTGATAAGT
Source organism: Penicillium subrubescens (assembly GCF_028828155.1). Classification (NCBI taxonomy): domain Eukaryota; kingdom Fungi; phylum Ascomycota; class Eurotiomycetes; order Eurotiales; family Aspergillaceae; genus Penicillium; species Penicillium subrubescens. Next base: position 3,143,397 of record NW_026643160.1, on the reverse strand, counting down.
GGCCATACGCGATAGCTGATTACGAGATATGGAAAGGCGTTAGTTAGTTCCCCGGCGAGAAGAGCTCCGAACTAATGGGTCATGCTTGAGCCTCGAGGACCAGTGCATGCAATGTTTCCGACCACCAGCTTTTTACGAAGCAGGTTTCTATACACGCCGCAAGCAGCGCAAATGGGTTGGAATTCTGAGACCCCGCGGGACACCCCACACGGGAGGCGGGGGAGGGCTTTTGGGGGGATATGGATGAGATGGCAGAGAATGCCTCGAGATAACAGCGCAATGGTGATGAGAATACAATGGCGATGATTGGATCCAGCAGGCAGACTGCAGCTGGGGGTTTATCGCTGGCTTCTGGCTGGCTGCAACTCAACGTGAACTCATCAACGGATTCGACGGTAGTGATAGCTGACTCAGCCATAATTTGATAAGCTGGCGTTCACGTGCCCACCATATGATGAGTTAGTGTACTTTGGAAGCCTGAAAGGGAAGGCTGAATTGCCTCAGGACTAAAAAGATCTATGGATTGTAGTTTAAAGTATAGATTGGGTAGACATCTAGGGAATATAGTTTGGAGGCACAGCAAAGGTAGATCATTTCTGTGTAATTAAAATCTTGTCTGGCGCTCTAAATGACTCATGTTCCAGTGCATAGGAAGGAATCCAGTACGGACGGACTCCGGACTGGATACACCCGCACTAAGCGACCACCCCCCAACACATCGAGTTGTTTCACCGCCAGGCGCGCATGTTGTTATTTTTTTGTATGGTGGATAGAAAAGGACCAGGGCCACGAAGACATCTGTATTGTTTTTTTTTTTTTTTTCGGGGGCCCAACGCAGGACTCGGTAATCACATTACCATCAAACCAAGGCAAAAAGCAAAAGCAAAGCAAAGAAAGGGGGGTCTCAACAAATAATGATACCATGTCAAATAATAATCATAACAAGCCCAACTATACGGAGTAGTTTTGTTATGATTATTGTATACACATCCATACACCGCAAGTGTGCTGCTCGCTTAGGCAGCTCCACTGGCCACGTCGGTCTCTTCGTCTTTACTTTTACAGACGTCTGCAGCCACCCGCAACCCGACTGGTTCATCCGATCGCCCATCAAGGCCGGCGACTCCCGAAACAATCCTGGGGGGCAGTGTTGTGGTCAGACAGTCAGGCCACCCTGAATGATGATGATTGTAAGAGTCAGAAATAGAAGACGAGTAATCATGTACACTGTTTGAGGTATTATTTTGACATATGGATCTATGGTATTTAGTGATCTTTCTACTCCGTACAGAGATTGTAATGAGCCTTGGCGGTCAGTCTACCATACTGTGTGTATCTGCAGGCACCACACTAAACCCAACCTTAAACGGCCCACCTGGCGGAGTCGGAGCGGATCCCCAGCACGCGACTAGGGGGTCTTGTCATGATAATTTGTAGTAATATTATCTGTACGGTGGATTTATGGATTGCCGAGAAGATTGAAGGGCCCATATTTGACAATCACAAATTTTCGGATGGCTGGAGAGGGCTTGGGACTACCTAGCAGAGAAACGATAGGTCGGAATGATGAATGATAGATCACCGCGAGTCAAACGTGACCTGTAAAAAGTCACGTATAGAATCAACCCAACCCAGAGCCCCGACCGTAATGTATGAACTACTACAGATTAATTACGATAACTGATAGATTATGCACTCCGTACTCTGGAGGAAAAAAAGGAGAAGCGGATTAGCCCGATCGCAGGGCTTTTTTCTTCGATGGCTCCACCGGCCGAACATTCTACCCCGACGGAATAAAACCAGACACCGGAGAAAACGGCACAAATACCACCTTAAACTAGGCGCTAAACCCAAGCAAGGCAGGCCGATCCCCCTACTCCGTAAATTAATTACATGATTACTTACAAAGTGGTTACGGCCCAAGCCGGGGGCCAAGTTCTGAAGGATGAATTAATAATGTGAACAATACTCCAGTATTACCGGAAGGGTGGCCGGCATGTTATTTGTTTCTCTGTGCCCAATAATAAAAGACCAAGACAATCCCATAATTACCCGTCACACGCGTACCTGCCCAATACATCCCTGCCCCATTTTTTACAAACTTTACCGCCATCCGTACTATCCGTACCATATTTACGGAAGATACGGAGGACCGCCTTCCCATGCACAACGCCTCTTATCATCCGTCATCCGCTGAGATCACCACTTTCTTATCTTTCCTCCCTTCCCTCCTCCCTTCTTCACCTCTTCTCTCTTCTCTCAAGACATACTACCTGCTCTTTTCGACTCCCCTTCTCGACTTCCCTTCTCGACTTCCCTTCTCGACTTCCCTTCTCGACTCTTCCTCATTATCTCCAGTAGCAATCCCACTACTACATCACTCCTCGCCATCCTAGCCCACACACAATCCGGTCCCTCCACTGAACACCAGTCTACCCATATCGGCTACTGGTACATCTCCCGACATCAGCGCCGGGAGACTTCCTACCATCCCATCATTCCTCCTACCCATGTATCTCGCCCAGACGCTCGACCAGAGTGCCTCCTCCGGCCAAGGCTTCGCAGGAAAATACCAGACTGGCATGACCCGTTAAGATGATGGTCCCGAGAGCCTTTCTCTTTACCTCAGCACCGCCCCAGAAAGCCATGCAGCCTTATGGCCTGAAAGAACACCCCTCGTCATTGGGCGTGGATCGCCTCGGCCATTATCCCTCAAAATATGCCGGCATCTCCGCTTCAACCATGACCACCCCGGTAGTAATCCCACCAAAGCGTGGCTCACGCACGCCGCTGCACCGAGAAGCCCGGACTCGTACCCCATCCAAACCGTCCGTCTCGTCTCGCAGATCATCCTCATCCTCCTCTTCAAATGAACGACCTTTACCTTTGTCAGTGGCCTCCATGTTGGACGCCACAGCGATTCCTGTGCCACGCCGGTCGTGGTCCACCCGGAGACCTCGGAAACTCCCCCGAGGCAACCATGTGGAAGAGTTCAGCCGGATGATGCAGGAAGGGCTGAGGTCCAAGGAAGACTATTTGATGGGTGGTGCAGGTAACTCGCCTCTGGATATCTTGTTGAGCCCACCGGAGGAAGAGAACGAAAAGTATTCCACCGAGTCTGAGATGGAATCTCCGTTCTCTGTGCGCTCAGTTTCAAGCGATTCGATGCCATCTTTAGAGCCTGATTTGGGCTCTCCCGTTAGCTCGCCTCAACCGCAGACACCCGGCAGTCATAAAAGCTCGTCTGAGCGACGGCCCTTGCGATATTCACCTGCCGAAGACTGTGCTCTGGATCACCCTCTGCTCGAAACAGACTTGGATGACTGTGAGATCCATGTGTTTGAGAGTCTTCCCGAGGCTACCATCCATGATACCGTCCCCTCAGAGCGCACTGCGTCCTCTCGAACATTTCCTAGTTTGAGATCGTCCTTCAAGTCGAACCTCACCGCGTCCCTACGAGCTATCAAATCTGCCGCCCAGTCGGTTTCAACGTTTACCACGCCTTCTGTACAACCAGAAGACTTCCTCACTCGGTCTTTGTTCACCATCACCCCCGAAATGACCGATGACCGCCGCCCTCCTCCCATGCAAGAACCGCCATCTCCAGCACTGCGACGATACCTGAACCCCACCCCCATCTCTCCTGCCGAGATGTGCGTCTACCACGATCATCCTCACGATAAGTCCGAGCCGAACAGTGCTTGCGCTGTCTCTATTCAGATGCAAACCTACCGCCGTTCTCGTGGCCGAGGAAACCGGCGCAATCACTTCCACGTTGTTGCCCCGAAGAACCGTAATCAGTACCACACGTACGATCCGGAGGTACCACCGATGTCACGCCAGCGTGAACCCCGCGAGAACTGTGATTTCCTTCGTATGGTTGTTCTTGAAATGAACATGCGTCGCAGCGGCAAGCTCCGTGAGGATATCCCAACACGAGCGCGCATCATGCTCCCTCCTCGCAAGAGCAATCCCTACCGCTTGACCGGGGACTACGAAGATGGTGATGATAACGACGCCGTTCCTGCTCGATGGGTGGGCATCTCGGCTTGAAATCCCACCTCTTTAAACCCCAACTCTTGGAGAAACCCACACGGCAGCGCCGGGCGCAGCCGTGGTCAGGCTCTCAGTACATATTTATCCCATTTTCCTTTCTCTTTTCCTCATTAAACCAGCGAGGCGTTGGATCCGGATACAAGCGTCCTAGCATGACACCATTTCTTTTCTCTTTCTGTGACATACCCCCTTTGAAATCTTGGCGGCTTCAAAGCCTTGCTTCCATTCCCTATGATATCCATATATCTATCTCTACAAAAACAATCAAATCTCAAAACATTCAAAAACGTATTTTTATGCTTTATTGGTCTGGTATCTGTATTACTTTCGTATGCTCTCGAGCCGCTCAAGTCCGGGTGGTGGTGACTTTCCCCCGCTGCAACGTGATATCATCCCCCCCGCAGCCACATGAGATCACTTCCCGCGTTGATCGGTCAGCCTTAATCTCCGCATGAGTGATTCGCTGCCCCGTCATCGGGTCTACAGTATCTCTCTTCCTTACTCCATTCGCTATCATTATTATTCTTCTTCGTAAGCATTCAAAGATTAATCCGTGCTCAATAAATGCCGTGGATGAGCAAAGACTAATAGAAAAAAAGGTCAGTCCCAATCGAAAATAGAGATCGAGATCTACTTAGTTAATTTGAAGGTTACTGGTACTGGAAGTCGTTCCCGATGACGGTGTCACTTTGGAACCCTGTTATGGACCGATCTAGGTCCCTTGTTTTCCCCCTCTTATCTCCTCTTCCTTTTCTATGTATGCTATGTTCATTCAATACGTAGTCTGTATAATAATCTAGTATTCTAGTCCCTATGGACTGTTTAGCTAGGCATCGTTTTTGACTAGTTTAACAAGACACTCGAAAACTCTCCGTGATAACCCCCCATTTGCATGGAGGAGTCCGGGATTTCTGATATCATAATTCGTGTAAAGACCCGGCAAAGTGTCTATGTAACAAGACACAAGACAAGACCGCTTTTGTTGAGAAGGGCATACCTGGTTACTGACTAAGGTGCTTCCTGCTCGCTCCTGTCCGGAGATGACCGTTTTTCTATGGGGGATTGCGCTCGTGATCTAGCTTGCATCCTTACAATTAACTACAGTTATAATCGTATGGCTGGGTGTTGGTGGGTCCCTGGCTTATGGCTTGGAAGGACATCCGTGGTATTCACCTCGTAGGCGGTCAGGAATACCTCTACATATATCCTTTCATCAAAACACACAAGAATGAGGTATGCTATGGTATAAAACAAAGGCTAGTAATATCTGACACCTCCAAGCATATCATCGCAGCACCTGGAATCCTATCAATGTACAATTTAGCAACAGTCCCAAATCAAATCGCCATAAAAAAGAGCAAGTGTAACAAATCACGAGGATAAACTTACTCTCTTCATCCAACAACGTCCCATGCTCCCAGCTCTCCTCCACCCAATCCAAGCTCACAAGGTGAGGTATCTTCTTCCTTGAACCATCAGCCAGAGATTTCCTCAAAGAGCTGATCTCCGCTGAAGAAATCATCTCCGTATTAACAATGACGTGAGTAACACCATGAGTCTTCAGGGAAGTGACAATACTAGCCCCTCCAAACTGTGCCGTGTTGCGCGCAAGAGTGAGACGGATATCTTTCGTGGCGAAGTTTGAAGAATCCGAATCCGAGTCACTGTTTGCATCGCCGTTGGCCTGGTGGCTTGAGGGAAAGAAGAATGTTAGACCGCGGAAGAGCCATCCACGTGGTGCGGTATAGCCTGAGTTGATTTTGTCTTGGATGTGGGTTTCGATCTTTTGGATCGAGTGGGGATCTAGGGGTCTGGGTGTCTCTTCTGTTTTGTGCATCTGCTCGAGAATCTGCCGGGAGTGTTAGCGGGTTACAGAGCCTAGAGAGGATCTTGAAAGAACATACTTCTTTCAGTTCATCAACCGTGGTGTCACGGGCGTAGCTGTCCATGAATTGGTCGACGTTCAACTTGACGTCTTCATCTTGGTCCTCCAAGGTGAAGAACATGTGTCTGTAGTTCATCAATATTAGTCTGGTCTCTATGGAGTCCTTGACGATCATCAAGGCATACCTTGGCTCGAAAGGTAAGAGGAGGTCCGGCAGACCGGCATCCTTCTCATTTTGTTTGACGCAGTCGATCAACCAGGATGGCCGGACAATGTTGGTCTGCCCGCTCTTCTGGACAGATGCCACCTTGACGGTTCCTGTATATGATCAGTATGGCCTCAGTTGAATATTTTTTTTAATAGTTAGTACTACTTACTGCGATCAGCGATGCAAATGGTGTCTTGGGCTGCAGTATTTGTCTGATAGATCTTGCCCCCGTTGGCCTTGACGAGTTGCTCAAGTTCAGCCTTTGTCTTCTTTTCCGGCACAGTTGACTCTGTCATGACGACTACATCGATGTTGTTAGCAAATGAATCTGTAGAAAAGAGGGCCTGATAGACGAACAAAAGTTAAGATGATCAAAGATATGACCAGAAGGTCCAAAGTATTGCACGTTTTCCTTCTCATCATATCCAGCGATAGTCAACGTTTTCTTCACAGCCCTTTTCACACGCTTCTGCTTCCGGGAATTGTCCACCGAAAACTCCTTTTCCCGATGTTCCTGTTCTGCGTTTGACTTGAGGTCCAAGAACTCCTGGATTGACAGAGCACTCTTCCAATTCTTGTCTTTGCGCAACTTCTTGAAGCGTGGAAAGCGGAGGGTCAATCCCATACGGAACTGATCACTCACAGACACCGAGGCTGCCTTGACACAGAGCACGACCGAGTCTGACGGCTTGATCCACATATCGGGCCGTTCATGCTGGGCGTCTCCACCCGCCAGCTCAATAAGGGTAGTTGGGGGTTTTTTGGGGTCCCATTCATTCCACTTGCCATCTGTATGATGACGCACTTCCTGGTAATCGGCGGCAGTGAAACCTCCGCCGACTTTGCAGAATGACCAGCACTTCATGGGGTCTGTACACCGCGAGGAGTTTTGATCATCAACTCGTAGACCGCACAAGAAGCTTGATAGGTTACCTCCTCTGTGACCGGAGCCGTAGTATCCACCAATGACCACTAGGTCGAGGGATTCTCCAAATTCGGTCATGTATTCTGGCTTGACTTTCATCCAGTCATCATGGCGCTCGTTTAGCCGGTATGGTGAACGAGGGTTCTTCAATACTAGACCTTCTGAAGCTTCGGCCACGACTGTTCGCAGGCATTTGTCAATATCTGCTACAGTAGTAGCTTCGTGGTACTCGAGGATCTCAAAGCGGCGATGAACAGGGATGACTGTCTTCTCCAGAGCATTGCGACGGTCGCGAAGTGTGTATCGGGTGAGATCGGTCCCGTTGAGATAGAGAATATCGAAAACACGAAAGAGTGGCCTTGGTCCATCGGAAAATGGATTGCGCTGTTCCGCCAGGGCGGCAGTCTTCAATGTGCCGAAAGGAACCGGGGCATCCTGCTTTGGATCCCACGTCACCATCTCGCCATCCAGAATGAGGCTCTGCACACCATCAACAAAGGCGTTTTCCAGATGTCTGGTCAAAGCTCCCTTTTCGTCGTATATCCCACTTCCATAGAGATAAGTGTATTCCTTGGCTTTCCGCGACCAGAAGCGGAACCTGCGACCGCCTGGCACTGATTCATCCGGAGCCATATGAAGCTGCATACGCTCTCCATCCATCTTCTCTTCAATCCAGAAGACCGGATCCTCCTCCGTTGGCCGCATTCGCGAAATCATCTTCTCAAACGAGTGCATCTGAAACTGTGCCAACTGAGGCTGAAAACACTGCATCAGCCCGATACCGCGATCCTCCGCCTCAAGTCGGATATTTGGATCGTGCAGCTCCCAACAAACCCGGCGCAAGCTACTGGAGATACTGTATAGGTTCTCGGCATCTGGATGCCAGACGTTAAAGAGTGTACGCTCCGTAGCGCCGACCTTCATCTGGCGAAGAATAATTCGAATGAGCCACGTCAGTTCGTCCGGATTCATGCGCCGGTAGAACTCTGCCAGAATGTGTATTTGCTGGTCCTCCTTCGACGCAGCTGAGAGATCGTCCAATTTCTTGTTGACTTCTTCGATCGTCATATCACCCGGTTCAGTCCGCATCGGTCGCTTCGATATGACATCGTAGCAACGCCCGGCAAAGTCGCCTGCCATTCGCGCGGCAGATACTCCTGGGAGCTTCCAGTTCAGAAGGTTGGAAGCATCCTCTGATTCCTTGTTGATCTTCATGATCTTGACGAGCATTTTTCCAATAACCTTCTCCTTTATGCCGTACATAGGTCGATCTTTATCCTTGTCCGGTAAAATCAACCGGAAGGCAGGGTAGATGTCGTCTCCAACTTCCTTGCGCCATCGCGAAATGAAACGGGCGATAATATCGCGTCGGAGCTCATATGGGTTCAAGCTTGTTGCACCTTTCCCGTGAGGTCCAGCTTTCCGTCTAGCTAAGCTGGGAGCCTGGGGTTTCTTTTTGATATCACTGAGGGGGTCGAAAAGGCTCAGATACAGATCATGGAATGGGAGTGTTGCGGCGCGATTATGAGGCCGATTAGGGTATCTGTGTTTTTGGGTGGTTAGAAAGGGAACAGATGAAACTGACAAATGACGAAGTACTTCTCATCCAGATCCTCCACCTCCACCTCCACCTGGGTATTTTCAGGGACAATCTCGTCGGAATCCATGATGTGTAAACAGTTGAAGATGGGGAAGTCTAAGTTCCCCGGATGATTTTAGGCAGCTCCGCGATAAGATAACAAGCTCGGTGCGCACGTGTGTGACATCACCCTCACTGTATTCTTACTATACTGTAGGTCTGAATTACATCGCTTCTGTGTTACAAGCAGTGTTCCAAAATGGTGCAGATATGAATTGGAAACTATTGTACATCTAAATTTAAATGTGGGGTATTTGAGGATGATCTTCAACAAGCAAAGGGATTTCTCAGCACCCCTCCGTATTCGCATTGCGGCTCTGCTCCCCTTCCGAGCCCCTTGACACAAGATCAGCCAGACGAGTCAAGATAGACACAAACCTCTTCGACTGACCCCAAGCGCTCAAACCAGAAAGAGTCTCACAGCCAACGCGTAAAATTCTCTCTGGACCCTCTGGCGCGCAAATATCTCCTACGCCTGTGACATTCCCCCTCATAGAGTGGCCTTCACGAACGAAGAGTTGCACAAGCTCATCGTCACATGGCCGGTCTAGATGAATAAAACTCGGCTCTTGCAGGGGCTCATTGCGAGAGGCTTGATTTTGTGGACTTGAGTCCTGGGATGTACCATGACATGACCCGTAGGCCCAGAGGGTTAGAACTGCGAGGAATGCAGCAACCGGCTCATGAAATGCATTCGTGGAGTACCGTCTGACGTGCCAGAGGGTTACTCCAGCATGAATAATCGATAGTCGAGCTTTGTATTGATCATGTTTGATCCAGCGCCATATATACTGCCATTCGATAGCTTGATGTCTCTTGCTCCATCGTAGCTTGTCCGTAACAAGAGATGTCGCAAGCGCGCGAATTTCCCGGAAGGGTGCTAGCAAGACGAGCCGAGCCACATGGAGATGCAGAACAGTGGGATGTTCCAGTCCGGCGGCTTTGGCGACGGTGCTGTTAGCGGTCCAGTGGAGGATGTCTAAGCAATCGCAAGCACTGTTGCGCCATTTGGAGTACGATGGGATTCCAGGGAGCCAAACGGACCCCGTGGGAATTGCAGTCTCCCGAGACTGCTTCTTTGCAGTTGGGTTCCAGAATGATAGTGGTCGGCGGAAGTAGTCACCTACTTCCCACATTCGATGATACAAAGCGTGAATGAGAAGGATATGGCTGAATTCGCCAATACCAGAGACAAGTCTCTTCTCGATGTATAGGATATGGACTGAATCATAAAGCGATTCATTCACTATCAAATTTAGCAATTGACCCAGTGTAATGGTTGAGATTGGACAGAACATACTACTAGATTGGTCCCACAACTGCTTCCAATCTTCCATCGAGTTCGACTGCCAAAGTTTTTCATGAGCGGGCAACGCAGCTTGCCCGTCATCTAAGGACAGAAGCGGCCGCTCGTCAAGATAATAAGCAAGCGTGCAGTCCAAAAGCTTTCAAATAATGATTAGCAAATTTCCGAATCTGGTTCTTCAGGCGAAACTTACCCAAACACAGTAGCCGGTCCGTTTCCGAGTCTCATCATCAATCCATTTTTGCCATAGGACTTCTCCGGAAATCCTGCCTGACTCCTTCAATGGCTTTGATGCAGCCAGTAGTTTCTTATCTTCTACCAGTCTCACAAGTTCTTTGAAAGCGCTCAAGGCAGATAGCTTGTCTTTTTCAATGCCACTATGGAATAGTCCGATACAGTTGAGCAGCATGGCCTGGAGTAGGCCCAAGGGAGTAGGTCCAGCGTGGCGCTTTGCTTTCTGTAGATTGTTAGTTGTGATGCCACATGAAAATTTCTCAAGGGAGGAAAAATAGGCTTACCTCGACATGTATGGCCCGGCGGAGCATCTCGTGGAAGGCGGCTGTGCACTGATCGGCATCATGAATACTAGAGCTGTGGCACCCAATGGCGAGAATAGCCAACGCCAAGACCCAGTGGCATTGATTCACGTCGAACGTGGAGACATGGAAAATAGGATATACCGCTTGGAATGAATCCAAGTAGCAGGCAAGGTACCGGGTGCATTCTTCCGGCCTGGGGAAGTTTTCGGTCTCGAACATCTCAAAGAACGGATTATCATTGCGGCAGAGTAAGAGGAAATTGCGATAAAGTTCGTCGTAGGTTGCAGCTTCGAGGGGTCGAATCGAATGGAGCACTTCCTCGGGGATGTTCTCCATGTAGACCTCCTGCACACCCGGGAAGCCGAATCGACGTGTGTTGTTTTCGGAAAACGCTTGCCCCGTGGTAGCTGGTAGGTCGATTGAGGAGGTAGACCAGGGCGTTTGTTTCTTCCTGTATCTTGGAAGCCTTGCACCACCGCCATCGACGTAGAAGTCGGCTGAACGCTTGGCAGAGTCGACTGATTCCGCGTGCGGTGATGCTTCGCTACCGACATGGGAGTATCGCCTGGGACTTCCCATATCAGTACCCAGAGAAAGAGGGCCGGAGGGAGTATGGGTGTTGTTTTCAGGGACCGAGGGGCTTATGTTGTCAGCGTTGATCACCGAAGGCTGCCAAGTGAATCGCGCTGCATAATTATCCGGGAGAGCACCTTGAGGGAAATGCTGCGGGGCCCTCGAAGATTGGGATTGGTCGCTTGATGGACCGGCGAAGAACTCGTTGGGCAGCCAATTGATCGTAGATAGCATCGATGGATCAAAGATTGAAGGGTCGAAACCTAATGCCATCTCTGGGTTTCCCGTCATGTCTATATCCATACCCACACCTGGGCCAGCCATTCCTGTCTCCACGTCTCTCATTTCATGTACGAGATTAGCCGTGGTGCCCACGGGGAGCATACCGGAATCTGGAAGTTCGCCATAACCTGGATTGTACTCTCCATTCGGATACACACTCGGTGGTAAGGTGGGAGCATCGGCAGCTGGATTAGCAGATGGAGTATAAAGTTGAGGATTCGAAGGGCCTGCAACAGAGCCCCGCCCATCTGATGAATTCTTCTCTGAACGAGGGTTCGATGGGCTCGGAAAGGGGTGTATTGATGCCTTGGGTGATGTCGGAGTATTGTTCATTCCATTAATCGAAAATTGTCCCAGTTGGTGGGAGGGAATATCATTGTTCATGTGGGTGGCAGCCGCATTATTTCCACTGGGCCGAGGAGACTGGTTTCGAGGCGACTGAGGTTCTACTTCCAGTGTCTCCAGGTGGAGAGTCGAGGGTCCTTTCAAACTTCCATTGCGGAGTCTAGCTTTGGACCGTCTCTCCGTCGGATATTGACATTCGAGCGAGCGAGTATCACATCGGCCGCATGGCATGCCCCCACTACATCGAACCCGGGCTGTCGCGCAGCTAAAGCAAGCCCTGAACGTTTTGACGGTGATACGATGCGGGCGATCTTTGCCTCCCTCACCCCCGGGAGTATGGTGACTCAATTCATGTCGATGCAAGGTGTCGCTATATCCATAATTGGCCAAGTCAGTATATACCGGCCTCATTGATGCCACTCGACGGAAGAAATTCAACCGCCACCTACGTTCTGGAGAAATGGCGTCCACACTGTGCGCACTCGAATGGTTTTTCTTTGGTATGACTGCGCAAATGCCGCTTCAAATGTTCCGGACGTCGAAAAGTGCTGCTACAGACAGTACATTGAACCTGGCCAGCGCCGGCACCCTGTTCGGCTCGGTCTCCACTGGCGTGATGATTCGGGTCTTGCTCGCGATCCACCGAGTCCCTTGCGGGGGAAGTTACGTCGGCTGTGAGATCGCCGGCGTCGGCATGGTCAGTCTCAGTCTCCGAGAGCATGGCGGCTCCAGGGGGTGCATCCAGACCAGATGCGGCATTTCCAAGGCGACGAGGAATGATTCATGCGATGCACGAAAAGGAGGGGAAAAGCCCGGGGGGGTTGGGGGGATCTGGGGGGCTCACAGGCTATAAATTGAGAGAATCGTAGAATATCCACTGCCAATTGGAGAGGGGGAAAGTTTGGGGGATAAATTGGGTTCCATCCATTTGTACGCTTGCGGAGAAACGAGAATTGCGATTGGCTCATTGGGGGCATTGAAACGGGCCAGCTCGGTTAAATTTGGGGAGATTTGAATCTGGGGAAAGAGACTTATTGAAATGGTTAGAGAGTTGGTGGTACTATTCTATATTGGATAGTAGAGCTATACCTATGGCTATGTTTGTTGCAGAGACCTATTCGATTAGCCTAATCGACTACCAGCTGATACTTTGACTGACTGGATGGTATACATTATCCTACTGCTATATGCTTTTCAAAAGTTCGGATAACTAGAAGCTAGATTAGTCGAGATCGTCGAATAGCTAGCACGAGAATAAGTGCTCATAGTTACCTTTCACTAGGATGATATTATCAATTAGGCTATTCATTCTCTGAGTTTCAACTGAACTCTTGCATATGTATTTAGTCGTATACTGTATAGTATTGAAGCTGAAAAAACGGTGCCGTGCACGGTCGGCCTTTTTCTGCCTTCTGCCAGCGGCGTCATCTTTTGCCGTTCTCACCAGCTGCAGTGCAACCTGGAAAGTTTCGAGTCTTTCCCCATTCACCCCCTCTTTTATAGTCTTTTCCCTGTCTTTGCTCTCGCTGGATCGGAAAACCGGGGAAATGAACGGCGAGATCGCCGCCGCCAAACCGCGGTTGGCTCCCCCGGCCTCCCGAAACAACTCCGCGTTGCAGGGCGCCACTATCGCCTTTTCCAACTCCAAAGCATCATCCAATGTGGCCTCACCACCCTCTGCCGCCGCCAGAGCCGCTGTAGCTAGCACTCTGAATCGGCATGCCGACCGTTGCCTCGAAATGGAGTCTGAGAATGCGCCCGTGGTGGGCTCCGTGAGGGACAAGATTGGCTTGTTCGCAGCCAACAACACCCTGCCGCCGCCGAGAGCCGTGTCGAGAGGACGAACTCCGCCGCCATCCGTCGGACAGATTGCAGCGCGTCTTGCCATCGAGAGGTCTCCTTCGAGGGTACAGCAAGCAACGGCCGCCGTGGCTGCCGCCAAGATCAGTGCTGCGCGCAGCGCAAGCAGAATGCAGTCGCAAGCACCCGAAGAACGACGAGAGCTACGCTCGCCCACTCCTATTCGACCCAGAGATACCGCTAAAGAGAACCCCGTCAATGCCATGCTTCGAGATGGCCTGGCTCTTTCCGAGCCCGAATCAGAACCCGAATTATACAAGAAACCCCCGTCTCTCCCACCTCGCGCAGCAAGCGTCCGCGTCCCGGCGACCAGCCCCCATCCCTCCGTTAGCTCTCGAATGACCACAGTTTCTCTCGATGATACCAAACCGAATCTTCCACCGCGAACCGCCCCCTCGCGGGCATCCACGCGAAATCCGGTCTTCACCGGCACCCCGCTCCTACGCCCTTCCACACCCAGTATGGCTTCAGTATCAGGGCTTTCATACCATAGCAGCTCGAGCGCGAATGAACCAGGCATGGATGAGGAAGCTCTCTCAAACGCGATTGTCGCATCTTCTCTTGCATCCGCGCGAGCATCCCCTGCGACGAAGCTTGCCCCGCCGCCTCCTCCTTCACGACGACGAGCGCGGTCCCGGTCAATACTACAATTTGCACACTCTCCCAAGAGTGATCTATCACGGACGCCGAGTCCACCCAAGGGCATGCCGATGACGCTACGCGGCATGCCGAAGGCCGAAGAAGCCGACGCCCGCCGCCGCCACAAGATGAACCTGCTCCACAAACACCCCCACAAGCATCATGAAGGGGATCGCAAACGATGGAGGCGTGAAGTCACAGAGAAAGAGCGCAAACGCTACGAGGGCGTTTGGGCATCTAATAAGGGGCTGTTGATTCCTCCTGACCGAAGGAAAACCGGAGGTGGGCCGAATGGGGCCGAGAAAGGCCCGCCTGCGTCAGAAATGGTGTTGAACCTGGTGGCGCGAGAGATCTGGTCCCGCAGCCGACTGCCACCCGCCGTGTTGGCGCAGGTGTGGGATCTGGTGGATAGCCAGCAGATCGGCCTTCTGACGAAAGAAGAATTCGTGGTTGGAATGTGGTTGATCGACCAGCAGCTGAAAGGTCACAAACTACCCGTCAAGGTGCCTGAAACCGTGTGGGACAGTGTGCGGTATGTGACGGGCATTAAGCTTTCATCCGTTGGGCCCAAGGGCTGAAGATCGACCGAGTCTTGAACAGTGTGGATAAGATGGGATTTGGATGAGTACATATTGTCTGACTCAGGTCTGATGTGCTGTGTGTGGAGTATCTTGTACTGAATTATGCACAGTACATTTGGCATAGTTAGGGTGTCGATGTGGGATTAGCTGCCGAAAGCCTGAACCTCCTATAGATAGTAGAGAACCCTGATGCGCAGGTCCGCAGTGGGGCTCTCGAAATAAGCTGATCTAACGAACCTGTTGAACGCAGGTTGGTTATCTTTGACAGTATTATTTCTTGTCTTATCCTGCAGGGTAGTATACCATAGTAGTAGCTGCCTGTGTGGATTGATGCACATCCCGATTCGTAAATGATTCGGGGTTCAAACTTCTGCAGATTGATCCATCTACGTATGCCAAGTTGGATCAGGCAATGAACTATTAGCTACTGTATATCCATCCCTTGGTCGCCTTCTTGAAGGCTCCACTGTCAAAGCTGAAAGCTGCCCAACAATGGACAAAGATACGTCGCAAGTTGACCATGCTGATTGATCCATTGAGGACCCAAAGTCAATATTCAGGCCTAAACCCTCCAGTGCCCGAGTTTTTGTGTGTATAAAGTACCATCTGCATACTTTGTATGATTTGAGACGAGACTTTCAAGAAATCCGGACTGGCCACGTGACTGGCGCGTGACAGGAAGTTCTTCCCGACCAAAGAGATTCATTCGATAAAAACGAAGAGAGAGAAAAAAATTGAACTTCATGGATTCCTCATTATATCCATCATATCTATCATGTCCACTTTCCATCCCTGGCGACACGAGAGAAGCACGACTTAAAAAGGAAAAAGCTCCCCTGGAACTTAACTCGTAGTTGACAAATTGGAAGTGTCCGCCGCACCGCGAAGCAAATCCCGAATCTCCACGGCTCGGGATTTGGATCACCAACGATCAAGCAATCAGCGCACCGCTTCTATATCAGGGCTCTTCTTCATTCTTTCTCTCGGGATTCTTTCTGTGCCATCCGGGCTGAAACCCAACTACCAAAGAAAACACAAGGCACCAGCCCCCCCTTCCACCATTATTGCCCAAACAACAAAAAGGGCAAAAAAGGCAGTCAGTCAGACAAAAAGATCCCGACTAAGAGGGCCTGGCGGGGGAGTTAGCGGAGTATCGCCCCATGTCATCCCGGCTGTGTGATTCGCCATGGTCAACGCTTTTCAGAACGATTGCGGGCTTGTCGAGACGGCGCCTCGGCCAATTCGCAAGAAATTCGCCAAACCGCCCGTCAAAGTAGCTTGTTTGCCTTGGTGCGTCTTTAATGCCGACGCCCCAATCGCCAATCGCCGTTGGCCCAGCGGATGAGGATTCGTTGCTAACTTGTCGTCCCTAGTCGCGCTTCCAGAACGCGCTGTGGCGGGCAGGAACCCTGTTCCAATGTATTTGTCATCCTTTTTTTCAATCCCGTCATTTTCCCTCATTTTCCGGGGTACTTTGTTCCTCGAGGTGTAGCTGGCGGCTCGCACAGCTCACGCGGTAGATTGGAGTACTAACTAAATCATCTTTTAGTGTGTCGCCAAAGGCCGAAAATGCTCATACCTGCCCAGTAAACGGGGTGGGCCACGCAAGAAGAAGCAAAAGGCCTCGCCCTCTCCAGAAGAAGAGGCGCCGCATGAAGATGCACAGTATGCTGTGGATCCCTCGGCGGATTTCGATGAGCGTATGAATTACATGCCGAGCGATAAGCTGTACATCCGTATCACTAACAATGTCACAGCGCCGGGGATGTTTACTCAAATCGACGTGCTGTCTCTACCGGGCGCAGGTCTGCGCCATCTGGACTTCCCACAGGTGGGCTCTCTATTTCAGGGCTTCTTTGCCGGAGATGAAAGTCCATCTCATGTTCATATGGGGGCTATGCCGTCCCCCATGAGTACAACGTCATGTCTGGTGAGGACCTACGGGAGTGAACCGGAAATGTAAGTCCTGAACTGCTTCATCCCCCTCGCAGATCCCGTGTGGAATTTCTAACATGCAACGACAAGTTTAAACGCCTATTATGATTTCATCCATTCTTATTTCCCCATCTTACCGCCCCGGGCATCAACACAGTTTCAGGACCGACCATTGCATTGTCCCGTCTCGCCGGGTCCATCATCAGAGCCGCTCATGATTTATAGGCCTCGCTCGCCGCTGAGTCTGGCGATATCGGCAATTCTGGCTCTCATCCCACACCCAGACGACCCAGAATCATCTTCAGCTGCATCTGTTCTTCAACGAAGGACGTACGCGCATACATTTGCGCAATTAGCGAATTCTATCATTGAGACAGAGTGTGATCTGGAGCTGTCTTCCACTGATCCTGGTCAAGCATTATCAAGTGCACGGCCTTCGGTGAATCGAGAAAGGCTTCATCCTATGACTCCAGAGGATCTCGAGACCCTTCTAGCCCTGTTGATTCTTTCGGTATACGAGTACTCACAACGGGGAAATCTTCTTAAGATGAGATATCGTGCCGGTCAAGCATTGGCTCTTGCTTTGGATAAATCGCTTCATTGCTGCACGGATAATGATGAATTTTCTGAAGCTCGGCGGAGAGCTTGGTGGATGACGGTAAATCACCTTACATCTGCCTTTTGTTTCATTGTGGCTCATTTTCGTATAGTATTATTGCGTCATTCAAGGCTCCATTGTGAGCACTACTGTGAGTCTAAACTCCCAAGTTCAGCTATATATACAGAGTGATATCTAATTGAGTGACAGCCCCCGACGATAGTCATCAATGACCCACAGTTTACGACGCCATACCCACGTTTCGAGTCTGACGCTGAGGTCTGTTCTCTATCTGCCGAATACGCCTTGTTAGCTATCAGCCCGCTAATCCCTGTACTAGGGCTGGTCCATTCTTATCCAAGCACAACAAGTCCTGGTATCAGCGACTCAGTTCATCTCCGATCTAAATAAAAGTCTCACGTCACAAACGGGTCTACATTATATTTTTGAACGAATGCAACAGCTCGATTCCTGGACCAACTCGGTGATTGTGCAGACAGATATGCTTCCCTTGGTTTCTCCCGAGCCGGACTTTGGTGATCGCCGTGAAACAATCACTGCCCAGAGTATCCGGGCAATATCCCGGATCAAATTGTCAAGGTACGCACCTTTTTCGAAGCCGCTGCATACTTATCAATCCACCTTCTAACTTGATTCAGCGCACAAATCAAAACCCATCGCTTCCGAGCCTTCTCAGACATCCCCATCTTCATAAAAAGACACTGCGACCTAACAGCCGCCAACCCAAGCAACGCACCAACCAAATCCACCATCCAAGCACCCGGTATAAACAACGTCTCCTGCTCATGCAGCAACCTCGACCACTTCCAACGCGCCTCCTCAACCGAATACATGACCCCCTCCGACTCCTCAACCTCGTCCGACACCCACCCCTACATCCCCCAATACCCACAATACCCCTTCGCCTCCGGATTCCCCTACAGCCCACAACACTCTGCAAAAATCTGTCTACGCTCTGCACTCACTATTTCCCGCATGTTCGAGGCTTTGCCTTATCCACAGCCGTTATCTGAAGGCGGGTCACAGGCGCAACATCAAGCGGGTGGTCAGCCTCTGCCTAGGACAATGCCTTCGTTCGCATGCTGTCTTATGCAAAGTAGTTATGCGATGTTTATGATATTTTACAAGGCGCGTGTGGCGAAGCAACTCTCGCCGGATGTGGAGAGTGAACTTGTGAGTAATTCCACTGAACAGCTTGTGGAAGAGCTGAGGCGGGGTCTGGAGCGGATTATTGCGGCTGTGTCGAATTATTCGTTTGCTTTTGAGGCGTTGGATGGGATGCGAGGTTGGTGTTTTCCTTACCCTCTCCCTCCTTTGTGATTCACCATGATTTACTGACAATCTCGCAGACGAAATTCAGGGTGCATATCAAACGGCGTTCCCTACTGCATCTGTTTAGCGGATTATCTACGCTATCTTTTTCTTTTCATTTGTTGCATTTAATGCGAAGGTCCTTATTTCCTCCTCACCTTCCCCTATCTCTCCACTACTTACGACTTCAAGAAAGGCTTTTTCTGTACACGGCGCTATCTTCCTGGTTCAAATCTCTCTTATGATACATATATCTATCTCGGAACAAACCACAATAAACACCGCGTACACAAATTGTCAAAAATCGCAGATCTAGCTAGATACACGTAGAACAAACGAAAAACAAAGCAAAAAATGATTGACTGGGGGAATAAAGCAGAGGGAACTGTATATTTCCTCTATGATGCCGCTAAAGTGGAGAAAAGAAAATCGCTAAACCTGGCAAAGAAAAACACACCCAAATCCTCATATGATCCTGTCCATGATAAACCTCTAGCAAAAAAGCAAAGCTGTTCTATGCTTGGCATGTTACAGCTTCGACCGGATACCCTCGAGTCGAAACTTGACATCCTTCAAGACCTTACTCGACGGCTTCCAGTCATCGAATTGGCGAAGTAGTTCCATAGTTTCTTCGTGTAGCACGCGCCTGACGTATTCCTCTTCGAGGAGACCGCGCATCGCGAAGGGCAGGATATATGGATTCGGGGAAACGGCGGGGCTGGATCGTTTGATGCTCAATTTGGCGTCTGGGACGGAGGATGTTTCGAGAGCAAATTGGATAGCCATGCTGGTAATGGATGTTAGTATTTGGTACGGGAACACGTATATTGGTGGAGACATACTAGTAAACGGCTTCGTCGTCGTACAGACGGGAGTGTCCCTCGCCTGTGTATAGACTGCCGGCCAATGGACTGCTTAGTTCACGGATCAAGCCGTGATCTGGAATACCGAGGTTGCGTAGTTTAAGAGCAAAGCCAACAAGGTGGGAGAGGCTAGCCAGAGCTATTAGTATAAGGGCAATAGTGAGGTTGTGTTTAATACTTACAAGCTTGGAGCATGGACCCTGCCATCTACAAACACAGAGCGGTAGATGTATGGGTGAGCCACCGTGGAGAATAAGGAAGACTGCCAGGTATGGTTAGTTGAGAGTCCCAGCAATAGCATATATGACAAACCTACCTCTAAGGAAACAAGCTGATCGTCAATGCTTCCAATATAAGATATACGAACTCCGAAATCAAGAGCGCGCTTCAAAGCAGTCTCGTATTCTTTGGAGACCTTGCTGAAGGGTAGTTCAAAGTCAAACAGCTCTCCAGCAGATCCACTGATCCACCGGGAACGGTAAGAAGAGAATGGACCCATGTTCACACCAGCCATAGCACAAACTCCCACGCGGGAAGCATTGACACAGCCAAAGGAAATCAGCTTCGCAACAAGCATGATTGACACTGGGACTCCTTGACTGTGGCACGCCACTAGGATGAAATCGGCCTTGCGAATTTCTTCCATCCAGTTGAGAAGGAGCTTCCACAATAAGTCGACCCGCTCTGCGATACGGCCTTCGCCTTCCAGCGCGATCTTGCCTATCTCACAGGTATAGCCATGATCTGCCGTGTATTTTCGAATAGCCTCCGTGGCCATGTTCGAGAATCGGATAGATGTTCCCGTAGGCTGTCCAAGCACGCTCCGAATCAACGGAGCAGGAAAATACCCATGAACGCCGATGGCCAGGGCGCGTTTAATTCGAGGAGGTTCTTTAATTCGGGAAACATGATTATGCTCCGGGCCCTTGGTGTAATGTAGTAACCGGCCGAGACTCTGCAGCAACGATGGTGACTCCTCCATTGCAAATGTATCTTCGAATTTTGGAAGTACTTGATTAGGCAGGATTCTTTGTAATGTCTTTGATGCAGTAACATCGGCTGGTCTCGGCTCGACGGGTGGTGTTGGAATAGTGGTAGCTTCAACGGCGGACACAGTTCCGTCTTTCGTACGGCCATCCTTGGATGGTTTGATTTTCAAGCTTCCCTTCTTGGTGACATTGACATTAGTCTCGGGGGTTGGCTCAAGTGATGTCGGTTGGGCTGTTGTTGTATCCGATGTCACTGTCGCTTCCACAGCTTCGACTTCTTGAAGTTTACCTGGCGTAGCATCCTTGGCAGTATCTTTAGACCAGAAAGACCAACCCGAGGACTTCGTTGTTCCAGCAGTGGTCTGCGGAATATGAGGCGCATCTTCTGGCCGTTCTGAAGGGTCTTTCGGCGCCATATCCAAGTCTTGATCCTTGCATGCACTAGTGTCTCCCTGTGATGGCTCCGTTGCAAGCTGTTCCTCCTGCTTATTTGCTGGACCCACCCCGTACCACATCTGTAGCCACGACCGTTTCTGAGCCGTTGGGGTCGTTTCGATTGTATCTCCACCCTGCGCTGATGTTTGCTCCGGCTCGTGATTCTGTTGTACTTCTGCTCCACTGGTGTCCGCCACGATTGGATGGGGTTCGGCTTGCTTAGCAGTTTGGTTCTCAACAGATGTCTCTGCCTCTGCTGCAGATTCCGGACCACTCGGCTTGTCCTTTTCTGTTGGCCCTGACCTATATATCCATGAGAACCATCCGACAGACTGCTCAGTTGGCGCTTGGGTTGCTTGTGGAGTAGTGGGCTCAGTCCCAACGTTCTCAACGATCGGCTCTTCTCCTTCCACTGATTTTTCCAGAGGTTTCAAAGTATTTGGTTCCGGTGTCTCTTGATTCGGCGTTGTTTCTGCAGCTACAGGTGTCTCAAGGGTATCCAACGCTGTTGTAGAAGCTGAACCGTCCGACGCAATATTAACTCGAGTCGTGGTAACGTCGGCAGGGAGAGATCTAGTCGATGCGCCGGCTTTCTTGGTCAACTGTATCGAAGGATGGCGGTTTTGTCTGGGTGTGTCGAGAAGAGAGGCTGAGGAGTTCACAACGCTGGAAGCTACGTTTTGCGCGACCGATATGCTCTCACGGGCAACCTCGGTAACTGGAGCTGCCTTGGACGTACGCGAGATAGCCGACCATGATCCTGGGTACCAGCTCTATAAGGGAAGGAAACAAGTTATTAGCTATATACTTGTGAGGCATCAGCATTCTGATCAGCTCCGACATACCATACGGCTCTGTGTCTGGGAGTCTGAGCGGTCTCGGGCTGCATTGTTCGGAGACGCGGGGGATAGTGAGTCCGCGCCAGAGGGGCTGGCTTTCACTCTCTTGCGAGATCCCTTTGTGGTCATGGAGGCGGGGGTAGTATCATCAGGAGATCTGGATCGCTCTAGAAGAAGAATACAAATCTCAAAGACAGATCTTGGGGAGCTCCCACCAAGCGCCACGAACCGGGGGTCTGATATCACGCACGTCACATGTTGGCCTTGTTGGCCTGGGCCGGGTGCCTGGTTTATAGCCTCAGGCGCCAACAATTCGCTGATGGAATGGAAGGCGGTGAGCGATAAGTTCGACTTTTTTTTTCTCTCCATCAGCCGCCAGGGTAAAAGTATACAACCTCCGACGTTCTTTTGTCTACGTTTGCATTTAGGGCAATCGGGTCTTTGATAAGACCGCCCGTGATTCAAAATGGCGATCCAGAAGAAGGTGAGTTCTAAGTGTGTCTTTCATGGTGACTACCTGTACTAATTGGCTCCTAGCACGGAAAAGGTCGTTTGGATAAATGGTATCGCCTGGCCAAAGAGAAGGGCTACCGTGCTCGTGCTGCGTTCAAGTTGATCCAGTTGAATAAGAAGTATGGATTCTTGGAGAAGAGCAAGGTTTTGCTTGATCTTTGTGCGGCCCCAGGTGTAAGTGTTCTCCTGCACGATTCTATCCTCCAAGGCGATCTCATCTCTAACAATACCATAGTCGTGGTGTCAAGTGGCTGCGGAATGTATGCCTGCACAAAGTCTCATCGTCGGTGTCGATCTTGCTCCTATCAAACCTATCCCTCGAGTCATTTCCTTCCAGAGCGACATCACCACCGACAAGTGTCGTGCTACGATTCGATCGCATCTGAAACACTGGAAGGCCGACACGGTTCTTCACGACGGTGCGCCCAACGTTGGTACAGCCTGGGTTCAGGATGCTTTCACGCAGGCCGAGCTTGTGTTGCAGTCTTTGAGATTGGCTACGGAATTCTTGTGTGAGGGCGGAAACTTTGTCACCAAGGTCTTCCGGTCCAAGGATTACAACCCTCTGCTGTGGGTCTTCAAGCAGCTGTTCCAGTCGGTCGAGGCCACCAAGCCTCCCTCGTCGCGTAATGTCTCCGCCGAAATTTTCGTCGTCTGCCGTGGCTACAAGGCGCCCAAGCACATGGACCCCAAGTTCCTTGACCCCAAGCACGTCTTCGCCGAGTTGCAAGATGCGACTCCCAACTTTGAAGCCAAGGTTTTCAACCCAGAGAAGAAGAAGCGAAGGCGTGAGGGTTATGAGGAGGGAGACTACACTCAGCACAAGGAAATCCCGGTTACTGAGTTCATCAACACTACCGATCCCATTGCGATCTTGGGTGGATACAACAAACTGAGCTTCCAGCAGCCCATAGGTGGAGATCTTGCCATGTCTACTTTGAATAGGCTCGAGGAGACGACAGACGAGATTCGAACTTGCTGCGAGGATCTCAAGATTCTCGGTAAGAAAGAATTCCGCAACCTGCTACGATGGCGTTTGAAGGTACGGGAGAAGTTCGGTCTCGCCGTCAAGAAGAAGCAAGGGGAGGATGGTGAAGGCGAGGAAGTGGCTGAGGTCGCCCCAATGGACGAGGAGTTGGCGATCCAAGAAGATCTCATGCGCATGCGCGAGAAGGAGAACGCTCGCACCAAAAAAGAAAGGCGCAAGGAGAACGAGAAGAAGCGCAAAGAGATTGTTCGGTTACAGATGCACATGACCACTCCCATGGATATCGGCATGGAGCAAATCGGACCCGGAGGAGAAGACTCCACATTCTCCCTCAAGCGTGTGGATCGACTAGGTGCCAGAGATGCCGTGGTCAATGCCCGCGATGTGCCCGTCGACAGCGAGAGTGAGGATGAGTCTGACTCGAACGAGGATAGCGACGATGACGGTGACCGTCTGGAACGGGAACTCGATGGAATGTACGAGATGTACCAAGAGCGCATGGAGGATCGCGACTCGAAATTGCGCGCCAAGAAGGCTCGCAAGAACTACGAGGCCGACGAATGGGAGGGATTCTCCGAGGACAATAAGAGCGACGACGAAGAGGAGGAAGAGGAAGAAGTCGACTCCGACGAGGAACTCTCTGGGGATGCTGTGCCCAAGTCCGGTAGCCTTTCCAATCATGCTTCTATGTTCTTTGACCAGGATCTTTTCCAAGGAATAGGAGAGGAAGAGGAAGAGGAAGAGGACGAGGATGATGAGGAGGAGGAGGAAGAGGAAGAAGAAGAAGCTGTGGAAGAGGATAGCGAGGCGGATGAAGAGGAAGATGTCCCCGCCCCTACATCCAAGTCCAAGAACAAGAAGGAGACTAAGAAGGATCCTAAGAAGAAACAAGAGTCCGAATGGATCGACTCCGACGAAGAAATCGAGGAGCCCCAGGATCCGCGCAAGGCTAATGGTCAACTGGGTAAATGTCTTCCCACACCATATCGATATGCATGTCCCCTGTTACTAACATCCACCTCGCAGACATCGATATCATCACTGCCGAGGCTATGGCTCTTGCACAGGCGATGGCTTCCGGCGAGAAGAAGTCACAAGATATTGTTGACGATGGCTGGCATCGCTATTCGTTCCGTGACGTTGATGGTCTGCCAGAGTGGTTCCTTGACGATGAGGGCCAGCACAGCAAAATCCAACGGCCTATCACCAAGGCTGCTGCGGCTGCCATCAAGGAGAAGCTGCGTGCTATCAACGCCCGTCCCATCAAGAAGGTGATGGAGGCCAAGGGCCGCAAGAAGTTCAAGGCTGCTCAGAAGCTGGAGAAGCTGCGCAAGAAGTCTGCTCTTCTGGCGGATGACGAGGCACTGAGCGAGCGTGATAAGGCACAGGCCATCTCGAAGCTGATGGGCAAGGCCACCAAGAAGAAGCCCAAGCAGCAGGTCAAGTTGGTTGTGGCAAGAGGTGCCAACCGTGGTATCTCTGGTCGTCCTCGTGGTGTGAAGGGCAGGTACAAGATTGTGGATTCTCGTATGAAGAAGGATATTCGGGCGCAAAAGCGACTGGCGAAGAAGAAGTCATGATTGATTTGTGCATAGTGTATAGATTAGACCAAAAGTTGGATGATACCCGAGTGCATAGGGGTCGAAGAATAGCAATTTGTTTTGGAAATGCAAGCCATGTCAGTTAAGATTATAGTGTAGTTTGTAGACTATCTCGCTAGTTTCTGCTACTACTGTTTAAGGGTGCAGTAGTTGCAGCCCGAGTACCGACGCCGGAGTAACTCTTCCGCACTAATTTGCGCGCCAAGACGAACCCGCGACCGCGGCGGTGGTTTCCCCGAGTGGCGCTGCTTATCGATTACCCTCGTGGAATCCAACTCTTCTCGCTCTTCTCTTCTCTTCTATCTCTACTCGGCACTTCGCTATTATTCGGGGCTTCTCTTCATTTATATACGGGCCTTCCCCACCCCTCATGTTTGTCGCGTGCATACGTTAGCCGTTTCAGCATTCCTTTCTTGTCCATATCGTCCGTCTTTATCCGCATTTTTACCCCCTCCCCCCCCAAAAACCCCGATGGGCTTTTTCGACCACCTCCAGAAAGGAGGGGCTTTTTCGCTACAGGCGAAGAAAACACAAGTTCGCAAAGTCGTTCAAACAAAACCGGCTGCCCCTACAAGGCCAACCGCACAAACTCCCGATTCTCGGTCCCCTCGAGTCCCGTCCTCGTCAGAACGGAGCCGCAAGGCGCACGCGCTCACAGCCCGATCGGTTTCGAGTGACGCAGACGCCCGCCCCTCCAAGCGACTGACGACCCCCAGCCGCCCACGCAAACGACCGACCCCGGAGACGCGCCTCTCGAGTGACGATGACGACGATGTTGGTGACAGCGATACTTCCTTTGAAGTGCGCAAGCGTGCGCGAACAAGCGCCAGTACGGAGCCTGACCCGGAGCGGCGCATTCGATCCGTGAAGGCTTTCTCGGAGGAAGGAAGTCGGCCGTTCAAGATGGTACATGCTGCCGATATTACATCAGGCCAGAAGGCAGGAAAATTTAAGCCGGCCTTTGGCGCCGCGAGCAAGCCCAAGGAAATTCTTCTACAGTACCCCAGTGCTTGCCAAAAAGAAAGGTACGTGTGCCAAGTGGCCAGCTTGATATTGAAGAGACTGACCGATCCGACTGCTTGAGCAGATTCGACTCCATGGTACCCAAAGACAACGATGAATTCCGGCCTATCGACGATATTGTCCAGGTGATCGAGACCGTCGCCGATAATTACATCCCGACCGAAGAGGCAGAAGAATTCAATGACGAGACAACTGGCATCAGGCGGAGACTGCGCAGGGCGTTAGCAGTGACATCGGACGCGCAATTCCGTGAGGCTGTGGATGATTATAATAAGGCGGTTGAGCGGTTGAGGCTTAGCGGCAGCTTGGCGAAGACTCTGGATGAAACTCAGCGCATCAACCTACCATGGGTTGAGCGTATTCTCAACCAAACCTATGCCCGTACGGTATCCCCTCGAGTCGAGTCTCTGCGGCAGTATGAGAACGGCACAGACAACGTTTATGGCGAACTTCTCCCTCGATTCATCAGCAACATCTTCAAGGAGACGAAGTTGAAGTCGGGCCAAGTGTTTGTCGACCTTGGCTCCGGTGTGGGCAACGTTGTCCTGCAAGCCGCGCTCGAAATCGGTTGTGAGAGTTGGGGTTGTGAGATGATGGCCAATGCTTGTGATTTGGCAGAGTTGCAACAGGCCGAGTTCAAAGCCCGTTGCCGACTTTGGGGAATCGCGCCAGGCAAGACACATCTTGTCCGTGGTGATTTCCTCGAGCAGGATAGCATCATCAATGTCTTGAAGCGGGCCGACGTGGTCCTCATCAACAATCAGGCATTCACGCCGCAGCTCAACAATGAGCTGATCAATCATTTCCTCGATATGAAGGAGGGATGCAAGATTGTTTCATTAAAGTCTTTTGTCCCTGCCGGCCACAAGATTCAATCTCGCAATCTCAACTCTCCTATAAACCTCCTGAAAGTCCAGCAAAAAAACTACTGGTCTAACAGTGTCAGCTGGACCGACGTGGGTGGCACATACTTTATTGCCACTAAAGATAGTTCGCGCTTGAAGGCTTTCATGGACGACTCTTTTTGAATTACTAGGCAGCACTCAACGTGTTCCGATCCGCACATGCATGACTTTGGACGCCTGCACACTTGTCTATAAATTGTGCTTTGGTTCTGTCCTGTACATTACATTTTTTTTTTCTTTTCTTGGATATATCCCTTCGTTGATTGTGTGATACCAATTCCAGTTGTATAAACATGTTTATTACCATCTTTGTTATGGTAGTATAAAGACAAGTCTTTTCCAGGTATTCTGATTCAATGTACATCTAATTCGTAGTCATCTAGGGTATTGAAAAGCTATCTGCGGTTATTCTGGTTCCTGTCCAGTGTGTGGCCACGATTAGGAGAATTTGAATGCATCGTTCATGGCATCTGCTTCTTTACCCATTCTGGCCATCCATCGATCAACAAGCTCTTTGTTCTCTCGCTGAAGCTCCTTTGACTTCTTCTCGGCCATATTGAACTCGAGGTTGAGTGATGCCAACTCGGCTTGGAAATCCTGTGGCAGTCGAGTCAGGATGATTCAAGCTCAAGCATGCACGGAGGTAAATAGCCTTGTGATGCCATGAAATAGAATCACCTACCTCCAACAGTTTCGTTTTCTCTCGTAGCTCCTCGTCTCTGTCTTTCAGGCGTTTCCCCAAAATGGCTTTCTCACTTTCCAACGTGTCGAGGCGCCGGCCATCGCGGTTGCTTTTCTTACGCAGCTTCTCGGCTTCTATGTTCAGTCGGTTCAACTGGTCTTGTAAATCAGTTCGAGACCGTTGTGCCTCGGATAAATCTGCCCGAGTGGTTTTCAATAGGTCTGTCAACGATGGCCCTGGCTCAGATGAAGGCTGTCTCTTTCGCACCGTCCCAGATGCGGGAGAACCGGACCGTTGAGATTCGTTGGGGGCGACCGAGGATCTCCTGCCAGCTGCAGGACTGGCATCCGAGTCTATGGGAGATTTCTGCAGGGCAGTGCGATCTGCGAGGCGGGTATCTACCGTTGTAGACGATATGTTAGTAAATCAGCCGCACGGGAACCTTCGCATCTAGGCACGAACAGGCATCGTAGAGCGCGACATTGGCCTTCTCCCTCTGATCCCGGACTGCCAGCGCAGCCAGATACTCCTCTCTCCAGTGGGGCATCGACCTTCCCGAGAGGTGAGGGGGGAGACGATCAGGGGAGTTGAGGAATGTTGTCCGATGCGATGATGTCGGGCGGGAGCTTGTCCAGTAAACTACAGAGTCCAGACTGGTAATGCCTACTATCTCGTTATCAGCACCGCCCACCGCCCACCGCTCCCCCCCCCTCTCCACCGCCCGAGGATCATGCATCATTGGATCCTGCTGCAACCCAACTCCAACTCCAACTCTCATTTTGGACCTCGCGACCTCTTTCCTCCCTCGATTCTCCCATTTTCGCTCGCCCTCTACAGGCTCTTCTTATAGCTGAAGTATCTATCTACAGATCATCTCCCGGTGATCTTGTCTCCATTTTACTCCGGAGTCCCTGAATACAGACCGCTACCATGGCGTCACGGAAGAAGGTTCTCCTCAAGGTACGATCTCCGCAGCAGCTCCGCGTGGCACGCAGATGCTTCTCCTTGTCGGCCACCAAGCTAACATAACACCTTCTCGATAGGTTATTATCCTTGGCGATAGCGGTGTCGGCAAAACAAGCTTGATGAACCAATATGTGCGTTCTTCCCCGACTCCTCAATGCCGCTGTTGGCGCCGAACCTCCCCCAGCCTCATCCATAGCAGCTTCGCTAATATAACGATTACCACTGTGTGCAGGTCAACAAGAAGTTCAGTGGAAGCTACAAGGCGACTATTGGTGCCGATTTCCTGACCAAGGAGGTCCTTGTCGATGACCGTTTGGTGACGATGCAGGTATGGAACTTCCGAGGCTCGAATGAAGGCGGCTTTCAGGGCCCATGATTGACTGACTTCTTGCGCAGATTTGGGATACTGCCGGTCAGGAACGGTTCCAGTCCTTAGGCGTCGCATTCTACCGAGGCGCAGACTGCTGTGTGTTGGTCTACGATGTAAACAACTCGAAGAGTTTCGAGGCGCTGGATAGCTGGCGGGATGAGTTTTTGATTCAGGCTAGCCCCCGTGATCCGGAGAGCTTCCCCTTTGTGAGTATACCAAGCCGTTGTTTCATCTTAGTCTAGGATGGGCAGTTTCACCATCCTAGTGGGATTCGCAAGAGAGTGTTCAATGCTAACAGCTCTGGATAGGTCGTTATTGGCAACAAGATCGATGTGGAGGAGAACAAGCGGATGATCTCTTCGAAACGGGCCATGACATTCTGCCAGTCCAAGGGCAATATCCCGTACTTCGAGACCAGCGCCAAGGAGGCTCTCAACGTGGAGCAGGCATTCGAGGGTAAGCTTCGAAGAATCGTTTACCCCATCATCTTGCGCTCAATTTTAGCTAACTCTATTTGTATCTAGTTATCGCCCGCAGTGCACTCGCCCAGGAAGAGGCCGAGGAGTTCAGTGGTGAATTCAGTGACCCGATCAACATCCATCTGGACAATGAGCGCGATGGCTGTGCCTGTTGATACCCTTGCCCTATACTCCCATGATGTTTTGAGCGACTGTTCCTCTGGTTTTCCTCCTGTCTCCGTTTTCTTTTCTTGTTGGGTGTTTCCTGCCTGTAGAGAAGGCCCTTGATTTTGGCTCATTGGATTTGTTTCCTGTAGATGTTCTCAGTGTGATTTGATTTGTTGATTAGGGCAGCAATTAATTCTCGATTCCGACCTGCTCTACCGAACACTGCGGGTTCCAGTTTCAGGCCATTAATCTAGTAGTTTCATGTACAATGGTACCATTAAGTGCCCGAGTAGAACATTTCACCATAGTCAACCAGTAAGATTGAATCTAAATTTTCAAGGTCACTCCAAGTTCTGTCTTAGATGAATATGAAACTAAATTGACAGGCAATGTGACCTACTGAGGGTAATATCAGAGCCCTCGTGATGAATCCAAATCCACTCCGGTCACGGACTCCGGTAAGGGTCCCGCCCCCATGAAGAACGGCCTTCTTATCGCCGATCGTCATCCGCACAGTGCTTGGCAACACTACCCTCCTTGCTCACCCTCCTCCTGCTGGACAGGAAGTCGTTCTTTAAGACCCTCAGAAGAAAGTCTGCTTCTGACCCACCTCACGATATAATTGCGCTGCAAATGTCCGCAGTCATCATTGCTTATGCGACCTGGCGATACCAGGACGACTGTGCCGCGATCTGACCGACTCAGACCGCGCTCTCTTACTCGACCCTCGTGCCTCACAATAAACAACGTCTAGCTTGTGACTATGGCGACGGCAACCGATGCGCCCGCACCAAAGGTGCTTGGCGTGGCCAGGCGAACATTTGGCATGGCCCTGCTTTTGCTTGTGGTGGTTCTGTGGACAGCGTCAAATTTCTTGGGAAGCGTATGTTCGCAATTTCTCCCCGGTGCCGATAAGGCACATGTTGGCCTTTACAACAAAGGTATAGATTCTAACGGCTCAATACTGGATAGACTATCTTCGCCGATAAGACCTATCCCAAACCCTTCTTCGTGACCTACATCAATACTTCACTCTTTACCCTGCCTCTTTTCAGTACGCTTATCACTCGGACATGGGGTCTATGGCGAAGCAAGAAATTGTCTCAGGTCCACTCATTCCGGAGCTGGTTGCAGCACATGGACTCTGATGATCCTAAGAATGAAGAGCAGAGTATGTTGCGCTCTGGGTCGTTTGATAATGACACCGGGCGCGATCATGAAATCGACAGCCCGGGGTATTCGCGGCCGAAGCTGGATGATGAAAATGCCAAGTTGGGACTTCGAGCGACGGCTAAGCTTAGCTTAGAGTTTTGCCTTCTATGGGTATGATCTCTCACGATCTTGGAAAACGGACATTAAGCTAACATGATATAGTTTGTTGTATGTCATGATTTGTGATACCCATGGGTAACCTTTGATCTCAAGGTTTGATGAACTAACCTTGGCCCGAATAGGCAAACTATTTCGCTATGGCATGCCTCCAGTTTACGACGGTTGGAAGTACAACTATCCTAACTTCTACCAGTGGTAAGGCTTTACAAATACCCTGAAGATCCCGACTATCGTCCTTGCAATACTAATGAATCTTCAGGTGTTTGGACACTCGTCTTCGGCGCCATGATTGGAGTGGAGAGATTCACTCTACGCAAGTTTCTAGGAGTCGTCGCTTCGCTGATAGGAATCATCCTCATCTCCCGAGTTGATCTCTCGAAGCCAGACACAGGCGATGCCACGGCCGCCGGTAACGGGGGAAGCTCTTTCCCCCACAAAACGCCCACTGAGATTGCCATCGGTGATGCCATGGCTGCATTCAGCTCAATCATGTACGGTGTGTATACGATTGTAATGAAGAAGCAAGTGGGCGACGAGTCGCGAGTGAACATGCCACTGTTCTTTGGATTGGTGGGATTCTTCAATCTTGTCCTCCTGTGGCCTGGATTCTTCGTCTTGCACTGGACTGGAGTGGAGACATTTTCACTACCAGAGACGCAACGAGTGTGGACTATCATCCTGGTATGAAAATTCCTCTTTAATTGACTAGCGATTAGCCTCATATGACCGCTATACCCGTCCAGACGATGTGTGACTGACTCTCTTTATTCTAGGTCAACTCGCTCTCGTCGTTCATCTCCGACATTGCGTGGGCTTATGCAATGCTCCTAACCACACCCCTCGTAGTAACAGTCGGTCTCAGTCTGACTATTCCCCTGTCCTTGGTGGGTCAGATGTTCCTGCAATCCCAGTATGCATCCCCGGTATACTGGCTCGGTGCTGCGATCGTATTCCTCTCATTCTTGGTCGTCAACCATGAAAGCAAGGCCCAAGAAGAAGACGGCGTCCCCAGAGCAACAGGGAGACCCTCGTCGGGGGAGTATGAATCCATCACCCGCGAAGAAGAAATGCGATAGATTTGGACGGAGACTATCATTATGAGAACTTCATTTGTGCACACTCTCGGTTTAGGATCATGGCGTTTTTTGATACAATACTCTGCATTTGCGTTTCTGTTCTATTTTGATTTGCATGCCTCGTACCTAGACTCTTTTTACATTCTGACGTTGGCGATTAGAATTTCTCGCAGTGTGCATATGGATCACTATGACTGTCCTTATCTAGACTGTCGGAAAACCAACAAACAAGCCACATTCCGGAACTTGTGTACGCATTAATCCTTATTGGTTGCTTTTTCTCAGAGCACAGCGACTATGTATTCTAAACCCTGCACTGACCAATCGTTCTCCGATGCGGCAGTGCGGGACGGAAGCGCCTACCTGTCCAACGATAGTGAAGCGAGCAGCCTCCATTCCACTCGCTGGCAGCATGCAATAACTAATGCACTCACCTGTTGGTTTTACGTGTCGGCCTTTTTCTGGGGCTGAGCTACCTAGGCTGATCATGAGGCTCTCTACAGCGCCAGTTGCGATTGTTTAAATGAGGGGAGGGAAGGGTAGTTTATGTCCTCTTTGTAGTTCATTTGATTCAAATTCAATTTTCTGAGTGATCTTGAAGCTGGCACGATGGTCGAGTTAGACAAGTTTAAATCCAGATACGAGGCCGTCAAGGCTGTTGAACAGGACAAGGATAAGATTATTGAGGTTTGAACTCAGTCACGCTCATGAGGCAAGGAATAACAGTCCACTGACTTGTGGAATCGCGTGTAGGACTTGATGGAAGAAGTCAAACGCCTACAAGATGCTCTTTACCATGAGAAAGATGACTTGGAGAATCAACGAAAGCTTGTTCAAACTTTCAAGTCGGAATCCAAGATGCATCAGTCCGAGACCGAGGAGATGAAACGTAACCAGGTATTTTCTATGTCGACCTATAGCCGGGATTGACAAACTGAATGCCTCTGACTTGATGATCTCGCAGGCGAAATTCAGTTTTGTATCTGTGCTGATTGACGGTGATTGTATGAACGTAAGTTCAAGCCTGGCTTTACTTTCTTATCATATATCTAGTCTTGCTGGATCCCTTTACTTACCTCGACATCCAGTTCAACGATTCGTTTATCCAAGATGGGCAGAGAGGAGGTCATTCAGCGGCCCGACGTCTGATCGAGAACGTTGACCGCTACATCCAAAACCTCTATCGCAATGAAAGTTCAAATGTCCCGTATAGAATTCGTGTCTACGCGAACGTACGCGGACTAGCAAAGACATACCGTGAGAACAAAACTATATCGGAGGAAGGTACATTGCTGTCCTTCGTTCAAGGGTTCAATATGGAAGATGTGCTATGTGATTTCGTGGACGCTGGTGATGGGAAGGAATGTTCTGATGTTAAGATTCGAGGTAAGTAAAATGGAATACACCCAGGAGCAGGCTGGATAAATCCAAATTCTGACATTGATTGTATAGCCCGTTTCGAGCAAGATATCATCAACGTACACTGTCGACACATTATGTTCTGTGCATCCGCCGACAACGGGTACGCCCGTATCCTAGGTCCTCATCGCAACTCGAACACGAAGAGTCAGATTACTCTCGTTGAAGGTCCACCATTCGCACGAGAGATCAAAGAACTCGTACCATCGTTTGCAACGACCTCCTTCCCCGAGGTCTTCCGTTCACAAAAGTTGAGCAGGCGCATCTCATTCAGTAATGCACCGACTACACCAACAGGTACAGGTACAAGCACGCCCATATCAAACTACGCCTCAATAGTTCGATCAACCCCCCACTCTCCCCATAATACCTCTCCCTCTCCCTCTCCATCACCACCAACCCCCAACCAAAAAACCAAACTCCCAATCCACAAAAACGCCCTCGGCCAACGCATCGACAGACCCCTCCACTACTCAACGCGCGGCAAACTCGAAGCCCTGAAACAACACAAATTCTGCAATCAATTTCACATCCTGGGCTCATGCTCGTGGGGCGAGGGATGTACGCATAAACATAATCGGCGGTTAGTCGATCAAGATGTGATTGATTTGATGTGTATTGCCAGATTGAGTGTTTGTGCGAAGGGGTTAAAGTGTGAGGATGAGTATTGTGTTAGTGGACATCGGTGTACGACGAGGGGGTGTACGGGGCCGGAGGGTGGGTGTAAGTTTGGGGAGGAGATGCATGGGGTTGATACGAGGATTGTTGTTTGAGATTTGAGATTGAGAGGGGGTTGCTTGGGTGGGTTGATTTAGGGATTTGGACGTTAGAGTGTTCTTCGCGGTTTGGTTTTTGTTATGTGAATTAATGAGGTCAAGGTAGAATGGCAGGATTCGAGATATATCGCTTGTATAGGGATTGTTCTGTCATATAGTAGGAGATAGATTCATTATAACGATCTTTCAATCCAGGAAGAGATAAGAAGAAGTATTAACAACTGGAAATATGTTTCTGGTTGACTCATCACTGTCGAAAATTGATTAGAATTCTTGCATAGTCAAACACTCTGTCCAAATAAATCCGAGAATGCTCACACAAAGGAGACAAAGAAAGAATGTACGATCCTGTCCTTGAATGGACAAGATTGCTAGGATTAAACGCCTGCACGCTCCATTAAGAAACTCCGGCTTTTCACCTACCGGCGCGCAGATCATGAATGAGAAGCTGACAATGAGAAAACCCTGGGTATATACTGAGTGGGATGTGGGAAAGGAAATATGTAAAACGAAAGATGTGGGGTGGTGGTTAAGGATGAGAAGGGGTGGACACAGAGAGAGAGAGAGGCGTGTAGGAGTATGGGCATAGGGGAGAGGTATGACACTGGTCAGGTAGTTTGGGGAAAAGTGTACAAAATATGACAAAATGAGGATCATCGGTATATGAGAGCCCCGATTACACCGTGGACGGCCCAGCCTCAAGCTTCTTACGGGCAACCAGAATACTCTTCAACGAGCCCAGCCATCGTGCAAGGGACTCTTCGTCCGGTGCACAAAGCCGGTACGTTTTCTCCTCGGCAATGATCTGCATGCAGAACGTCTTGGACCGTGACATCGGGTCCACTTCCGCCGCATCGATCACCTGGGACATGGAGATGATCTTGATGGCAGAATATTCTTGGTCATCCTTGTAGAAAGCCAGACTCTTCGGCCGCAAGACCACCCACAGTCGTTTCCACTGCCGCACCGTGCCCTTGATGCGGAGGCCCTGTAGATAACCTTGGCAAACCACTCGCTCTGGATCACGCAGGATAGCCAGATCAGACTGGCGGCTTGTATCTCGCGGCAGGGACATGGGTTTGTCCTCTGGTGCCGAGAGAGATAGAGTGTGGATTGACGGCATAGACCGGAGGCGACTATTTCGCGTATGAGAGGGTCCATTATCCGAGAGTTCTGAGTAGGAGGTAATCTCGTTGCCCGAGTAATCCTGTGTGTAAGGGGGTTTGCGGGCGCGGGCGCTTGTTGACAATCCATGGCTGAATTCGGGAGAGCTGGCGCGGCCGGCCCCAGCGCTGGCGCCCTCGAAATCGGAGTGCTCGGTGGTATCCTCGACCAATTGTTTTTGAATAGCGGGCGGTTCTCGTTTCCTTGATAACGCGAGAAAAGCGGCTTCGTCTTCGTCGGCGGGGGTTTCACCGCGGATGCGATTAATCCAGTCCTCGGCATCGCGTTCCGACAGAGCTTCGAAGCGGTAATTCTTGGACGGGGTAAAGATGCCAAAGACATGCTTGCGATTGGAGCGTGGTGACTTGACGGGAGCAACTGCAGTGACTTCGGAGAGGGAGATGGAGACGCGGAGACGGGTGGTTTCCTCATCTTTGTAGACGGACAGGAGATTCGGACGCAGGACGAGGTAGGCCGGTTTCCACGAGGCGCGGAAGACGTGCTTGTGCTTGACGCGCCGGGAGACCCGGCCGGTTTTTAGGACGCGATCAAATTCGAAGCTGCCATTCTCATTGACGGGGGAGAAGGTGTCCACATTGATTTGGCCGTTGCGGGAGGGCGGCGGGCGGAGGCGAGAGAGAGCATCAGGGACGGGGATGGCGGAGGATTTGGAGCTCTGCCCCTCCGAACCCAGGGGACGAGCAAGGACTGAATTCATGATGGCAGTGAGAGCCTCATGTATCTCGAGAAGGAGGGAGAAAATTGGAGCAGAAGAAAGTTTGTTGTTTTGAGATCACGGCGAGAAGGAAAAGGGGGAGAAACCCCGCGGTGGTGCGGCCATGCAAGTTGGACGATCGTTTCTGGACCCCAAGGTCAAACCACGGGCCCCTTCGCCAGGTTTGTGGTGCAGTCTGGGGCTTCTGTATGGAATCGTCAGTGTAAAAGAAGAGATTTGAATTATTTTTGACCTGAAGTCGTGTGAGATGGTGCTGATGATCAGATCTAAAATAAAGGTCTGATGTCAATGCTAGCGCGGGCACGAGTCAGTCATTCCAGGTAGCGCCGCTAATGATTTCCAGGGAGCATGACCAAGTCATGTTTTCTGCCGAACTTAGTAACCCAAAGTTTCTTGGAATCGTCAGTCAAAGTGTACTTTATATATACTTTGGGCGGGGGCGCCATCGGAAGGTGCCAGGCAACACCTAGATCAGTGATGACGAAAAGGTCAGATGGATTATTATAGACTGTGATATCATGCAAGTATATCATGTCTACTTGAAGATCCAATACGAGATCTCACGTTGACTATATACTTTGACCATCTCACCTAATAAATGTGACTGCCTGCCAGGCTTCATTCCTCATCCCCTTTCAAGTAACCAGACACACGAACAGGGTCCAGACCGGGGTCTCTTCAGGCCACATCGCCCGAATGGAAAAGTGGAGCCGTGAAATTGGCAGGACCCTCTTTGCTCCGTCCTGAATAGTGAATAGTTCATGCAGTGCAGGTAAAGACTCGGTAAATTATATACAGCAGATACAGTTCTTAGTACTTCTATCCAGTCTTAACAGAGTCACAGGCTAGCTTGTGCTACCTGCTACCAATCTTGATTTGAAGGAACATCTCACCAATCAGACCCCTTTAACCCATCCAAGCTAACTTCTGGCGTAACGGCCCTAGGCCCTGCCTTGGACCCTTCGATCGGCCTGCACTGCACTAGTTCCAGAACGACGGTCGGGAAGATAACCACGAGTCATCCGTGCTCATCTAGGAGTAGCATAGTCATCTTGCAGCAACATGAACATCTCTCTGATATCCTGCTAACATAGTAATCCAACTACTCAGAGCTTATTGTTCCTGCTGACCTAGGCCAGTCTCGACCTTGATCGACCAGTGGATCGGATTACATTGGTGATCTTCACGGGTGACGGGTGATTATGTATGGAGACGTGAGCGAGACAAGCATCGAGTACCACCTAGCCAAGACTTTCTAGGGGGCTCTGTAACACTAACTCAATTCGCTACTGTTGTAAACTGAATCCTGGAGGTAAAATATGGACAATAGTCGCTCCGTAGTGCATGGACCCTGGACCGTAGCTGTCGGTATCACCGCACTACGCAGGGGAG
Organism: Penicillium subrubescens; assembly: GCF_028828155.1. Taxonomy (NCBI): domain Eukaryota; kingdom Fungi; phylum Ascomycota; class Eurotiomycetes; order Eurotiales; family Aspergillaceae; genus Penicillium; species Penicillium subrubescens. The sequence goes on along the minus strand of NW_026643160.1, from coordinate 3,105,999 downwards.
CGGGCCAATAGACCCGGGCCGAAATGGAATATCCAAGTCCACTGTAGAGATAGAGATTGGAGGCATCTAAAGTTATGGGGGAAGTAATGTCATTGCGAAAAGATCAAACCGATTGAACCGGTGAAATCTATCCAAATGGTCAATCCTTTCTTGTCCTCTCTAATCAGGGAACGTGGCTAAATTGACCTTGAGGCGATAACCAAGGAAGAGCAAAAAATACACGAAACTAAAAAAAAAGCGGCAACGGAGATAAATTACGCTAAGTGACGGCTCAATACAGTACCTGGCGGTACGCCTGAGCGGCGGATCCCCAAGGGGCAATTGGAAAGAGGCAGATGGTAGAGAAATATTGGCAAATAGCAGCAATGTCAGGAGTAATTAATACAGCAAAGCCCCATTCAAAAGAAATGAAATAACGGTGCGGGTGTGACATTGTAGTACACAGACCTTCGTACTCCATACTGATGGGCGGAAAAGAAAAAAAACCGAGTAAAACGACTAAAACGACCAAAAAGACGAGAACCAACACGCTTGCGCCTCCCTGGTCTTGGCACGACTTCATCCCATCCCCATCCCCGACCCTCTCTGCCCCTACTCGACTCTATCCTCCTCCTCTCTTCTCCCCCCTCTCTCCCCCCATCTATCTCCATCGATTTATGTCCTCCATTTCACTTCTGTGGACCTCGTTGTGTACCACAGTCGTCTGCGTTGCTCCCGACGCCCTTCCCGTCTGCCATCTCGGCCTCTGAGAAGGAAAGTTGGGGGAGGAAAGGAGGCATTCCTCCGGCCACTCGTTTTTTTTGTCGACTGAGATCTCGAAGCGCCAAAACCGCCATCTCGATTGGACTTGACTGTCCGAGGTCGGTGTTCTCGCCTAGACCTGTTCGCCCGTCGTTATTGACTGCGACTGGACAATCCCGTGCCAACAAAAACCTCCCGTTTTCATCCACCGTCCCCTGATCTCGCCGCCGGGACTCCGACCACGATTCCTAGCCCTATTGCTCCGGGACCGTTGATTTGACCTCCGCGGGGTCTTCGACGCGCATACCTCCTCAATCGCACTCATGAGTTTCATTCAACGCATCACGAAACGGCTGCCTAGTGCGCCGAGCCTTCCCATCGACGATGGTCCCCGCGAGAAGGGCCGCAATCCCTCCCGGTTTGCCTTCTTCCGCCGGCGCATTCGCTTGAAGGGCAATTCGTCGATTTCTATACCCCTGGGATTTGTTTTACTATTTCCATGCCTTGTAATTGTCTTCATTCTACTTTTATTCGTCCGACATCCTTCGTCTCCCGGGGGTATCCTAATTCCAGCGGGCACGCCGCCCTCTATCCGGTTCGTGTGGCCCCCTCTGTTTTCCAGCCAATGGTGGAGAGAAAGAAGAAAAGCATGAGTTACTGACTATGGATTGTCTTTGCCTACAGAAAAATTAGCGAAAAGCATGACAAAGTTTTTGCGACGGGCTGTCTGCCCATTGACCAGGATCGTATCGACAAGGAACCTCGCGCCAATGCTGCCTTTGTCGTTCTGGCGCGGAACAAGGAGTTGGAGGGTGTGATCCAGTCGCTCAAGTCGATTGAGCGCCACTTCAACCGCTGGTATCACTACCCTTACGTCTTCCTGAACGATGGCGACTTCGACGAGGAGTTCCGGGCCACCGTCAAGAACTACACTAGCGCTCCCGTGGAATTCGGCAAGATTGATAACTCCATGTGGGGTTTCCCCGACTGGGTTGACCACGAGGTCGCCAAGGAAGGTATCCGGAAACAAGGTGACGCTGCGATCATGTACGGTGGTATGGAGAGTTATCACCACATGTGCCGCTTCTACTCTGGGTATGTGAATGCTCTCCCCCGAAAAATGCCGCCAAGGGCCCATCAATACTGATTCGACTCAACAGACACTTCTATAAGCACTCGCTCCTGATGAAATACGAGTGGTACTGGCGTCTGGAGCCCGAGATCAAGTACTTCTGTGACATCACCTAGTAAGCAGCACTCTCTAGCATCAGGTGACCCAGTTGCTAATTTCAATGTCTAGTGATCCCTTCATCAAGATGGCCGAGGCGAACAAAACCTACGGCTTTACCATTGCAGTCAAGGAGCTTCGCGAAACCGTTCCCAACATTTTCCGCTACGCCGCGGCTTACAAGCGCAAGAACAACCTCAAGTCAAAGGGCTTGTGGGAGATGTTCCTCGAGCGCCCCGCGGAGGAGGAGAAGCCGGCCGAGCCGGAGAAGAAGCAGGAGAAGCTTCCCGACGAGATTCTCCTGACCGAACCCGGTGACAAGAACCTTGATGACATCGACCCCGAGGCTATGGAGGGCGAGAGCTACAACATGTGCCATTTCTGGAGTAACTTTGAAATCGCGCGCTTGGATTGGTTCCGCAGCAAGCCTTACGAGGACTTCTTCAACATGATGGACCGCAGCGGTGGATTCTGGAATGAACGAGTGAGTTGAATCTGAAATCGTAGCAGCCTTTTGGGATACTCAATACTGACTGTTTTTGCTCAGTGGGGCGATGCTCCTATTCATTCTCTTGCCGCCGGTGCTCTTCTCTCTCCCAGTGACATCCATTACTTCCGTGACTTTGGATATCGACACACCACCATCCAACATTGCCCAGCCAACGCTCCCGCTCGGCAATTGCCTCGCGAGCCTTACCTTGAAAAGACCACCGAAGATGAGAAGAAGCGCATTGAGGAAGATGAGTACTGGGCCACTGCGGACCCCGTCAAGGAGAACGGTGTTGGCTGCCGCTGCCGCTGCGATACCGATATTGTGGATGTCGAGGGCAAGCAAGGCAGCTGTCTTAATGAGTGGGTTGAGGTGGCTGGTGGCTGGGCCTCCCCATAGAGCCTCTCTCCATGACACGAGCCCGCCGTTCCCCTGCATCATTTCTCTCTATCCGCTTCTCCATGCCGTTTTCTTTCAGCCGTGAGCATCACCTGGGATTTGTCTTGCCCAGGCGGAGTTTTCTGCTGAACTCGCATGTTCTGTTGAGGTTCTTTTCTTGGCGGCGTTTAATGGATCTGACGGCTTGTTTTTTATTTGGAAGATGGCATGACCAGTTTTCCACCATCCATGTTGACATATTCATCTAGCGTGCTGTCCGCGTCATTGGGATTGGCTGTGTGTTCTTATTGTTTTCCTCACTTCTCTTTTTCTTTGGTCTTTTCGACAAAGGGAGGCTCTTGTCAGGTGCGCTCCGAGACCGTCGACACTGCAGGATTTTGGATTCCTTTTCGCCGACGGATATAATTGCTATCCCGGAATCACCGGAATCCCGTCAGGTCTCCTCTCCGGTCTTCTCCAAATCATACTGGTTTTCCACCTGAGTGGCACGGAGCCAAGCGCATGACTGCAATGGACCACAACAGCCCAATCTCAGTGACCATAGCGACCAACACCTAATGAGGGTGTATTGGGGGAATGGGGGTTTCGGGACGAACGGTGTCATAACATCCCGCCGTCTCTTGTTTTCGTATCCTGTTGTTTTCTTTTCTTTTCTGTTTCTCAATTTTCTTTCTCCCCCTTATCTGTCACTACTACCACTCATCTTTCTTCCCCAGCTCCCCTAGTACTCGCCTTTTGGTCTTTCCCCCTCCAGCATGCATTCATGAGATGTACATACGCTGTTCTCCTACCCCCCTCTAAACCGTCTTTCTGAGCTCATGGCACAGAGTCATGGGCCTGTACCCCCTACCCTCCCCCTTCGCATTGCCTGCCAACGTCGCAAATACCTGATTCGAGCATGGCTGTCTATAGAGTATGGAATAATCACCCGGTGAATTACGCGAAGAATGAGATCAGTATAATGCGATTACTCTCCTTTTCTATCTGCTAAACCGTAAAATTTGTTCGCTTGCGCGGCTGGATTCGAATGGGATGAATTAAGATCATGTGACTGATTTCCTTACTCCTTGGGGCACTCTAGCAATTAAGACGATATTTCACGTCTAATCTACCCAATCACAGCAGATGAATGTTTGATACGGCCCCCTATCTTGTAACATTAGTACCTGGCTGTTTCTCACGGTCCTAGCCACGGCAGACCCTTGCGCCTACCGAGGTACCTCCGTCGTGTTAAATTGATGACGAAAAAGTACGCGTCAACGTAACAAGATTCGTAGACAACAAATACACTTATTGACTCATTACTATAAATGAAAGATTTATCCGAGACGAATATCCCTGCGACTTGACATCATCAAAGTTACATGGTTAGACAGTTCGTGGCAGAACATCGGTATTTTACATACATCTCGCTAGCATTGATTTGATACTAAAGAAGGGGAATACCGGACTGTCACTTATATTGAACTGATCCTTTTATCTGTCCAACAATAGGCATGCTTTACTATGCTGAAATGTGACGGCGTCAAATAACGACAAGCTTTATGGATGTATCCAGGGACCAACCCGGAGATCTTACAAGGCTGCCCTATATGTCTGGAAGTACTCCGTACAAGACTCGGTGAGCGAGGCCAGATTAAGACCTGCCTAGTGCCCTTTGGATACTACAGTTGCTTCTGCTATTACAATTTTGCAGTATCAGAAGAAGAAGGTGCCATGGATCTGAGAGGGAAAGGTAAAGAGGGAGAGAGGGAGCTTGGAGGGGAAATATCTTAGATATGCGCTGAGGTCCGTACCTGCCAATCAATATCAGCCTAAATACCCTTCAAAGCACTCTCTCCATCGTGGCAATGTAGTGTCCCTCCATATCCCTCATTTTGGACCAATGGCTTTGTCATTACTAATGTTTGTGCTGGATTGGCAAATGACATACAGGCGCCGATGGTAGCCATGACCAGAGAGATCATAATGCCACTAAATAGTAAGAGGGCCTCAAAGTTTCCCGCTTTGTATGGATATCAAATTCAAGATTGAGAAATCGTTATTTCTACAGTGATGGATGTTCGTATCGTGATTTTTGACCAAGGATTTTGATGCTGGATGCTTGTACTTATGGACCAGCATACCTGCACGCTTGCATACTAGATAGAAAACTGGTGTCTGTTATGTAACTTCTCCAGCTTGGCCGTGCCTATCAATCTTACTGAACAAGGCAGTTCTTATTTTCCTTCTTTTGCCTGACACTAACATACAGCGAACCCCTCCTGAATTTACCTTGACCATTCCTGTATAATAGACAATAATGTAGACCGTAGCAGCGATGCAAATGGGTATAACTTCAGCACACTGGTGACTAAGGCTCGTGAATCTAGGCACTATCATCGGGTTGCAATGCATCTCGATTAATCATGACCGGAACTTCAAATGGCCCTTGCAAGCAAGGGGGTATCAAAGTTCCGGTTACGTGCGCCCACTGTTACGTTGCGGAAAATGATCATAAGAAGATGGATGTTTCTGGATGGAGGCTCTGATCGCAGATGCTTTTCAGTGTTTATCGTTGTAGAGACACATGGGTGGGATTTTGAGTGTGGATATTGCTTTGCCGGAGGGTGCTCGTACTGTTAGTACCTTTGGTTGGGGATTGAAGGGGTGACGATTGGTTGGAGATCAATTGATGAAGATAGATGGGCAATTCAAAGTCGGATTTGGGAATTGTCGAGTTGCTTGATATTAGAAGTTTGCTTGGTTTTTGGATAACTCGATTCAGGCTAAAATCGTCAATTCAAGTCGTGCATGATGATGTTGCCGTGGTCGTCCCGACAAATGTAGTAAACAGTCAAGGCTCACAAGATAACATTATTTCCGCGGACTGGGGATCCATGTCGATCTGGATTCTGGACAAATAATATTAGGCCGAGTCTAACCATGCCATTGTCTATTAGCCAGGACATAGTCACCGAGTGCAATTAAACTCGAGCTATCCGAGCCGTTTTCGTGCTTTATCTCGCCCGTTGCGATAAGGTATGCCGCGGCTTCATTCGCTGAAGATTGCGAACGGAATCACCCCGGCGCGTGCTCAATTACCCAATTGACACCATGACAGGGATACTTCTATCATATATATCAGCGACGCATTTCCCTCCCGAATTGTTTTAAACTTTCCGTTTCTAATTCTTCCCAACGTATCCCTAAGTCCCCCAGTACCTAAAGCCCAAGTCCAAGCCCATGATGACGACTGTAAGCACCGTGACCACGACGATCATCCTCGAGGCAGACACCCTCGAAGCAGAGAAACCACAACCCGTCCCTCTCGAGACGGTGAAATATACCGATCTCCTAGAGAAAGACGCCCTCGAAACCTCTAAACTCCTTCGATCCTGCCAAAGCCCTGGATTCTTCTACCTGGATGTCTCTGGCGCCAATTCCTACTTCAACGGTGACGCCTATCTCGATAATATCAGATCGCTATCTCACCAACAAGAAGAATACTTCTCTCTACCATTCCACGCCAAAATGAAAGACTACCTCGAGTTTTCTGCCGAAAGAGGCTACCGGTACTCTCCAGACAGCGAGGCCTTCGACGTACCGTACAGTTCATTCCACGAGGAAAATATACCATCTTCGCTAGATGCTTTGCCAATATATTTTATGATGGCACATACACATGCAATTGCGACCACACTCATTCGCAGTCTATCGCCCTTCATCGGCAATGAAGATGGTCGGAAACGTATAACATCTATGCACGACGAGAACGATGTATCGCGGTCCGGGCTGAGACTGGAGAATTTCCAAGATATGGAGAAAGAAAAGCAGGACTATTTGTATTCCCCTGGATGTACCGATGGCGGGTCAATCTCACTGCGTTATTGCGAAGAAGCGATGATTGAGTATTTGGATGCTGAGACGGGAGGGTGGGCATATATTGAGCCACGCAGGGATTGTCTGGTTGTAAACGTGGGGGATTTGTTGCGTGCAGCTAGTCAAGGCCAATTTCAGGCACCATTGCATCGTGTGGGACACCCTGTGGCTGGAGTTCAAGATCGTCGTTGTGTAACGTATCATTTATGGCCTGCGGATGGCCGGGGATGGAGTGGAAGATAAGATTGACCAGGGTTGTATATAAAGACATGTGCATTTAATAGACAATATGAAGCTCTTCAAGGATGATTGAAAAGAAGTTATTCTTTAAACGAGGGATCAGATTAAGCGTAAAGACTTGATGTACACAGGAAATGGTATGTAGAAGAGAAATGATACAAAGGAAAGAAAGCGAGTGAGATGGAGACAAAAGAAATATAAGTCTAAGTGTCCAAGGCCCTGGACCAAGATACGTCAAGTGGACCAGGTAAACTGTAAAGACAGGCTGAGCATAAAGCACCAAACGAGGGGCAAATGTGAACAAGAGAAAAACAAGTGGGAGATTTTAGGTCAAAAGTACCAAAAAGAGACAAATAAAGCCCAGGCCCAATCAACTCCACAGCCAATACTCCTTCCAGCCTATACTCCTCCGAGAATTTTTAATCCATCATACCATGGACGCCGCGTAAATGTTGCGAAAGAGTATCTGCACGGTTATAGATTCGGGTGCAGCCCGGCATTGGGCAAGGATGAGCCCCAGGGGTAATGTGCATCTTTCGAAGGTGGCGGATGAGGGAGGATTCACGGTTGAAAGTACCTGAATAAGGGCAGCCTTCCCACCGGCAGTAGTACAAGATACTGATGGTGGCGGTGCCATGTGGGCTACTTAAGCCGTCAGTCAGCCTTGGTTGCAAGGTCAAAAAGTAAGAAACGTATACGAAATCATGGGATAATAGGTCTATTGTCTACAAGGGGGATTTTGTCGGGTTGGAACATACTCGGGATTCTGACGTGGCCTACCAGGCTCAGTGTTGGCCTGGGGAGGTCTCTTCTCGTGACTAGGAGAATGGGTTGGATAACCCGGGTTGTGAGGCTCTTGGGGGCGCTGTGGGAAGTCGGTGTAAGTAGACGATGATGATTGGGTAATGATATTTGGCAAGTCGACGACGGACGATTCTCAGACTTACAATTTCGATTGATTGGTGGGGAGCATTTGGTAGCATGGCACCATTCGAATCCCTGCCCTGGATACGGGGTCTCCAGGGGGTTGTCACACCCATTGCGCCACCCTCACTGGCTAAGTGATAGAAGTTTGGGTTCGGGTATGCCTGGCTGATCACAGAGAAGACTGGTTGTTGTTCCATCCTGACAGATGGAGCCGGCGAAGTAGGGCAGAGCTGACAAGAGTTGCTTGCACTACATCCCAAAGTACCTGGAAGTACATGGTCACATTCCCATTCACGGAGATGGTCAACAGGACCTGCCATGGTGGGCATGGATAATAGATAGAATAAGAAGTGAAGCAAAGGTAAAGGACAGTTTAGAGATCAAGAGAGAAGATAAAGAAGAAGGAGCGAGTTGTATGAGCGAAGATTGCCTCGACGTGGGAAGATGGCCTTGTTATATACTGTTGTATATCTGAATTGTGATCGTGATGAGTAGTGGTATCCTTGGAGTACAGGGCCAGGCACTTGAAAAGGGAGAAATCAACCAAATGCACCCGACGTGATCGTCGGAGTCATTGTGTCCAAAGTAGTCAAAATCAGTTTCTGAGCGTCCTTTCCCCCTCCGATTCGCATCCTTGTAAGATCCTTGTAAGCCACACCGACGGTCCGCAGCCCGGAGTCAATAATCGTTCCAATGCCCGTTCTAGAGCTTGGCTGGCCTCACATTAACACCCCAAAAAACTCAGAAAGCGAACCAAAGAAACTTTTTGGAACATCCCTGCGGCCTGCCCAATTAATCCTGTAGCTTGTGAGCCGTCAAACCAAGGGTGTTGTTACCGGCATTGACTCTTTCCCCACCAAGGGTTCCTTTAGCCAGGGAGGATTATCAGAGCGCTTTGGTCGCCAGGCTGCATGTGGGAAAAGAGAAAAGTAGTCGTAAAGGAACGGGCGAGCCTGGGCTCAAACACGGTGATGCGGAAGAACGGTGATGCTGGCGATGCTGGCGATGATGACCCTGCTGCTGGCCTCCTGCATCTTCTCGCCTCCGAGTGTGGCGTGGAGATCTGCTCGAAAGTCCGAGACCCACGTTCTTATTTTGTTATGTCTGCTTTGGTCCCACCGCAAGTTATCACGTTGTGGTTGTGCCGAAGCCGAAGTACCATGCAGGGCACAGATATACGGGAGGCTGGCTTCAGCAGAGTCCAGTTGGTAGCGCGAAGCAAGTTGTCGTCGTTGACGTCTTCGGGGAGTCCGACCAGTCGTGCCTAGCCATCCCAACATTGCCAAAATGAAGCCACATTTGTCTGGCATCGATGTGGAACCCTGTAAATCTCCTCTATAATCAAAATAACTAAGGAAAACAACACTATACCTAATCTAGTACCCTTTTTTACGGGTACTAGATCGGGCTAGAGCCTTAGCTAGACGAGGTACACAGTTTTACTAACTAATGCGCGCATTTGACCCCGAAGAGGATACAGCAGATATCGGCAGAGCTTTCATACACGAAATTCAATCAAAATTGATCGACTTTTATCATGAGAACTTCTCCTGCCGTGGAGCGATACACTAAGAACTTGATGGTTGAGGTCTTATATCTTGGCACATATCTGGGTCCAAGCAGCGGGCCTTTGCTATTCCGTTCTTTTAACGTGAGCACTATTAAAACCACCCCCGATTTATGTACTTTTGGCTCGGCGGAGTAGTAGATCGCGCTTCCTGGCTGTGTGCTTCCCGATTGCTTCTGCATGGGTCCCTCGTTGGAACCTTTTGATGTAAGGTCACCCCTCAAAAGTACTGTACCTCATCGTGGAGTCAAAAAGTACGCACAAGCCTTGCAGACCCGCAGATGGATTGGATGCTCGCTTAGGTGTTCTCTTCGGGTAATTCTCTCTCGTCACCATTCTCCGGGCAGCGCAATCTCTCGATAACCCAGCCATGGGCGATCCTCGTACCTTTGCGACTTGTTCGACTGATCAATTCTCATACCTGCACCCGCGCTAATCTTATTCTGGCGACTGTTGCCTGCCGCCGGTTGACCATAACGACGTAATCCTAGATACTACGCCTCGGACAGTTCGCGGTGCCGCGACTAGCAAGGAGCTGTCATACAATCACATTGAACATTGTGGAGCCTTGGAATACTCTTTACCCGGGTCACTCGGCTCTTCTTGTCATATACAAGTATCGGAGTACTGCCATATTCGAAATCAGATTCCCCTGTGTACATTCAGAAAGTCTTTCTCATGCCCCACCAACAACTGGCGCTAGTTTACATTAGGCTAACCTATCTTGGAATCCCGTCAAATCGCATCGTCCTGCATAAACAGTAATAAACAAACCGGAGTCATAATACAGTAAGTCTCCAAGGAATTTCATGGAACTTTCAGGGAGTTCGCTAAAGGAACATACCCATGGTGTTATGTTCTTTGTAAACAATAGAGTCAGGCCTTGCTCTGGTAAGATCGTTCTTTTACTTCCTTTCCTACACTGCATTCACAGCCTTCGTTCACCCTCACTTGTACAAACCACGCTCGTTTTTCAACTCGAAGGCTGTGCCTGTGCTACGGATTATACTTACTCGGATAGGAGATTGTTATTCTTTCCTACCTTGGACCATCTTACCCCTATCTTACCGTCTGCGATTTTATCTTTCACCAGCGTGGTCGGTAGCTGGTGTTCTCAATTAGCTAACATGGGTTGCTCAAGGGGAGACTGGATTTAGAGAGGACCCGAAGCTCATATCCTATGGATCGTATCAAACAGCCCGACGACCTCGAGTCAGAGGAACAAAATCCCAGCACGCCTCAACCACCGGATTCTTTGGCAGCCCTTACGACACACGAGCGATTTTTAGTCCCTGCGCGTCCTATATTGATAATGGCAACGAATTCAGGAAGCCGTGCAGGTGGGCTGAAAGGTGCGGATAATTTCCCCGGCGTAGCATGCTACAGTCACATGATGATGAGGCTGAGGATGTACCCCTCATCCAACTCGTTTGGGGCCCCACGAAGGATTCTTGTCATGAGGTACATACGAGAAGCTTTAATCCATCATGGAATCGATCTCATTTCATGGCAACAACGACAGAATACAGGTTGGGATTAACCACGGTTCGATCAACAATTCTGTCTCTCCGGGTGAGTCTGGACCTGGACAAGGTCACAGTCCACTTGCTAGCTATCCCTTCCTACCTTCCAGTAACCGGAGATCCTACTGACAGACTACTAGGTTATGACTGGCAACGTTTTCTCTCCAGAACAAATCCAGTTGAAGATAAGAAAGCATTGAAACGCAAGAAAGGAGGCCCCGCTCCGGGAACCTGTGAGTGGGTACTTCGTACGGAAGAGATTACTGCCTGGCTTGGTTCCGAACCAACGGTGGGTCCTGAGAGCCAACCGACCCAGGTCCTATGGCTCCATGGTAACCCTGGAACTGGAAAATCGATTATGGCCGTATACCTAGCAGAGGAGTTGGCGGCAACTTTCTCAAACACAGATGGGGGAACGCTAGCCTACTTTTTTTGTGATTCAGGCTTTGACACGCGGAACACCGCAATCTCAGTTATCAAGGGGCTTCTCTACCAGCTCGTGGAGCAGCATGCAAAGCTTCTTGACTACCTCTTACCAAAATACCACGCGCGCGGGGCAGAACTATTCGCATCGTTCGACGCTCTCTGGGAGATTTTCATAACCATGATGGCAGATGAGAATACGGGGCGGAAATATTGCATCATTGACGCGCTGGATGAATGCGATCGAGAATCTCAAGACACACTACTGCAACAGCTTGAGGAAACCTTTAGGAGCCCGAACGTGTCACCAAACGTTCGTATATTGGTCACTAGTAGGCCATATCCCGAGATACGTGAAAGCTTGCAAATTTTCCCGAATAAGGATTTGGCTTCCTTTCCCCAGAGGCAGAAAGATGTGAATATTTTCATCGAAGAGAAAGTCAATTTCTTGGCCAAAAGAAAGAAGTATACCGATAAGGTCAAAGGACAAATCCGCGAAATTCTTCAAGACAAGGCCGACGGCACTTTCCTCTGGATTGGCTTAGCTTGTGGTGAGCTTAAGGATATTCCTTCGAGCAGCGTCGTCCGTACTTTACAAAGAATACCTAAGGGACTCACTTCGCTCTATACGAAGCTTCTCGAGGCGGCATTGAAGGATAGTGAGTCCACTGGCAACGATTTCCGACACCTTCTGAGCTGCGTAGTTGTCAGTTCGCGACCGCTAACTGTGTTGGAGCTCGCTGAAGCATGCCAACTATACCAGGAGGAAGAAGACTTGGAGACAAGACTTCAATTCACCCACGAGTATATTGAGTCATGCCGGTTAATGGTCATCATTCAGGACGAAAAGGTACTTCTGTTACACAAATCGATAAAGGACTTCCTAGTTGGGACGGGCTCGAGTAATTTTATCCAGGAGCTCGAGGCCCATGCCCGCCTTGCCTATCGCTGTGTTGATCTCCTTATTGCGCAGTCCCGCGACGCAAATCAATCGAGGTCCGGCTTCTCGGTTTATGCAACATATGGATGGGCTAATCATGCGCGTATGGCCGAGTCGAGTTTCACAGTCCAATGCTCGCAGGCGGAGTTCTTTGAAGTCGACTCCCCCTGCCGCGAATGGTGGCTACGGCGAGTCAGGGCAGAATATGGTTTTGAGACATTGCCAACGAGATTCTCTATATTTCATGTCGCTGCAGAGTGGGGTATTTGCGCTTTAGTGGATCATGCCGCCGAGTTGGGAGCACAAAAATCTGACAGGGAGTGCTTTCGTGTGGATGTAAATTGCGTGAACCATTCAGGAAAAACCCCTCTAGAACACGCCGCTGGTTCAAGATGGCCGAATATTGTTAATGCCCTCTTAAAGCGAGGAGGGATGGTCACTACAGAGGTGGTCAAAGCTGCGGCTGGAAACTGGTTTTATGGCGAAGCAGTGATGGCACTCCTTCTCGATCGGTGCGGAGACCAGATCACTATCACCGATGAGGTAGTAAAAGCTGCGGCTGGAAACGAGGAGAATGGCAAAACAGTGATGGCACTCCTTCTCGACCGGTGCGGAGACCAGATCACTATCACCGATGAGGTGGTAAAAGCTGCGGCTGGAAACGGGGGGAATGGCGAAGCAGTGGTGGCACTTCTTCTCGACCGCTGCGGAGACCAGATCACTATCACTGATGAGGTGGTAAAAGCTGCGGCTGGAAACTGGTTTTATGGCGAAGCAGTGATGGCACTCCTTCTCGATCGGTGCAGAGACCTGATCACCATTTCCGATGAGGTAGTATCTACTATTGCTGGAGCCTTTAACGACAAGATAATGACGCAACTCCTTGACCGGCGCGGAGACCAGATCACTATCACCGATGAGGTAGTATCTACTATTGCTGGAGCCTTTAACGACAAGATAATGACGCAACTCCTTGACCGGCGCGGAGACCAGATCACTATCACCGATGAGGTAGTAAAAGCTGCGGCTGGAAACGAGGGGGAATGGCGGAGCAGTGATGGCACTCCTCCTTGACTGCTATAGAGACCAGATCACTATCACCGATGAGGTGGTAAAAGCTGCGGCTGGAAACAGATTTGATGGCAAAACAGTGATGGCACTCCTTCTTGACCGCTGCGGAGACCAGATCGCTATTACCGACGAGGTAGTGGAGGCTGCAGCTCGAAACGTAGGGAACGGCGAAGCAGTGATGGCACTCCTTCTCGACCGCTGCGGAGACCAGATCGCTATTACCGACGAGGTAGTGGAGGCTGCAGCTCGAAACGTAGGGAACGGCGAAGCAGTGATGGCACTCCTTCTCGACCGCTGCGGAGACCAGATCACTATCACTGATGAGGTTGTTCAAGCTGCGGCTGGAAACTGGTTTAATGGCGAAGCAATGATGGTACTCCTTCTCGACCGCTGCGGAGACCAGATCACCATCACTGATGAGGTAGTGGAGGCTGCAGCTCGAAACGTAGGGGACGGCGAAGCAGTGATGGCACTCCTTCTCGTCCGCTGCGGAGACCAGATCACTATCACCGATGAGGTGGTAAAAGCTGCGGCTGGAAACGAGGGGAATGGCGAAGCAATGATGGCACTCCTTCTCGATCGGTGCGGAGACCAGATCACTATCACCGACGAGGTAGTGGAGGCTGCAGCTCGAAACGTAGGAGACGGCGAAGCAGTGATGGCACTCCTTCTCGACCGGTGTGGAGACCAGATCACTATCACCGACGAGGTAGTGGAGGCTGCAGCTCGAAACGTAGGAGACGGCGAAGCAGTGATGGCACTCCTTCTCGACCGGTGTGGAGACCAGATCACTATCACCGACGAGGTAGTGGAGGCTGCAGCTCGAAACGTAGTGGACGGCGAAGCAGTGATGGCACTCCTTCTCGACCGGTGTGGAGACCAGATCACTATCACTGATGAGGTTGTTCAAGCTGCGGCTGGAAACGAGGAGAATGGCGAAGCAGTGATGGCACTCCTTCTCGACCGGTGCGGAGACCAGATCACTATCACTGATGAGGTTGTTCAAGCTGCGGCTGGAAACGAGGAGAATGGCGAAGCAGTGATGGCACTCCTTCTCGACCGGTGCGGAGACCAGATCACTATCACCCACGACGTGGTATCTACTATTGGTGGGGCCTTTCGCGAAAGATTAACTAGACAACTTCTCGACCGCTCCATAGACTAGATCACTATCATATCAGAATGCCGAACCCCTCAATACTTTAGATCCCCAATTAATGAGTAAGAAATACTGGAGGTAAATCACACAAAATACAAAACTCTTGTACCTTTAACCCAGCATGCTGAAAGTGTCCTCTCACGCTCTCCTCTTTCGCACCGACGACTTTGATACACCATTAAGGAAGGCATGGAATCTTTGACTGTGATCATCTCCAAAGTAGCCCCCTCTGCGGTTAAAAATGCCTTTGGTCTCCCCGAAGAATTCCTCAATCGGATTCAGATCCGGCGAGTTTGATGGTAGATATGACCCCTGCATCGGCACGAATCTGCGCGATCTTCTCAGAGTGATGAAGTGACACATTGTCCATCACAATAACAGACTTGGGCTGTGGCCATCTTCCGCAGTGCTTAAGAAGCTCTGCGATGAAGTCTTCGAACACCGCCGCATTAGTCGTCCCACGGACGATATGCGAAAGGACTATTCCATCTTATGCTTATACAGGCAGTATCTGGTACCACTGATCGCGATGGAACTGAAAACGGTGACTTGCATCTGGAATTCATCCCAGAGGAACACGGCCATTTCATCTAAAAAAAGGGCCGGTTTCACACGAAAGCATCACGTAGTGTCTCTACAATAGGCTGGGTGATGGTCCGTCTTCGACCAACTCGATTTGGGGGGTGGGGGGTTGCGTGGACATTTCCGAATTGACGCAAATACTCTCGCTCCATTCGACTTCTTCAGCCATTTGGGACGTGATTAGTACACAAATGGCTCTCAATCATATCGTGAATGGAACGAAGCTTCAAAGGAGTTAGTTTCGGGGCCATGTTGCACAAGTTATGGTGGAAATTTTTGCCAGGATGGCTCAGTGAAAGCGAAGACTTGCATGTAGGAAATTGGGTTGGAAAGGGCCCGTGGGAGGGGTTGCTCTGGCAGGGGGGTATGAATAACCATCAACTGGTCGAGGCCTTACCCGTATTATTCGGTAGATTATGTTTATTTAGAAACAAGCCTCTATTTTTAGCTTGGCCTTGATCTGCAGCCAAACTAAATATAGACTAGCGCTATGTTGGGTGGGCGGGAGAATTACTTTCTGAGTATACCAAGGGGAATCTGATTTCGAATATGGCAGTACTTCCTAGTCACTTGTGCTCGTTTGTATCCTTGGACGTGGTCCCTTCCCGTCACTGTGACTGTGAGTTCGAAGAAAAAGTAAGCATCACCATGGACCACGGACTTTTTGGCCTCAAATATTCTCCCTTTCTTTTTCTGGGTCGGATTTGTCAGGTCAGCGTGAACTACTGAAGAGGAGCGCAGTTTTCATTGTCGCACATCTATCTCATTCGAAGTCCATTGCCCCTGGGATACCGCAGGATTAACGAGCACCACCCACGTTCCAAATGTCAAATGACATCAACATATAGGTCGATCTGATGCTACTACTTCACCCCCAACACTGTTTCCAATCAAACCTTTTAGAATGGTACCCCCGCCCCCGGGATCTCGGATAACCCTCACTCATAGAGCATGGGATGGGACGATCACCCCGCCGTTGAAACCCACGGTCGGAATTGATCTCGGAGAATCCTGGCATCGAGACGACATGCCATATCAAACAAGAAATGTATATCTTGAATTTCGGATTTTCTGAGTATCGGCAGGCCCTTCCTGTCCTGCTCTCTTCGAGATGACATATATTGATCATGCTTTTAACAGGATCCTACTCTACCTGCTTCGACCTCTGATCGTCATGTCGGATAGGCCTGCCGAACAGAGAAAAAGATCTCACACCAAAGCATCTCGCTGACGGTTTCCAAAGACGTTGAAAGCCGGGAGTCGGCGGTTCCCAGTCCGTTATGATGTTATTCGCAATATTGTTCAAGTACATAAATCTTTCCGACTTCCCAAGATAACTTCAGACTAAATTTCACAAGCAACATCAACGACTACAATGTTGGGCTTATTATGTATCGGCGCCTTCTCATTCGCAGCATGTGCAAGCGCAAACTTGGCCTATAAGTCTAGACCAGATCTCGCTGTTCCTGTGTTGAACATTACCATCCCTGCCACCAGCGATGTCGCAGACGGTCTCATCTTTTATACCCCGGAGAGCACCTTTGCGGATAATACCAACCATGGGCCTGCTCAAAGTGGCCCGTACATCTTCACCGATAAGGGTGAATTAGTGTGGTCGGGATTCGGATTTATTGGTCCAAGGAGCGAAAACTTCCAGGTCCATACATACAGAGGACAGAAAGTGTTAAGTATCTTCGAAGGCTCACACAACTCACCGATGGGTCATGGCCATGGACGGACCACCATCCTCGATAATAGTTACCGGTACTTGAACCAGATCAAGGGAGGGGGCCATAAGCTGGCAGATCAGCACGAGTTTCTATTCTTTGACGATAACTCTGCCCTCTTCACGGTTTTTGACCCGGTGATCAGAGACCTAAGTCCTTACGGTGCTACGTCCGACAGTCAGCAATGGATTCTTGACAATAAGATCCAGAAGGTGGATACTGATACAAACCGCGTCTTGTGGGAGTGGAGCTCTCTTGTCCATGTCGATCCAGTTTATACAAACTTGACGCTCCAAAGTGGAAATGCTGGACTAGGCACAAACTCGAGTCAAGTGTGGCACTACTTCTACATGAACGCATTTGATGTCGACCCCGAAACAAATACGTACCTGTTATCTGCTCGAAGCATGTGCACCATCTTCAAAATGGATGGAAATACCGGAAAAATCATCTGGCAGCTCGGAGGGCCAAATTCGAATTTCTCGCTTGGCGAGGGTGTGGATTTCTGTTGGCAACACGATACCCGCATGCATAAGAAATACCTGCATCATGAAACCAAGGGATCCAAGGAGATCATCTCATTTTTCGACAATTCCGCCCATGAGAATCTTACCGGAGGGCCTGATCTCCAAACTCGCAATTACAGCGCCGGCAAGGTGGTCGAGCTAGATACGAAAACGCACAAAGCTACATTAATCGCCAGCTTCCGGGCCCCAGGGGATCTCTCAGTCAGGTCGCAGGGAAACCTACAACTTCTCCCGAATGGGAATGCATTTATCAACTGGGGCTACAATGGTGCGATGTCCGAGCACAAGGCCGATGGAACAACCATTTTCTTTTCCAAGCTCGACTCTGGAAAATTCGGCCCGGGGTCGGAGAACTATCGTGCTTTCAAATTTGAATGGCACGCCATTCCATACGAAGAACCAGCTTTGGTGGCTTTCAAAGACTCAAATGGAACTTCGTTCTACGTGAGTTGGAATGGGGACACTGAAACAAAAGTGTGGAAATTCTTCGAACAGACTGCCAGTGGCCGAAGATTTCCACTGGGAAACGCGACCAGGGATGGGTTTGAGACTGGCTTTCATACCAAGAAAAAGGTCGGCTTGGTTTTCGCTGAAGCGTACAACAGCATAGGTGACAAGTTGGTCTCCACTCCAGCCATTGAAGCTGTGAAGTACAAAGCACCACTTGTCTACACCTAGTGCCATCAATGGGTCGAGCTCTAAATTTCAGTCAGCAAATGCAGAACTAAGGATCTCTGGCTTTTCAACCATGAACTCGTCGTGCACCCACCACGTCTAGCGAGGTAGATGGGCAAAATTGGTTAGACATAATTTGTTTACCAATCAATCAATTATCTAGTGCTCAATAAGTTCTGTCTGATCTTACTTTTTGCATATATAGCCATTACTATAGTTGGATGATCGTTAAATGGTATCGCGGATCAATCAAAGGAGCGGCTGTGGAGACTACAAAATTCTCAATGGTATTGTTCTTGTTTTTTATGAATCTGGAATTTCCAATTGCTCGCGGGAGCCCAAAAGCATGAAAAGTTACATATAAACATTCAAAATCATTTACCGTGAAGCAGATCCGTTCAGGGTCTTCAAGGGTCCTACAACAAGGACCAATTTTAGGGTCTACCTATTTAGGGTAAAGGGTCCGGACAAACCCCCAAAACTGGTCCCCACGAAGATGGCTAAGTTAATTAAGTCGATCCGTTTCAACAACAACGGCGACCTATCACTTCTGCCTCGGTATAGATCCAAAAAGACCCTTTTTGGGTTTCTTGGCTCCATAGAATTGTTCCAGTTCAAGTACCCGAAACTAATCTATGAAACCATTTGAAACATCACCGACCATATATTTGTCTTTGGCTGGTTCGAACTCCGAAGGATTTCTTGGAACCCAGAGAATCAGATCTTCTCTACTGAATGGACGAAAGAGGTTCGACTGGTAATAAGAAATCTTGTGCGACCGAAATTTACCCCATTGGCTTTTATAAATATCTCCAAAGATATATAAGGCTAGAGCTGGGACGCATTCGAGTCAGTTTCACTTGCCAACAAAGCGGGAAAAGATACACTCGAGACTTCAATCTTTATCTCTAATCATACATATTTTCAAAATGAATCTTCGCCTTCTGACCCTTGTGCTTGCGGGCCTCGTGGCTGCCAGCCCGGTGGACATTCAGGAACGCCAGTGTATGTCTCATCTAATCAAAATCCCCAGTAAAACACCTCAAGGATTTCACACCAGATATCTAACCATTACATACAGTATCTAGTGGAAATGAGCTCCGTACGGGCTCTTGCAAGCCTATCACTTTCATCTTCGCGCGCGCTTCGACCGAGCCAGGTCTGCTGGTGCGTTTCCTCAATCCTTCAACACCCTTTAACAACATACTAACTATCCTACAAGGGCATTTCTACCGGCCCTGCTGTCTGCAATGACCTAAAGGCTGCCAAGGCCGGCCAAGTTGCCTGCCAGGGTGTCGGACCCGCCTACACAGCTGACCTGGCTTCGAATGCTCTGCCCGGAAACACCTCCCCAGCTGCCATCAACGAAGCAGTTGGTCTTTTCGAAGAAGCTGTCCGCAAATGCCCAGATACTCAAATTGTTGCCGGTGGTTATAGTCAAGGCACTGCTGTCATGGATGACTCCATCTCAAGGCTGCCCGATAATGTCAAGGAGAAGATCAAGGGAGTTGTCCTATTCGGTTACACCCGTAACGCCCAGGAGCATGGCCAGATCGCCAATTTCCCTAAAGATAAGGTCAAGATCTACTGTGCTGTGGGAGACTTGGTTTGCGATGGTACTTTGATTGTCACTGCTGCGCATTTCACTTATGTTGCAAACACTGGCGATGCCGCACAGTTCTTGGTGTCGAAGCTGAGTTCGTCTTGAGGAAGATCAAGGTGGACTTATCGCTGCTGTGGACTGGACTGGCATTTGGAATACTTTCTAATAATGTTTTTTTACCTGATGTATAAGCCCTTGAGATCCTAAGATTGCGCGTCGTTACTTGGATGATGCTTTACGTGATTGATGCTGATATTTTTAGCGCAACTGAATATGACTGCTGTTATTGCTGCCTGTTTCTAATCTTCTTCCACTTTTTCGTCGTCAAAATCAAAGCTACCACTAAGGAGCGACCCTAAGTCCCTGCTTAGACTGCATGTATTCTCCTAATACCACAGTACGTAGGCTCAGAATGGCCCAGCGTCATCGTCAAAACAGCCTGCTGGTTGGCTGCAGGAAAACCTCCCTGCGTTGAACGAGAACCCCCGCAAAGTAAACTTTCCATGCCATTAAGGTTGCCATCGTACTCAACCAAATGACGAAGAGACACGCAAGTTGTAACGTATAGAAAGTCAATAACACCCATGATGAACCGGGTCTTCTCTTGAAAAGGTGATTTGTACCGTCCCCGAGGAGTCTCGGTCCTTGGTAATAAGGATAAACTAGATTCGTTGTTGTGAGTGGGTGAAGTAGCAGATCATTACTCTATTCCTCGTAGGGCCGACTTGGCATCGAAACGCCCGTCTTATCTGATCATCTACAGGGCTCGGCATTAGACCCGCCGTTTCGGACTTATCTGCTGCTTATAGAGGGAATAATGATGATCTATGATGATACACAGAATATCCATGGATGAGACCTGATTTCGCTTACTGTCCAGGTAGGACACGGATGTAGAGTCCACCTCGCTTATCCAAAAGGCTGGTCTCTATGAGACTAGTCCCTTTTTCTAGCGTGGGTGAGCCCGGAAAGAACAGCCTATGATAGAATACTCTACTAAGCATCGGACATCCAGCCAATACCACCAGGTTAAGTAGTAATGCCAAGGCCCTATGGATGAGGATTTGTCCGGTTTGGAGATGATGTAGACCCACGAGTGACAAGGGCTTCGAGTTACCTGGTCTTCTCAAGATCCTCATGAATGCCAGAATGGACCAGCAGCCTATCAAATATCACAAAGGGAGATACTGTGGCTGACAATATGTACCTGACGTGTTTCGGCCGCAGCACCTGCGCCCTGATGCGAACAGCATGTACTTTGAAATGCAGCCGGCTGGTGAGAACCTCCAATCCGCTTCATCTGATTAGATTGCCGTGCATTATTTGACACGGCAGCCTGTTGCTAACTTTCTACAGGACAGGGTTCTCCACTTCTGCAGGCCCAAAGACGGACGCAAGAGTGGATTTAGCGCTGCATCTGAGGGGCAGCTAGCCCCTAGCAGGAGATGATCGTTGCTCACAGAGGGAAAATTCTCTCTGAAAGAAGTAGGAATCTTCACTATAAAGATGCCAGGAGCACCCCAGGCCAACGGCCATAATCGTTCTCAACTGGTGTTATCCTATATTCAAAGCGATCACACAATGGGTTCCTTCTGGGCCTCAATTGCCATGCTGGGTTTGAGCCTGCAGCCAGCCACGGCTCTTTGTCCATATGCAGCGCAGATGGACGCTGGCGCTAAACAAACACCCATGCCACATCCCCCACATCCTCATGAACTCCGAGACGCACATACGACGAATGGCAAGAAAGGTGTCTTTTATATGAACCGCATTGCCCCCGGCACGTCTGAGCTCTACATCGCCAACGTCGATGGATCCAACGAGCGTCCTCTTCTGTCAAACCCTGTCTATGAGTATCACGCATCCTTTTCGCCCGATGGAAAATGGATTACTTTCACTAGTGAGCGAAACGGTGACGGTAACTCGGATATCTACCGTGTTGGGACGAATGGGTCTGATCTGGAGGAATTGGTCTCAACCCCTGCCGTGGAAGATTCAGTGGTCATGTCCCCGAATGGAAAATACGTGGCCTATGTGTCTACGAGCATCGGATATAAAGCAAACATCTGGGTGAAAGAGCTAGCGAGCGGCAAGAAATGGAATTTGACAGATACCGCTTCGACTGCTGCCAATGCATCGTTGCCGAATGGTTATTTCCGTCCTTCTTGGTCGCCTGATGGTGAATGGCTTGCATTCTCGTCGGATCGTAATTCGGGCTGGTATGGACATGGTGATCCGACTTTCTTGGGTTTGAGTGGATGGGAACATACCCAAGAACTATCCATCTATGCCATCCGGCTTAATGGATTTGATTTTCGCCAAATTGCTACAAAGGCTGACTGGTCCTTGGGTTCTCCCACCTGGTCGCCCGATGGCAAGAGAATTCTCTTTTACGAAATGACCCGCGAGAATACCTGGAACTCACATCGTCCCGAGTCCATCAATTCGGCAAACTCGACCTTGGTCTCTGTTGACTTTGCGACTGGCAAAGACCGCCGTGTCGAGGTGGAAGGGGCTGGCGTGAAGATCTTTCCACAGTATCTGTCCGACAATAACATTGCCTATTTCTATAAGGGTGGCACGCAAGAGGGATTCCATACCACGAGTGGTACGTATGTGAACACAACCAGTGCAACCATTCGATCTCCATCCTGGTCGCCGGATGGCAAGCAAGTCGTCTATGAAAAGACCAGCTGGACTATTCGCCCTATGGCTAAGAAGTTGTGGAGCTGGGATTCTGACTGGGATTATCGCTTCACTGATGTCTTCCCTCAGCCTTCCAACCAGAACATGCTCGCCATCACCCAGAAGCAACTTGGAAATTCATCTATCGTCTCCATGAACGCCAACGCAAGCAACGAGCACGTGGTGTACAATGATTTAAAGAGCGGCTTCCTCAGCTCCGCAATGGTTTCTCAAGGACTAGCCGGTGCGTTCCAGCCCGCTTGGTCTACTGATGGAGAATGGCTCACATTCGGAGTGGGCTTTTGGTTCCAAAGCCGCGCCGAGAGTGGTGGCTGGCTGGTACGCGCAACAGCAAACGGCTCGTACGCTGAGGTATTGACCGAAAGCAAATCAACCCTCACAGCCAACAGTTCCATCATCAACTCTGGCTTCCCCAGCTTCTCCCACGATGGAAAGAAGATTGTCTACCGAGTATGGGGCACCAACTCCACTCTAGGCGATAAATCTCAGCTTGGTCTCCGCTTGTTAGATCTACAAACCCGCAAGATCACCGTCTTGACCACAGAGTGGGATAACTTGCCATTCTTCTCGCCGGATGGCAGTCGTATCGTTTTCACTCGCAAGACAAGCGCGACGAACTACGACGTGTGCACGATGAAACCCGATGGTACCGATATCAAGGTGCTGACCAGCAGTGGGGCGAATGATGCACATGCTGTGTGGACCCATGATGGGCGTATCATGTATTCTTCCGGCATGTTTGGTTTCCAGTATGAGTGTGCTTTGTATGATCAGACTTTTCAGCCCTATGGGCAGATTGTCGTTATGGATGCGGGTGGGTCTAACAAGCAGGTGCTTACCAACTCGATTTGGGAGGACTCTATGCCCCTGTTCGTGCCGAATTCTGCGTTGCATAACAGTCATCTATAAGTGGCGCATCGAGAGTCATAGTTTGACAGGTAGACTGGGTGATAGATTTCAGAGGACAGATTGAATTGGTCGTTCTGTGTATACAGCTCAATGCTCAAATCCATGCCTTCTTAGGCTAGAGTTAGAATTTCCAACACGAAGCTTGCCATTTATGCTATATACTTCATGTATCTAACCAGGCATTTGACCTTGAATAGACTGGAAGAGCCCTTCAACTGCCGAAAGACCCTCAAGTAACAGGCTCTGGTGGCGAGATAATATCTGACTGTGAATGCCGAAACCGATACACTTATCCACCTACGATTATTGTTTAACCCCGAAACTGAAGATAATGGATCAATTAGACATGTCAAAGGGACCAGAAAATGTGCCAATCACGCTCCTTCAGAGCAAGCCTTGCCAATTGAATGCAATCAATGCATGGACAATGCAGGGTTGCCCGAGACACGAACCTGGCAGGTGGAGACGCGCCATTGCGATGCTGGGCGCTGGGCAGGGATAGAACACGGAGAACCGCGACTCCGACCAGCCTAAGACCCTAGAACCTTGCTTTTTAAGCAAGATCCGGCTTGCTCATTCCTAGTTATGTGTTAGGAGTTAATCATTATGGACGCTAGAAAGCCCCGCCTCAACGCGCCAGATCGTAACACGCGAGCTGGGCGATCAGGACATTCTCCGACGCGAGTCACTTTGGAATCAGCCCCACTCTAGATACTAATTTATGGGGTTGAAAGCTCCTTCATTCCTTCTAGAGCTGGGATCTCGCAATTCGTATATACGATCATAGTTGCTCTGTTAAAAGGCATAGACCATTCTATATCTTATCTTTACATTGGCTGTCCCTAAAGTCAGTCTTCTACTCAAAGGAAGGGAGGCTGGGGATCTTCGGCCGACAGCTCTGGCCCTCGATACAAACTATCCTTGCCAGAATAACCCCATTGGATTAGTTGAGTGGTTTCACTCCAAGCCTAGCCCCTCCAGGGTGCCAATGAGATCCGTAAATCCGGGTTTCCCTTCTTTTGTCGCGCCGTGCCAAGCGCGTGGGAGAAGCTCCAGTGGCTTATCTGATCGTGATTCAGCCTGCCTGAAGTCGGACTAAGTGGAGCCTTATTACGTCGAGCTGAAAACTTCTTTTTTGGCGTCAGACGCGTTCTGGAGCGCGTTGTTGTTGGTCCTAGCTTTTAATGGCCCCAATGGACAAGAAATTGGTTGTGGTTGATGTAGCTCAAGATGGTGAATAGTTGATGTGTTTCAAGCGTGGAAGTGCAGAGCAACGGGATATAAGATCCGACATAGCAAAGCAATATCACAGGTGAGTAACAGCAACAATCTAACCCCAGATATGTACACTGTACAATACAGATGCTGGTCGAGGGGACTACCGCAGGCACGGCCATGGATCGACTGCCCTAGCGTCGGATGTTGGTGGAAAGCCAGTGGCATGAGAGCAACTTGAATTTATTTGATTATTAAATTATTTCGACGCGAGGGGCTGGCTGAGGTAAGCGCGGCTGGGCGCGTGGTCACGTGCAGCGTGACTTAGCCCGTCGCGCTAAAAGATTCACGTCCACCAAGTACTTAACCGATTCTTCTCCCACTCCAGCTTTCGCGCTTTCTCTTCTTCCCCCTCAAGCCTTTGCCATTCCCTGTCTTGCTGTCCTTGTGTTGCATTCAGTTGTTGTTTAGTGATCACTTTCCCTTCAACACATCTTCCAATGGCTACCCAAGTCACCCCTTCGAAGCAGGTACGTGATGTCACTCGTGTCGCCTCTCGCGGTAGACGCGTCGTGAGCATCGTTTTAGCTAACTTGCATGCTTTCATAGACTGCTTCCTCCTTCGAGAACCTCAAGATGAGCGATTCCCCCGTCAAGAAGCTCGACTTCCAGTCCGTCGGCAAGGAGAACGCGCCCGCGTCTTTCAAGTCCGTCGACGCGACCACCACCAAGCCCGTCGAGAAGACCCTCGAGGTTACCAAGGTTGCTCCTAGTATTAAGGAGGCTGAGGCCAATGAGCCCCTCCTCCAGGAGAACCCCCACCGCTTCGTCCTCTTCCCCATCAAGTACCACGAGGTAAGTCACGTCGCCGACGCGTCTACGCGTAAAGTGATTTGGGCGTGTAAAGACTCGACTTTGCACAGCCAACCTACACACTTGTCTGGTGAACAATATGCTAACAATTGTTCTTATCCCCATAGATCTGGCAAATGTACAAGAAGGCCGAGGCCTCTTTCTGGACCGCCGAGGAAATTGATCTGTCCAAGGATCTGCACGACTGGCACAACCGCCTGAACGATGACGAGCGTTACTTCATCTCCCACGTTCTGGCCTTCTTCGCCGCTTCCGACGGTATTGTCAACGAGAACCTGCTGGAGCGCTTCAGCGGTGAGGTTCAGGTCCCCGAGGCCCGCTGCTTCTACGGTTTCCAGATCATGATGGAGAACATCCACTCCGAGACCTACTCTCTCCTCATTGATACCTACATCAAGGAGCCCAAGCAGCGTACCTACCTCTTCGATGCCATTGACACCAGTATGCATAACCCCGTGAACACTTTCCATCCCAAGATTTGCATGCTAACCAATATCCAGTCCCCTGCATTAAGCGCAAGGCTGAGTGGGCTATGCGGTGGATCTCGGACCGTGAGTCCACCTTCGCCCAGCGCCTGGTTGCCTTTGCCGCCGTCGAGGGTATCTTCTTCTCCGGCTCCTTCGCCTCTATCTTCTGGCTCAAGAAGCGTGGTCTCATGCCCGGTCTGACCTTCTCCAACGAGCTGATCTCCCGTGACGAGGGTCTGCACACTGACTTTGCCTGCCTGCTCTTCTCCCACCTGAACAACCGCCCCAGCAAGCAGGTTGTTGAGGATGTCATCATCGAAGCCGTCGGTATCGAGCAGGAGTTCCTGACTGATGCTCTGCCCTGCGCTCTTCTCGGCATGAACTCCAAGCTGATGTGCCAGTACATAGAGTTCGTCGCTGACCGTCTTCTGGTCGCTCTCGGCAACAAGAAGTACTATAATGCCACCAACCCCTTCGACTTCATGGAGTCCATCTCCCTGGCAGGCAAGACCAACTTCTTCGAGAAGCGTGTCGGTGACTACCAGAAGGCCGGTGTTATGGCCTCCACCAAGAAGGAAACCACTGCCTCCTCCGAGGGCGAGCAAACCCCCAAGAACAACGGCCTCAGCTTCGATGAGGACTTCTAGACGTTGTCTCTTGTCATTAATATTCCCCTCTCCTTCCTCACCCACTCCACCTGTCTTGTTTTATACCCTCAAGTTGTGGGGGTTACCTCACTCTGTTCTCCACATGATATCACGCTGCTTTTCTGTCTGTTTGTTTTCTTTTGCTTTTGATGGGATTTCTCCGAAGGCTACGCATGGATTAGGCGTTTATTTTTTTTCCTTGTGTTTTTTACTTCTTGGTCTGTCCTAGACTTCTGACGGTCATGTCTGATATGGGATGGATGGCGGATATGTGTATTTAACGTTTGAATCACTTGTTCATTGTGTATCTCTTCCTTGTAGTCCGGACTTTGTCAAGGGTATGCTTAGACCTGATTTAGTCAACCGCAGGGTATCCATACCAACCAGTCTCGCTATTTCGGCAGTCTTCCAAACACCCGCCTCTGCACCCGACTTGACAGCGATCTCCCATGAATATGACTCGACTTAGATCCACCATCTAAACCCCTCGCCATTGCGCAACCAGTCCATGATCCCGTAACATGCATGTCATTAATCTCTATGAACCAATCCATCCAACCCACAGCACACTATCCCACCCATCCTCCAATCATCAACCCTCTTCAAAAAACAGAAACCTATCATCGCTTCCCCTTCCCACCCTTCTTCTTCCCCTTCCCACCCTGCCCCGCATTCGCGTTCGCATTCGCAGCAGGCGCAGCCACAGGAACAACCTCTGCGACCGCCGGCGCATCAACCATCTCCACATCACCACCTCCAGCAGCACCCGAAACCCCCAAACTCGCCACGTCCGCACCACTAGCCAGTTTGCCCAGCCCCGTGATCAACCGGCTTACCTCGGCGATCTTGTTCGTCTGGTACTGTAGGACGATGCCTGTGGTGGGATTGTAGGTTTTGAGAGTGAGAGAGGCGACGGGGGCGGGGGGTGTTTTGTGTTGTGGTGGTGGTTTCTGATGTGGTGGAGGCTGCTTTTTTGAGCTGTGATTTTGAGCGTTTGGCGCGGGCGCCGGGGGTTTCGGTGGGAAAGTGGTATTTTGTTGTTATCCGGGTCTGGAAAATGTATTAGTTTCATTTTTGTCTTGGTTTGTGGTTGTAGGAGGGGTGTGGAAGATTGAAAATGTTGGCATGGGCATGGGCAGTGGGGGGTTGGAAGGGTAGTGCGACTCGGATGCTATTGCAACTTGTCGCTTTGGGCGTGAACGTAAGGAATGTTTCAACGTACAGTATCCGGGTATGCCTCTAGAAGCTGAGCAGACTGCTCCAGGAAAGCCTGAGAGGTAGGAAGGTAAGGCATGGTTGCGTGTAGGCGAGAGCCGGTCTCGCTTTTGCGATGGTGCGGAATTGAGTATGGGCGGGGTTAAGAGTTGAGTATCGGCTGAAGGTGTACTCAATTGGGCGAGCTGGTGAAGAAGCTCAAGTGAACCGGCCGAGGAAGTGTTGCAGGAGGGAAGTGTGGAATTGGGGGGTGAGTGGTGGTTGTGGTGAAGTCCGGGGGTGGAAATGGAGGTGGTCCGTTAGGTTATCAGCGCCGGACTTTTTCTAGGTCTTGGCGTCGGTGGCCGACCATGTCCATGCTGTTATGCTTGGGTTAGGATGACTTTAATAGGTTATGGGCTGATAGTACCACTTTCCACATGGCAATTGTTGAGGTAATTCGATGATAGACAATTGACAAGACGAAACGATATTTTTGAATGTATTCGCTCTTCATTCCATCATGAAGAAAAGTCTCATATCATACAGGTAACAGGTACTCGAAGACTATGTGTCCATCCACCCCCGCCCTCCATCCATATTCGTTTCCACACCCATGAAGACCAAAATGATTCCAAGTAAGAAAAGAAATGCGAGACTAAAAATGACAAATATCCAAAACCCGCGGGAACCAATTCCCCAGCACCATCGCAAATATCCAAAAAGGCCAAAAAGTCATCAAAACATAACCGTGCATACTAAACGTTGGCAGAGATCCAAATCTCTACCTCCAAAAATATCCAAAAAAATATTCAAAAATGTCCAAGATATCCAGAAATCATACAAACCACTCACGCTTCACAACTCACTCAATAGCACGATTACACTGCACACAAATCAACTTTTGACTCCCATCCCTCCCCTTCACGCCCCTAAAATTCATGCCCCGACAATGCTCACACCTCATAATATCCTCCTCCCCCGCCGAAGAACCATAATCACTACTCAACACACTCGCCGCAACACTCAACTTGCGCTCGCTGCCACCACCAACGGACGGAATCCGATTCGGACTGAGCAGATTCTCCGATTTGCGCGATTTCATGGCTAGTGCGTCGTGCGTGATTTTGTTCCAGTAGGCGTAGCTGTGGTCGCCTTGTAACCAGAGGGGGTTGTCTTTTGTTTTGCCGCTCGCGACGAGGTCTGCTGAGGAAGAAGGGAGCTTGCGTGGGTCTGGTGGACCGCTGCGGGATGGTTTGTGGCCATTTTGTTTGGGTGTGTAGTCGTGGGAGGGGCGCGGGGATGGTGGCGGGGATGTTGTTACTACTGAGAGGGATTCGTTTGGTGCTAGGCTGGAGGGTCGAGATGAGGAGAGGCGGAATGTAGCCGAGCGGTGCTGTGGGGAGGGAGAGCGTGTGCGGAGACCAGAACGAGAACCGTCTGTGCTGGTGCGGCCGTGGCGGACGACGGAGTTACGCCAGGATATGATACGTTCAGAGGGTGTTTTGTGTGAGGATTCCTTGCCGGTGGAAGAGGCGATACTGTTGCGGGCGGAGTTGGAGCGGCGCAGGATTCGTCGGGAGATTGTTGAGTTGGCGTCCCAGTTTTCATACCGCCGTTTGTGGTAGGCGCAGTCTTGTCGGAGGACTTTGATTTTGCCGGAGTAGTCGGCGATGACGATGATGTTTCCGTCTGCGTGTCTGGAGCGAGAGATGTAGGAGGGTGATTCGTGGGCCATTTTGCTGATGATGGATAGTCGGGGTGCGGAGGAGGATCGCTTGTGGTTGCTCTCGTGTCCTCGTGGTGGGCTTTCTTGCTTTGAGGGTTCTTCCGTGCTCATGAGAGCTACTGGGGGTGGGTTGCAGATGTCGTAGATCGGATCTTCAGATAGCCCCAGGGCCTGCTTGGTCTTTGTAGGAGCGACGAGGGCCACCGTCACAATGGCAGATTGTGTTTCGAATACCTCCACAGCTCGTTTATCTGTATCACGTTCCACAGTGCCAATGGGCCAAACGTATGCTCTGCGATCCTCACTTCCACAAATGACATGCTTGCCGTCATCGGTGAACGTTGCACGAATCTGGCTGCACGTATTCTCATTCCCGCGGAATTTGGCCTCCAGCGCTCGCTCACGGAAGTCGTACATGCGAATGCGGGAGTCGTTGCTAGTGACCAGCAATTTGACATCGCCGTTGGGATCATCATTTGGAACTGTCATGGTGTCGATCCCGGTGATCTTATTCCTTTTTGAGTTGCGACCACGAGTAGATCGAACGTGGATCTGACCAGAGACTTTCAGACCCTCGGTTTCGTAGATATTGAGCAAACCATTCAGACATCCAGCCATAGAGTACCGTCCATCGGGTGTGAAAGACACCGCAGTGATCATGTCGGGCACTGTGGTGACGAATGCCACGTTCTTATCTGGGATACTCCATAGCCGTAGCTTTGTGTCGAGCGAGCCAGCGAGGAAGAACCTATCATCGCGAGGATGGAATTGGATCGATGTAACAAAGTCGGTGTGCTGAAAACAGCAAAGACATTCAGTCCGACTGGCATGCCATAATCGAACAGTCTTGTCCATTGACGAAGAAAGCAGAAAGTTGTTCTATATTACGGTCAGCCTGTTTCAAAAACGAAACCTTCTCTCTCTCCTGTGACGGCCATACTTTACTCCAGCTCAGATCCAAAATACTACCCGTATGTCCTTCAAAAACTCGAACCGGCTTAGGGTGAAAGACAGGCGCATTCAACCTCGGTGGCTGATCTGTCGGCGTACCCTCGCCTCCCCGCGTGGCGTCTCCGCGCTCCTCCGGGTTCGAAATCACCGCCCATACTCGAACCTTTTTATCCTGACCAGCCGCAGCTAGAAACTTGCCATCTTTGGAAAAGGCCAGGGCCCAAATCGCACTTCCAGTCCTATCATCATTGCCAAGGCTGGACCTCCGTCTATCGGCGACTCGGGACGGAGCGCGTGCACCATCTAGTAATTCCTGTGCTAGAAACACCCGGTCAAAGGCCTTATCTTTCTTGTAATGCACACGGGTTCTAAGATATCTCGCAGGCGCCGGATGCCGTGGAATGAATCCTATCGGATTGGACGTGTCGACGGACATGCGGCTGGCATCTGGCTCCGAGATTTCATCTTCTGCCTCGGAGAGCTGGTCTTTCTTTTTGGTGCCAATAAGACGGCTTAGAAATGAGACACCCTTTCTAGAGGGAAAGTAAAAAAGAGAAGTGTAGGTTAGCCATCATGCAACCATTACAAATATATAAGAATCCATAGCCCAGCAGCTCGTTGTCCGGACCCCGAAGGGGGGGAAAGCAGTGTTCACGAGGAGGGGCGGAAGTATGCGGGATCGGGGGTCAAGCAGATCACGCGTGTGGTCGGCTTTTTGGCATTTGGGGGCTTGAAGCTTTCACGATGTCACACTCACTTCTTTTCTTTGGGAGGGTTTGAGTTTGACGCTGCATCTCCCCGAGCAGTGCTGGTCTCTGACAGGTTGAAGTCGGAGCTGCCGGCCTCGGCCTCGTACGAAGCCCGACCAAGCAGTTTCAGGGGAATTGACTTTTGAGTATTTGTTCGCTGGATGATATGCTATAGCAAGGGAATAGAAAAAGAGAGGAGAGTCAGCCGTGTTTTCTTTGATACCTTGACGGCCCCTTCGGCCGTTCGCCTTTTTCGGGAGACCCGGAGGTCGTCAATAGAATATTCCATCCTCCTGCTTCCGCTTACCTGAGATAAAGGGTCGATGGCGCTGTTCTCAGTTCTTGTTTCATGCAGGGTATAAGTCGAGTTTCTAGCCACAGGCCCACCAATGTGCTGTGGGCGACGAGTATTGCGCTGCGCATCTTGGCTGTTATTCGAGCCCGACGCGCCGTCCGACGTGACCGACCCTGCACCTATCGATGGTGATGATCGCCCGTCAGCGTCTGCACGTCCTGCATTTGACGTCGTGCCGCAAGGTAAGCTTGGCTATAGGCTCGCGGAACCCCAGGAAACGTAATTCCCAGAATTTCCAAGCCAACCAGACCAAACTCCAATGCGCGCATTTGCACTTACCAATGGGTAAAGTTTGCGAGACTCTGAGTGGTCCTGGTTTGGGCTCGCCGGTTATCGCGGGAATTGTCGAGCTGCGCGGTAATGCGCCATTCTGGGCTGCGCTCCCCTCCATTTAGTCGCGCGCCCCCGTCGCATGGGGTGTGGCTGTTGGTGGTGGGGGAAGAGGCGGAGGGGGTGGAGAATGGAGAGACGATATGTTGGGTGTGTGATGTGTTTGGTATCAGGTGTTAGAGGAATTGGGCCATAATTAAAAGAAGAAAGGGGTGCGACATCTGACTAGAAGCGCGAAGAATTGTTGGAAGCGAAAGAGGCGAAATTAAAAAGTCACGAACTGATAGGCTAGAGCGGCAACGGCCGGAGAACGATGGATGACATCAAATGCTCCGAGACTCTTGTAGAGTGGAGACTCTCGAGACGACTGGATCAACTGGCTTGACTACTGATCTTACTGGACCCTGAGCTCTCGTGTCTCTCTGCTTATCGC
Source organism: Penicillium subrubescens (assembly GCF_028828155.1). Classification (NCBI taxonomy): domain Eukaryota; kingdom Fungi; phylum Ascomycota; class Eurotiomycetes; order Eurotiales; family Aspergillaceae; genus Penicillium; species Penicillium subrubescens. The sequence goes on along the minus strand of NW_026643160.1, from coordinate 3,073,758 downwards.
CGACAAGCGTCGCTAAGACCCTAGTGGGGTTGGCATGTTGAAATGTTCTAGAATTTCGAGAAATCAAAGTTGAAAAGTTCCAAAAAATTGATCATTTATAGATACATAGGTTTCATCATCACATTCAGATTCATGTATGCTCGTATAGTGTATAGTTTGTATAGAGGATCATCATAGATTTCCATCCATCTGTCCTCCGGCAACAATTGTTGGGGTTTTATGGTTGTTTCAGCAGCATCTTTCTTTAAATGCGCGCCTGCAGCTTTCGTGCACGATCCTTGGCAATGTCACACATGGCCTAATCTCCGAGTTAGTGACCATCAATCTGACAGTCTGCATCTGCATCTGCACATACCTGGATAGCCTCTGTAATCTCCTTCTCCTGGTCCGCCCGGTCAATGCGCTGGCGCATTTCCACCATAATCACATCCCGGCTGCGCCCATTGACAAAAGTCCTGTAGCCCAGATAGGATCAGCATTGACTATCGGAGATAAACTAGCTAAGCTAGCACAGGTTGTATCATCTGGAGAGAACCTACACAAATCGCAGTCCGGGGAACTTCTCCTCATACTCCACATTCAGCGCCAACAACTTCTCCGCCTGCTCCTCAGCACCCGTGTTCAATTGCGCCTGCTCCTTCTTGCTCAATTCACTAAGATGTTCGGGGTTGGCGGGGGCCCGACCGAGTCGCGGGTGTGAGCCCAAGATGCCGAACAGCACCTTTCGGTCGGCGGGGGAGGTTTGCGCAGCCAGCGCAAAAAAACGAGCTCCCACGGCGTCGATGAGAGAAGTATAGGAGTTGAAGGTCTGGTTTGCCAGTAGAGGAAGCATCAATTGGTGGATCTCGGGCGAGGGCTCGAAGAGAGTGTCTAGTACGCGCAGCTGAGTCTCTGGCGACTGGGAGGGCAGCGATGAAAGTGCGGGGAGATCGGCCATGATTGTGAGTGGTGGGGACCTTTTGGTGATAGGATCGAGAATCGCGGGTCAGATGGTCGAGGATGATTTTATCAATTCTGAGTTTGAATTGATGGGGATCGGGTTGGTATTAAGTAGATTGTCTTGGTGGTGTCCCACCATCGGGGGTCGCCGAGTGAGTCGTTGTTCGGGCGGGATCCAGCGGGAGTCCCGTAGAACTTGAGATGCACCCCGCAAATCCCTTTATACTTCTTTATACCCAGCTTTACGATGCATGCATAAAGCCTACAATGTGTCAGCGATAGTCGATCACTTTGAAGGAGTCCTTGGCTTCAGGATTATAGAGGAGAAATTAAAAGACAGCGGGTCCCGGGGAGAAATTACATCAATTTAAAGTTGCTAGGCTTTCGATGAGCTTCGGCCAGATCTGCATGTCTTTAGATCTTGTCCTCGTGACCAAGGACATTACTGAGAAATTCACTCAAATGTTAGCAGATCATGTAAGGAATAATTATTCCGCTGGAGCGGACTATACTGCCACTGTTAGCGTCGCCTAAAGAGCATGTCATATGTTGATGACCAAAACCATATCTATTCAAGATCCATCATCCTGTGCGAGCTTTGGGGAATCATTGAGCAAGAAGAAAGCCGTGACTGCTTTACTCTTTTTATAAGACATAGACACATACATTTCTTCTTAAGGATCACATCAGTCGCTGGTAATATTGCTTTAGAGTCATCACAACTAATCATGGCTACCTAGAACCTACCTCAATTCGAATTTGTAAGTCTTTCAACTCCCGAGAGAACAGCAAGATAAACTCTTCATTGTGTGAAGAAATGAGTCAAAAGAATAACATGAAGATAATGCCTTGGTCAATGTCTTACAAAAGTCGGTTGAGTTGAAAAGCCGATCGCTTCCCTACGAGGTGGTCTGAGCCCGATTCCATTAGGGACTGGGCTGGGTACTTTAAATGCTTCGAGAACACCTTGGAAGGGAACAGAGTTTTGGACCTTATGATTTGTTTTCCTATTGGAGGAGGGTTGTGAATGTGAGCCATCTTCTCCCTCGAGGACTACAAGGTACAGTACATATGTAAGTACCAGTTCTTCTGGTTGCCTTGCAGAGAGTCGTTTGTATACTTCGGGTGTCCTTCCGCAGGGCCCGACCGGTCCGATTGGACTGATCAACCTGGAACAATTCGATGCATCGGGCAATTGGCAAGTTGACGTGTAAACAAAGGGGGATGAGAACGAGATGTTCGCATTCTTCGCCGTTTTTCTTTTCTCTCGCAATGCTTGGCAATTGAGTATATGTGACCTCGTACTTTGTGTCCGAGAACCCCTGCCAATGCGATCTGTTCCTCGTTGGTGCTAACAATGTGCGACAGCATGGTATGTGCCCAATGGGCCAATATCTTGATGATCCAACTATCCAAGAGCCCAATGATCCAATAACCCACTGGTTCCAATGGCCTCTGCCCCCGGAACAAGCACGAGGGGCTAGCTATAACGAGCATTGACTCCGAGCGGGCGTTTCAGAACCTCCACTGAAATGAGGATAGCCGCGAGTGGAGTCGATCAGCGAATTGGGAGCGGGTATGCCCCTGAACCAGCCCGAACAACGGGAAGAATAGTCTTCGTAACGAACGAGAGGTTCGCCAGTGCCCAATGCCCATCGTCGTGTCTCCGTGGGCTCAAGGTTGACCCCCTTCTCGGCCTATCGGTTGGTGGTATTGACGTCTGTCAATCGTTCCATCCTCATCCTGATTGGGGAGGGTCCCCCATTTACGATTTTGAGATCTCATCCGTGGCCCCAACTTTCTTGCCCGTTCCTAATATTCTACGGAGTACGAAGAACATAGCAGGGAATAACTAACTAACTAGTGAATCACTACTCCGTACACTCCAGTTGACTATTGTTCGGTGCAACAGTCGGACAGTGCACGTAAGGTGGAGGTTGCCCCAGTTTGGACCGTCCAAAGTCCAGACTCTCTCTCCTCTTCTCTCCCCCCTTCTTTCCTTTCTCCCCTCCTCCCTCGGATTCAACTCCTCCAGATTCACAGACCGCGACTGGTCTCTCAAAGCCTCTCCGGCACGCTCCTCATGCCGTGCGAGCCATGTCTCTCAATGGGCTAGATACTCCCACGGTCGTCGAAGCCTACCAGAATGCCCTGGCCGACGCGGGCGGTTGGTAAGTTTAATCGTGGAATGCTCGCGACTCCGTCTTCCCTCCCCCTTTTGCGCGCCTCCGCAAATTAGCCCACTATCAATGAGTCCATTGTAAATCTGACCATTGTACTTATTCGATTCTATCTAGGTTTCTATTACACTACACCGCACGGGATGAGGTCGCCCTCCTCGACCGAGGCACCGGCGGGGTGCCCGAGGTGCGCAATGCCATCGACAACTACAACGAGACCTCGCCGCTCTATGGCTTCTTGCATTATCGCAGGAGGAAAGTCATCCTGCGGTTCATGCCCGAGGGCCTGTCACGACTCATACTAGGTACGGCCCCGACTGGTGTGCGACAAGATGCTAGGATCGAGGAATCAAATCACTAACCCGGGGACCCTTTCTTTCTAGCCCGAAGTAACGTCCAGTTTCAGTCCGTCCTCGACAAATTCAACCCGCACGATACGGTACTTCCTTTGGCTCAGGCTTCCGACTTGAACGAGAGCGCCCTGTCATCTGCCTGCCTTCTCCACACGGCCTCGGGATCAATCACGTCTTCCTCGAGCTCACTCCGGCGCCGTCGATTGATGGAGATCACCGAAGATGCGGAGGAAAATGGCGCAAAAGAAGAGTCAAAGGATCAACCCGAATTGCAATCGCAGTCGCAACCACAATCTCCTCCCATGGTAGAGACAAGACAACGATCTGATAGCCAGAAGTCGGAGGCTACTATTGTACCACCCCCCTCGACAACCTCCCCCGAAGTCGAGATGTCCTCGCCCGAACTTCGACCTCCTCCATCGCGAGCAAGTTCCCGTTCCCCTCTCTCGCGCGGTAGTCCGAGCGAATCGCACTCAAGCAACATGTCTCCAACTTCCCCTCGATCCCCCGAATCTGTGACATCGGAGCATTCCCGGTACCGGAATATTCTCGACGAGTTTCCTCGCCCGTCAGAGGAAATTCGAATGTCGACTCAGTCTGCGCGACCCTCGTTACGCGATCTGGAGCGAGCGGCTGGGTATACACCCAAAGTCAAGCTAGGTCCACGTCCCTCACTCGACCAAAGTGGACGGCCTCGCACCTCAGGAAGCTCGCGAAACCCTGACCAACGACCCGTTGCCTCCATGCCCGCCGGCATGCGTCCATCCTCCGTGCGCAAACCCCCGAGCATCAACGAAGTCCCCCGTCCTCGATCTCAAGGAAGCTCCTTTGCAACCAAACCGAACAGTCGAGCACCTCCAATTCCACCCTTGCTGGTCCCTCCTCCGTCGATTCCCATTTCGAGACCGCCTCTCTCTCCCGGTGCCAAATCCTTGGGTGCCCTGTCAACCTCGTCCGGCCTGACTCCAGAGAAAGAGCGCTTGATGAAAGCGTTGCACCAGCGGAAAAAACAAATGGCTAAGCGGGCGGAACAAACGAAGAAGAAGCAGGCAATGGCTGATGTAGAAGAAGAAGAAGAAGCAAAGGAGACAAAAACAAAGGAGCCTGTTCAGAACGAGGAAGAAAATAAGGAGAATATTAATCTGGCGCCCCAGCTAGCTGCGAGCCCCAAAATTGAGGCTAAAACAGTATCTGAGCTTGAAACCAAGCTCGAATCAGAGAAGCCGCAAGAAATTCAAGTTCATGGGAACCTTGCAGAACCGCAGATGCCGGTGCCCGAGCCATCCGAGGTACCTGAGCAGCCTCAAGACCTGGCTCCATCTGGACCCGAAGAAGACCAGTCTTCAGCCTGCCCTGAGGCACCAGTGCCTGACTCGCTTCAGGATCAGGCAACGATCGTGCTTGAAGACGAGCAGGTCTCTCCTGAAACGTCAAAGGATGACCCGGAATTGATCGCCGATGCAGCGGTCTCCGATTCCGAATGCCCATCTTCTCATAATTCGGACCCCAGCGCGGACACGACATTTTCTACTGACCGCGCCGAGACACCTCTGGAAACTGCCAAGTCCGAAACACCGCAGACTTTCATCGAAATCGAGGGTTCTGAAGTTGAAACACACGAGGAGCCCACAGACTCCGCAATTTCTGACCTAATTGAGACTAAGGACGACCTAGTCCCACCTAGCGCCAACGTCGAAGTCCCACTCACCGAGGAGGCAGCCGACGCGACGCTAGAACTGGAAAACGCTTCTCCTGTGCAACTACCTGAGGTCGCGCCAGTCGTTGACGAACAAATCAAGGAAACCGCCACTGAAGAGGCAGCCCCCGCAGACTTCCCCGAAACCCTCACCATCCCCATCCTTCCGCCCGTGGAGTCTCCCCCAAGCCCCGTAGTCGAGCCTCCGGTCGCGCCTGTGTTGGTCTCTATTGAGCCTGTCCCTCAAGACGAGACGACCCCCGAGGAGCAACACATCGCGGCTGTTGCACCTCCTCTTCCTCCCTTGGACCAAAGGCGAAGAAAACACTTGGAGCCGATTCAAGTACCGACGCAGGAATTTTCCGACGACGACTGTCTCCTCTCGGATGATTCTTTCATGGAGGAATTAAGGTCGGCCACCGTGCAGGAGGCCAGACCGGTTTCGGTCAAGTCTCCCAACGGCGGCGATCAGTCTTGGAAGGGTTCCCGGGCTGTCTCCAGCCCTTACCTCACTTCTCCATCCGCCATGCAAGCTTTGGCGGTGGGGCGATCTGTCTCCAGCTCACACGTCGACAATGGATCTTCGACTCCAGTACTCATGGCCAAGAAGATCAACGTGTCTTCTGGCATCTCGAGCCGCATCAAGGCCTTGGAGAAGTTCTCCAGCCGTGAAGGCACTCCTTCCGGTCCGACTCCCCTCAACGGGCCGTCCGCCTCTTCCTCGTTTGAGGAGCTGCGCAAGCGTGCGTCTGTATCATTCCCTAGCGGTACTATTCCAGACTTCTCTCGCGCTCCCAGCGTGAACCATCATGACGCTCGCCCCGTTTCTTCCAACCGTCGTACAAATTCGATCTCGGTGACGGCTCGCATCGTCCGTGACACTAGTGTGTCCCCTGGTTCCTCTGGTGTTGAACCGTCAGAGTCGGATGTCCTCAACCTCCAGGCTAGCCCTCTCACTGTGGAACAGCATGAGACAAACGACGAGGTGGTGTCTACCAACCAGACTGTCGAGTCTCCCGCCCCCGTCGTAGAGGACCGCACCATGTCCATGTCATCTGCTGGGTCCAGCCGCCAAGTCACGCCAGTTTCTCGCCCTGCAAGCCGTCTGTCATTGTCCTCGCGTTCCAAGGCCGATGAAAATCTCCAATCCGCATCACCCACAGATGAGAAGAAGGGCTCCCGCGCCTCCCGGTTGATGCGCCGTATGTCGTCGATGACCTCAACTTCCCGCCGCAGTATTATCGGAGCTTTGAGCCCACCTGTAAAGGAAGAGTCTGCAGTCTCTCCTCTGGGTAACTCGGCTATCTCGAACTCCTCGTCCCGTCAGACCCTCTCTGAGCCTGTCGAGATTGGCGAAGTCAACGTTCAGTTCCCTGAGACCCTCCTCTGGAAGCGCCGATTCATGCGAATCGATGGGGATGGCTACGTGGTTCTCACCCCCGGCACCAATGATGCCAGTGCTCGCAACATGATCAAGCGCTATCACCTGAGCGAGTTCCGGACGCCTTGTCTCCCTGATGAGGATATGCAGGAGTTGCCCAACAGCATTCTGCTAGACTTCCTAGATGGTAGCACACTGCAGTGCGCGTGTGAGTCACGACAGGGACAATCCTGGACTCTGCAGAGTAAGTTATCTCTTCCGGTTGAATACCGTGTTTATTGTACGACGGTTGAATTAATGCTAACAAATACACAACAGCTCTTGTCGACGCTCACAACACCCATCGGCAATGATTTCACCCACTGGCGGCTTCCCAGGACCGGCTTCCTCAGCTTACTGCATCTCTTCACATTTCTTTTTTCGCCTCATAGATTTGAGCCACATTTATCATCGCACCATCGTCGTCGTCCTTACGCACAATGCCTCCGTTTCCCTGAATCTCGATTTCATTTCACTCTGGCCGGCCGGCCCTTGTGTCTATCTGCATCCCACATATCATTTCCTATTTCTTCTCACCATCGTCATTTCTTCTAATTTCCTGTTATTCCCTTTTTGTATCTCTGATCTCCCATCTCTCTCTGTATGTGCGAGTGATATATGTGGCATGTTTCGTGGTATACCCCCCTTTCCAAGTCAAAAAGCCTCTTTCGACTTTTTTCTTTTTCCTTTTCTCTCTCTTCAATCCCTCTCGTGTTTCAAAGCTAGGGTCCGTCCTTCATGGATGGTCAAAACCAGCTTTCTATCTCCCGTGTACATGTGAAGACCACGCAATCCTCCTGTTCGTTGCAACGTCTTGCATCCGCCGTGACTGGCGCGGAGTTTGTGTTACCACCTCCTTTTTCTCCTGATCTGTTCTCCATAGCTGCATGGTATGGCATACAAACTCTGCATTGCATCGTACTCTTCTATTTCTAATCTTGAAATGTAAAGCTATTCGTGTGATGGGTATCACCTTTTGCGCGATCTCTATAAGTCAGGTCACATCTTCTTCGATATGGCATGGGTTAGGCGCAGCGCCTCTTACAACGTCTGGGACACCAAGAGGGTTTCTTGATACCCTAAGCCGCTACTTGTGCGACGCTATCCGTGGACTAGAAAATCACGCAAAGCTCCGGAGATTCCCCTGCACAGAGCTCCTGACAGGGTTTCGCAAGAAGAATTCGTGAATCCCATATCATTGTCTGAGACTTTCGACTTAGAACTGTACACCAATTCCTAGACATCCACAGACAAGGTATCGAATTGTTACAGCAACGTCCACGCCCAATACGATCCGTCCATCGGACTTCTACAACAGTGATAAATATCTTCCCTCCTAGGTGCTGTACACAGAAAACCCATCTCAGGGGTACTTTTGCCAGTGGCGCACTCCTGTCCTACAAAGTTAAGCTTCGCTGAACCTTAAAAGTAAAAATATAACAAGGTATCAGTAACCAGTAGCCAGTAACCAGGCACAGCACAACGCGGCAAACCGGCATTGTGCCGTGCAGGTCATGCCATACCGGTAGAGAATTTATTATTGATTCACGGCGTCGAGGAGGCAGCGTCCCGATATCGTTGCAACATCACTTTGTCAATCACAGTGTTCTTGTTACAATATAGGATTTCTCCGCAGTCATGGCTTAGAACCGATAAGGCCACCGAGTGCCGGGTGAGTAAATCACTCGATGAGCTCCTGACAAGTGATTGCATGAGGAATGACTGAGGTGAATATCTGTATGTGATCCATTTGCCACTGATATATCTGGACTCTTTGGCCTAAGTCTCGGAAGGGAAAGTATAAAGCGGTCCTACGGCACCGACTTCATTGCTACATCATCCCATCTACTCTCCCGCTAGGAACTACCCAAAACTGCCTACCTGATATTGAGTCCTCTTTCGGACTTATAAACTCTTCCAACAGCCATTGATCAATCTCTCTGGTTGCCAAATTCTTGGTTTTACCATTACCATCATATTCCCATAATGAAAGTCGCCAATCTTCTTTCATCAATTTTTACTCTGAGCAGCATCGCCCTCGCTAGTCCGGTCAAACGTGCCGAGTCTCTACACCTTCGAAACTTTTATGTCCAGCATGCAGATGATGGAACGGGTGCGTTGCAATTTGCACTTCATAGTACCGTGACCGGTCTTTCTGATGAATGTTTTCTTTCATGGTATGTTGTCGATTCCATTCCATCTTTCACCACAATCTTATTTCTCTTCATCCATAACAGCTCATTTTTGAGTCACTGTCTTTCCAAACATGGAATATCCACCTTATAGTCTTCCAATGCTATAATCAGTTCAGCTGGCATTGGTTGGTATCAAGACTAACCCAAATTCAGGAGCACAACAAGCGACATCCAACCCAGCCTCGCAACGAATAAATGCCTCAACAATAACTACGAATTCGGCTTCCGCTATGGGATCGGCAATATCGAGAACTTTGTTCTAGTCATTCAGCGTGTAAATGAGACACAGCGAGGATACGAAGTGATTAGCGCTTATGCGACCAATCCCACTTGGATTTGTACGGGTAATCCGGTGCCCGGATTGACGGAACGGTGTGAGTGGATGGGGATTTTGGATATTGATTTTTAGGGCTGGAGATGCATTTTGATTTTCGTGTATGGAGGAGGGCACATATCTAATGTTTGATTTCACAGATGCAGTACTTATTGGTATGTAAAATGTTAATTGTCTAATTTGTCTGACGCTCTTCTTGAATGATTTATACCCACAATGGAAGATCGGCAGATGCCCAATGATTACATGAGGGGAGGCGATGCATGGAATTCTACTCGCTACAATGCAGGTAGGAACAAACTCAATCATGAAGCCTAGAGGCCAAGGGATCTTTTCAGCATAAAGTACAAGGGCTGGAAATCTGGGATTGCATCGGGTCAGTTGAAAATGCTCTTCGAAGAAGTGAAGGAGATACATACAGATTCCAACATCAAAATCAGCTTATCAAGCTAGCCTTTTGGCAGTATGTTCGTGTGACGTCGTTTCGAAGTCGATGCATCATGATCTTGAAGGCAAGTCAAGATCATCATCTCAGGTAGTGTGACCATGTACGCCATGGTCCTGATTCTCAAGAGTCCTGACCATTGGGTAATGTCTCTGGATCTCCATTCTGGGTTGTTTCTGCATGTTCCGTGGCCCCGTTTGACCCCCCATTCTCCGTATTTGCCGGATATTTTTCGGGAAACGCAGAGCGCATCTGCGCAATGTGCTGGTTGAGGAGGTATTGCATGAGATTGCTGACAGGCATTGTCGTATGCATGCGTCGCTCGGCTTCGACGATCTCGATGCGCATCTGTGCCTCCCAGTCATGTTCTGTGGCATGTGCCTCGATCTCTTCCTTGCGCTGGTCGCCCTTGGTCGAGATGGTCTTGGAACATCCGGGCATACGGCATGACCATATATTTGAGATTTTGTTCAATTCGGCGAGAGGGTGGGATGTGAGGGTATCTCCGTGGGCATTGGTAAGCAAAGATGGAGTCTGGGGAGGTTCGGACGAGAGTACGCTCTTCAGCAGTGAGGATGCAGCAGACCCAGAACTGGGGAGAAGAGAGCGACCTCGAGACTTTGCGGTGGCAAGAGGTGTCCTTATCAGCTCATGACCGCGACTTTTGCTCGGGGTATCGACGTCTTCCATGTCTTCCATAGCTTCGTCTTCTTCCTCAGGTTCACTGGCATCCGACTTGTCAACGTCCTTGTTGACGACTGCATTACGATGTCGTTTGCCCATCACCTTCCCAGAGACAACAGAGTTCATCTTGGGACGAAGGACCGATTTTTGTGTGTGGCCCAGGTTTTCATCATCGCTGGAGTCTTCGATTGGTTGTAGTGGTGTAAGGAGTCCGGGAGAGAGTGTACTGTCTAGAGTGGCAGCGTGTGCGAGCTCTCGATGAATCACGTAGCGCGACCACCGGAAGCCAGGAGTATCCTCTTCATCTAACCGCTCGACAACTGCGCCTGCTCTGGCTGCAATAATTTTTCCCGCATTCTCCCGGCTGAAAGAATATCGATCAGCTAGACTTTCCGTCAATAGATCGAGATGTAGTTTGCGCTTTGCTAGATGGCCCTCCTCCCTCAGGTCCGTGATCATTTGGTAGATAGCATCGATTTGTGATTTCGCGATTGCCGCAGGATCATGGCGAGGTGTTGATACTCCCGTCTCATTCTGCTCTCCTTCGTCCTCGGACTTGTTCGATCGCTCTTCCGTGAGCTCGTTATAGACATCCTACATAGAAAGGGGTGTCAGCAAGTCAAGTGGAACGCGATCCGGAAATGCAAATGACTCACGGTAAATTGGCGACGGAGGTGAACGAATACATTAGTCTTCTTCCAGTCCACACTGTCATCCTCCTCGTCGGCCTCGACCATGCAGCGAAGTAAGAATGGCGCATGTTGCGCAAAGACATCTGCGGATTGCTCTCGAGTCTCACAGCTGCCGTGTGTGTGAAAGACATACTAGCAGGAGTTAGTCGTCGGAACAAATCGCGCCGAGTGGTGGGAGTCGTATAGGAACTCACCTGCTCACATAGATTCTTGAAAGACGGATTGAGCTGCTTGTTGCCATGGTGGTGTCGATCTGTGAGGAAATACAGCATATCGACCGCCTGGACCATGCGGCTAAAGGTCGGCACGTAGCCCTTGGCAGGCGAGATATTGTACCAGCCAGCCTTGCCGGCCACCCAGAGTTCGACACTACGATCCTCGGTCTGGCCATAAGCGTAATGAGTCACATCGTCGATAATGACACGTTTGGAAGCAGATTCGGGGTCGATAACTAGACGAGAAACACCGCAAATGTGAGCAACACGTTCACCTCGAGCTGATAGGACGCGCCTTGCGATAAGCATAAGCGTGTAATCGAATACGCACGTAGATGGTTCTGGTCCTCTCTGAGCTCCAAGCAGCCAATCACCTGGACCGGATTTCGTTCTGTGGCATCCAGGAGATTGGCATAGAGCATCTTCCCCGGCCGCAGGACCTTCACGTCGACCAGATCGAAATCCGGCCATTCATTCTCGTCGGTGATGGAGGGATCGATGGGACGGAGGACGGTATCTTCGCGGGCGCTCATGATTGCGATGGCTTCGGGGGGATCATGATTAGTTCAAGTGAGTTGGAAGAGGTAGGCGAATGCGATTTCGAGGTCTCCTGGAGGGAGAACAAGTACAAAGGTGAAAGCAGGTTGGAATCTCGCGACGTCAACAGTGAAGGTCCATTGATGGCCGGTAACTTACCGATACCCGGCGATACCTTATCGGTTATCGATTAGCCTCGTAGCCTCGATACCATCGATACCGCGCGATTAATTACTTGCAGCTCTCAGCTCCGAACCTTTTTCCTGGCAACACCGACAGATGCCATTCCCACGAAACTTTCGCTTGTTTCGCACCACCATGTCGGGAGAGAAGATCTTCGAGGGCTGTTTCGGTAGGTCCCAAGTTTCATCCGAAATTGTGTTCTTCTCCAATTGACATCTGACTTGGTTAGCCGTTCACAAGCCGCAAGGCATTACCTCCGCCGACGTCCTCCGCGACCTACAGCGCCACTTCAACCCTTCCAAGCTTTTCAAGCCATGGATCGAGGCCGAGAAAGATTTCCGCAAGAAAGAGAGCAGCTACCAGAAAAACCGCCGACGCAACAAGAACAAGAAAGTCGAGGTGAAGATTGGACATGGTGGCACACTCGACCCCCTCGCAACGGGTGTGCTGATCGCCGGCGTCGGAAAGGGCACCAAGTCGCTGAATAGCTTCCTGACATGTACCAAGTCCTACGAGACAGTTGTTCTCTTCGGCGCGGAGACAGACACATATGACCGCTTGGGCAAGATCGTGCGCCGGGCGCCATACGAGCATATCACTCGGGAAGCAGTTGAGAAGGCCCTGGATCAATTCCGTGGAAAGATCATGCAGCGTCCACCTATCTTTTCGGCACTGCGCATTGAGGGAAAGAGGCTATACGAGTATGCGCGTGAGGGCAAGATGCCACCCGTCGAGATCAAGTCTCGGCCTGTTGAGACTGTGGAATTGAAGATTGTGGAGTGGTATGAGCCTGGCACACACGAGTACAAGTGGCCCGAGGAAGAGATGACTGGAGATGAGAAAATCATCGCGGAGAAGCTCCTCGACAAGGAGGCTGAGGCGCCTGTGGAAAGTGAAGGTGCAGACCAAGAAGCATCTTCCGCGAAGCGAAAGACGCCGCCTGCAGCAGACTCGCCCAAGGAAGAAGAGGCGGAAGCCGCAAAAAAGCAAAAGCTCTCAGAGGACGGTACCGCCCAAGCGGCCGCACCTGAAGCTGTTGCACCGGAACCCGCTACTGCAGAGGCCCCCTCCGAGCAAACGGACCAGGATCAGCCTCGTCCCCAGCCCGCGGCAGTCAAAATCCACATGACCGTTACCTCGGGCTTCTATGTTCGCTCTTTGGCACACGACCTGGGCAAGGCCGTCGGTAGCTGTGGTCTCATGAGTGAGCTTGTTCGAAGTCGCCAGGCTGAATTCGATTTGCAGCCGGAGAATGTCCTAGAATACAAGGACTTGGAGCAAGGCGAGGAGGTCTGGGGGCCCAAGGTTCAGAAGTTCCTTGAAAACTGGGAGAACAAGAGAGCTGCTGAGGCAGAGGCGGAGAACGCAAAGGTTCAGCAATAAAAAGGTGTGATGTCGTTAAGCAAGGCAAGCGAGTAAATCATGTACAACAAAGTTCTGCATAGTGCAGGTAGGCATTCATGTATATTGAAAAACAAACTCCCATATTCCAACCTAAGTACCCCCCCTAAGCATTCGGTTTGCACGAGAGATCGTCCTATTCTACTAACGATACCAGTTCTTTAATCTCAATACTCGCCCGTCAGACATAAAACCGTAAAAGGGTAATACAATTGACCATGTGCAGATGCAGGGTAAAAATCTAGATATTACAGAAAGCCAAGGCGGATATCCACCGATTTTTGTTGCGCCTGGCGCCATCATCATCCTCCCTCTTCCAAATGACATAACTTGCACAGCCATCCCAATCCCAAGTCACTCACATCCTATTCAAAAAAGGGCAGCTTAAGAGCGACCCTTGGCGGCAGCCCGCTTGCTCTTGCCGGGCCGCTTGGACGCGCCAGCCTTCATCTTCTTTTGAGAGAAACCACGCAGGTCACCGGTGGAGGTGGCATCGCCGCTCTTGGAAAAGCGCTTCTTTCCACCGAAGCCGAACTTCTGGTCGCGCTTCTGGCGCTTGGCGTTGGGGCCACCCTCGCGGTTGCGTCGCTCAGGCTTGCCGGATTCCTCGATGGCGACGTCGAAGAGGTCGTTGGCATCGTCAGTGGGAGCAGAGGAGTCAGCCTTGCGCTCTGTGCAGCAAAAAAAGGAAATCATTAGTTATTGCTTCATAGTTCAGGTAATTTGGGGCAAAACGTACTCTTCTTCAGGGCAGTGATCTTCTCAAGGGTATCACGCTTCTCCTTCGCACGCTGCTGCAACTTGGCGACCTGCACCTGCTTGCCGAACTTCTTGAGATCACGCTGGCGACGGGCCTCGGCAGCAGCCTTCTTGCCGGCTGCCTCCTCGTACAGCTTCTTCTTAATCTTGTCCATGTGCTCGTCGTTCTTGACCATCTCGGCGAAGTAGTCACCAGGGCGGGTGAAGGGAATACCCTCCTTCTTGAGCAGGCCGCGGGCCTCGATAGCAGCAGCCTGGCAGACCTTGTAGAAGGCCAATTCACGGTTGAGATCGTCATTGGGGTCGGTCACTTCAATCGGCTCTTGAGACACTAACGAGTTGTGCTCGGAGAATGGGGTGTTCTTGGTGATGAAGGAGATGCGCTTGAGGGAGGTCTTGATGGCGGCGGAGTTGTTGATGGTGAGACGCTGGTGGACAATTACATCCTCGCGCTCGTCGTCCTCCAGGTCTGATAGTGGGATATCTTCCTCTTCTTCCTCTTCATCGTCGTCGTCCTCATCGTTCTCGGCCTCATCTTCTTCTTCGTCTTCCTCGACATCTTCAACCTCGTCCTCTTGTTGAACCTTCTCGTCTTCCTTATTCTCCTCAGAATCAGCAATTTCCTTCTCTTCGGGCTCCTTGCTGACTTCTGTGCTGGTATCGGTCTTCTTAGCGGCCTTGCGCTTCTCAGCGGCCTTCACCATCTTCTTCTGCTTCTCGGCATTGTAGTCCCGGCCCCGGTGGGCATCGAGCGTCTGAAGGAGCTTGCTTCGCTTGACCATGGTGCCTGTTCTGAGGGGAAATTGGGGGTTGGTAACAACGGTGAGGAAACCAGCTGGGGTTGATGCTACGGGATTTTTTTGAACTCGGATCAGTCCTAATCGGGTTAGCGTGGCGATAAGGCACTAATCGGGGTTAGCGGATGTCGGTACCGGAATAATCTGTTGATCCGGTCTTATCGAAGGTGCCGCTCCATGGTTGCTTAGTCCCGCATCCTGTTCGACATTGAGATCAATACACAACTCCTGTTGTTGTTGGCTATACACCATGGCCGAGGAAGCCTCTCCTGAGAAGACCACCGCGGAGGAGTCTTTTCTCTCACAACCGGTATACTTCCCGCGCATACCAACTCTCAAAACAGAGCCCCGACTGACCAATTCAAGAACTCCGATGCCCAAGGCCAACTCACCGCGGCAGTCGACGAGCTCCTCGACCAACTCCAGAGCAAATTTGACAATGTGTCGAAAGAAATGTTTGGCAAATGTTCGTTTCATCCCTGCTACTCCTCGCTGCACCAATCACCTTACATCCCCCGCTACCTTATACCAGACTAACCGCCTCCCAGTGGACGACATGACCCGCCGCCTAGACGAACTAGAAGCCTCATTGACAGCATCGGGAACCGAATCGGCATCCGCAACTCCCACTCAATAATGGCCGGCTTGTTTATTGTACACTCGCATTACACAGTTGTAGGCGACGAATGAGCGTTACTCCGCATGCATACAGTGTTGCTGGTCATGCTACTCGTATCTTTCACCTGCCCACGACCCTTACAGCTTCAGCTTTCTTTTGATGTTTTTACAAAGATACCCTCCGTCTCAAGACGACAAAACTTTCAGAACAAATGCATATCTTCAAGCAATGAATCTATTCTCGTATACAGAATGCCTAGGTCTCCTAGCAAAAAGAATCTCACCCGACTGCATTCGACGTTCCTCAATTCATACAATACAACGAAAATGCTGCAATAATTTTCCAACGATTCATCACGAGGTGCATGGGACGTAAATTGGGTTTCCAATCCCAATCCCCGACATGCTCCACAGCTCAATACGAAACAAGCTTACAGCTCATCCTTGGGCTCGGTCTCGCCGGCAAAGCCACGGAGGATGTTGCTGCGGGAAACCATGTCGTCGAGCTTCTCGGGGGCAGAGCCGCCCTTGCTCAGGACCTTGACCAGACGAGCAAGCTCCTTGGTGGCATACTCCTGGTTCTGGGCCAACTTATCGGCAACCTTGACGTAGTACTGGGCATACTCGTCCTTGAGATCCTTGGCAGCCTTCTTGATCTCGGCAGCGAGCTTCTCGAAGTTCTTAGCGGGCACGTACTCGGCAACCAGCTTGTCGAGCACAGCAACGGTGCCAGCCTTGTTGTTCAGACCACCGCCAACGGCGCGGTTAGAGCCAGTCTTGGTGTTCAGGAATTCGACGAAGGCCTCCTCGGAGCGGGCGCCAGAGTAAGCCTCGGGCTCGGTGGAACCCTTGGGGAAGAACTTGATAGTAGGGTAGCCGGTGACGCCCTGCTCCTTAGCCAGGGCGCGGGCATTCTCGGCTTCGGCGTCAACCTTGGCGATCACAATATCCGACTCAAGGGCGAAGTCATTGGCGAGGGTCTCCCAGATAGGAGCGAGAGTCTTGCAGTCTAGCCAAAGAGAAAGCGCGTAGTTAGTAAACCAGAACATTCAAAGATCACAAGAAAACGGGAATAGATAACTACTCACGGCCACACCACGGCGCAGTGAAAGCAACCAGGACATCCTTCTCACCACCAACAGCAGTCTTGAAGGTGGCATCGTTCAGGAACTCAATCTTGCTGGGCTCCTTCTGCGCACCACGGGGCTTGATACCAGTCTTGTCGGAAATCCACTTAGTCAAGCTCTCCAGATCACGACCACCCTGGTACTCCTCAGGCTTATCGCTCTTGCCATCGAACCACTTCAGGGTAGGGAAGCCCTGAATGCCGAAGCGCTTGCCCAATTCACGGTGTTCATCGGCATCGACCTTGCCAACGGTGACCTTGTCGTCGGCGAAAGCAAAGGCAGCAGCAAGCTCCTCATATACGGGAGCAAGGTTCTTGCAGTGACCGCACCAGGGGGCGAAGAACTCGACGAGGGCGGGCTTGCCCGACTTCAGGACGACCTGGTCGAAGTTGCTGGGGATCAGGTCAATAACGGCGGAGCTGGCAGTGGCGAAGCCGCTGAGCGCGGACAGGGCGCCGAGCAGTAGGAAGCTCAGACGAGCCATGTTGATGTGTATTTTGTGGATTTGATTTTATGCGATTGAGTATATGATCAACTTCCTGGAGGAGATAAAAGGGAAAGTTGAATGGCGAGGTTCGGGGGTTTCTTTGGCGCTGATGACAAAACACCGAAGAGGCCACCTCGAGTGGTTCGTCCCGCAGTCCGCAGATCATCCAGACTAAACCCAATTACATCACAATTTACTACCAGTGTCATACGAACTACTTGATCTTTTATTCCCCATAAAGGTATTTTTGCTTCGTTTCCTTTATTACTAAAGTAGTAATACAGTAGAGAAAATTCGTCGACGTCACATCCTCTCATGTAGCAATACTTCCTGCAGGTTGAGCTCTCAAAGAGGCATGAAACTCAAATGCAACTCGCATACAGATAGGCCCGAAAATCCCCATGATAGTGATGCGTATGATATCCGACGTGGCTCTCCTAGTAAAGTTCTCTTCTCTCTCTCATCGTCGTTCCGCCAACCACTTGTTAGCATCATCCCAAAGCTTCGCCTCCTTGAACTCCTTGCCGGCGTTCTGTGTCCCCTTGTGGACCTGGATGTAGATATTAGCTCGACTATAACGACCATGAAGAAAACTACAGGAACTTACCGCATCCCACAGCTTGAAAGCCAGATCCAGATTTCCGGTGAAGCTCTCGCTGTGCTGGAACCATTCCTTGCCCTTCGACTTCACTTCTTGTCGAGCCTCGGGCGAGGTGGGATTCGCCTGCAGGGGCAGATCATCCAGGTAGGTCCGAACAGCGATTCCAAGACCGCAATCATTATCGTCAATGAAAGGTAGCCTAGGAAAACCGGTAAGAATATATTCATCCTCGCGAATATGAGAAGCTTGGAAAAGGAACGTACTTGATGCCTAGCTCAACCCAGTCATTCCGGTCTCGATCGACCTCACCACTCAGTAGTAGACTCGTCAGCACGACCTCGATGAGATTCCTCAATGCGGTGCGAACTTCGGATATCAGAGAGCGGTAGCAAAGGAGTTGTCGGCTAAGAGGGCCAGAGTATCCGATAGGCTTGTGCTGCAACTTGGCGATACAGGCCACACGGGATACCAGCATGTTGAACGTCTTGTCCTCCTCTGCACAGTCAAGTCAGCCTAATCCGGTGACATAACCCAAAGGAATGAGAATGAGCCTTACCAGAGCCTCTCATTGGGCCGCCTGAGACATGTGAGAACCAGTGTTTCGTGTTAAGAAGGTTCATGCGGAGCATCTCAATCGCAATGAATATAGCATCCTCCAGGTTATCAGCAGGATCCACAGCCGACAGAGCTTGCTCCAGGCACTTGCCCCAGCTGGTCAGATTGTGCTTGTCGTCAACGTATCCACGCAGCTGCAAGAATCGCCACATCACGTTCGACAGTATATCATCTTGCTTTGACAAGATCTGTACGGGATTGTTAGCTGGAGGCAGAAAGAAAATATTTCGCCGGAGAATTCAACATACGGGTGTTTCTCTGTTCGCGAATGTCTTGGCTACGAATTCAGGGTGGTTCAAGCTCTGAATGGCAAACTTGAAGGACCCCCGAGGTGCCTGCAATTGTTTCACATCCTCGGTGAACTTATCACCGGAAACTCTCCAGGCTTGAATGGTCTCCTTGACTGATGGGAGCTCCCTAAGGTTAATCTGCCTCTCTTCTGAGTTTTCGTCGAACCAGGGTCGAATGGTGATAATTTTCGTCTGGTAAAATCTGTGGAGGCAATTGGCCAGGAGACCAATTGACTGCGCCCTAATTGGAGTCAGAGTATCGGCCACGAGTTGACGGTAAACATCAGTATCTTCGGTGCCCAGAGGGAGCGAAAGGCGAACTTCGCCAGATGTAAGGAAGTTGGGTACATCTCGGCCAAGAACACCCTTGGACAAGTAGAAGTATAACTCCTCGGGCAGGCGCAGGCCGATAAGCTCGTGCATGTCCGATGACGTGTGCTCCTGGTCCATGGGACCAACCCGACCATCAATATCAATAATCACATGGTGCTTGACAACCAGATATGCCCGCTTGTATCGCTTCGTGTAGTCGGGCTCCTGCATACGGCGCTCATCCTCGAACTGAGCACACAACGCCAGAGCACTTCGGCCAGCGGCATTGAACATGGGCAATGCATCGCGAACGGTAGGGAGCTTCCCGGGGAAGGCAGGGTTCTCGAACAGCGGGAAGGATCGCAGGAAGGGTGACCCTAGGAGCAAACAGAAGTCTAGGAATTGGTCATTAGAGAGACGACCCAGTTCTTCCAGGAGAGTCTGCTTTGTGAGCCAGGAAAATTGCGCGGGCTCGAGCTCGATGCGAGTGACCAGCTTATCAATGTCAAACAGAAGGGCTTCGGAAGGCCCGTAGATGGCATCGATCACAGGGTTGGCGCCACGGGCGAGATAGGCGAGCTGCTCGAATACGTTAAATCAGTTTCCAACGACTTTCCTCCTACGACTTTGACGAGGAGTGGTCACAAGCATTTTTATGGAAGGCACTATGTACTGACCTGCGCGCAAGCGCTATATGGAGCCACCATGAATGAGACGCCATTTTGGGATAGGATCCGCTGCAGGAACTTGTAGAGGGTTTCCGGGGGTGGGGTCCCTGAGGTTTCATCGTCAGTGTCGATTAGGGCTATCGGCGGGGAGATGTCAAGGATTTTGGGTGGCAGCGAAGGAGACCAAATATCCGACATCCGCGCAAGGAGATTGGTCATACCGGCATTGCTGAAGGCATCCACAACTTGGTCCGCTTGCTGTTGGTCGTACAGCTCCCAGGCTTGCTCAAATGAGCGTACCATGGCGGACTGGTTGCGAGGCTTCTCATCTTTCTTGCCAAAATGCAGGCCATTGAAGACAAAGATACAACCGACACCTAGATTCTTGAAGGTCTGTAGCTCCTTCTCGATGTTGGCCTTCAAGGCGAAGGGAAAGCCGCCCAGGGCGCCTAGCAGGGCCTCTCGGGTGGACTGGTTGACCAGGTGTTGTTGAATGTAATACGACGCATCGAGACCGATCACCGCACCCTTTAGCGCAGAGAGGGGAAGGGATTGGGTGCGGCCCACGGCCCATTCATCGAGAGGACGGACTGGGCAAGAAGGTCCCAGTTAGCGACCTGGGTGGAGGTTGGATCGGGGGCGTTGATAGCGGGCTTGGACTCACTCGGCATGGTTGTGAAGCTGATGGGCAGAAAGCGCGGCTAAATGCCGAGCATTGAGGCCCTTAAAAAAGCGTGGGAGGGGAGTGGGGGGTGGTCGAATGGAGAGCGGGCAGATCGGAGAGAGATGAGGTCGCGATGGAGTTGCGAAATGACGAGGGGGAAAGCGGAGGAGACACCAGCTGGCCCAATGTTTTTTTTTTCTGACAGCAAACATGGGAAACTGCACCACCCTTTTTCTTCATCACATCAAAGAGCGCTTCACGAGTTAACAAAATGAATTCTGTAGATCTAGCTTGATCTTCGGTTTCTACCCATTTTGGTGATCTGTTCTACATATGTAGTCTAAATAATTGTTCCACCGCGCGGTGGACCCCATTCAAGCTCATAGTCTACTCTCTGGGCAATTGATCGCATGCAGCAACATAGCTATAGAGCTTATCTAACCTATTCTTTGATAAACAGGCATAACTAACTTATCTGAACGTCTATGATTTAAAGGTTTGGGGTCAAATACCATGTCATGGGCTAAGCAATGATTCTCCAAATGGAAGTTCAGCTACATTGTGCCCGATGAGCTATATATATCTCTCCAGGCCTCACTTACACCGCCAACATGACCCTGTTTTACTAGAATGAACACTCTAAAAGTATCGCGTGTTTAGATATGCCCCAGCGCAGAGTTGAATATGTTTACTATTCCATACACTGGCTGCATCCTACTGTATCAGCAAGATCTTCCTAAATGTCCACTATAGCTACGCGAGAGCGGAGTTAGTGGTGCTTGTTAGGTACGGGTATGCCTCGAAGATACACGATCCAAAAAGTGGTAAGAAACAAAATATAGAAAGCCATCCCAAGCTTACCCGTCCTGAATGGATAGTCGAGCGATATGTAGGCTTAAAAACCATTAGCGAGCTCCCTATCAGGGAAGTGGAATGTACCTACCCAACTGTGCCTAGTCCAAGTCAATGGCGGGGTTCTTCTTCATCTGCACGTCGGATATCGCCTACACTAAGCAGTAAGTAGGTTCCACCCTACACCCGAGACTGACCCATGGACCTGGGAAAGGTCTTTCTTAGTCGCTGAATCGATTAATCGCGTCCTATCGATAACTAACTAACCAGTAATCCCATTAGTCTTAGCTGAGACGCGATAGGCTTGATTTTTTTCTCAGTGTAACCGATATCTCCCTAGTGTAAACTGCCCGCCCACCCGCTCCAGGCTATCTATATAATCTCCGAATCTCCAATTCTCCAACATTTTGCTCGTTACCTTGTCTTTTTCACCCCACATTTGCGAGTACGCTTGCATACCGTACCCTATTTACGTGGACTTTTTTTTTTGGTTCACAGACAATCAACATGGCAGATACTGCGATCCCCATTGAGTTACCCGTCATCGACATCTCAGATCCCCATGACCCCGCCGTGGGGAAGGCGATGCTCGATGCGGCGGCCAAATATGGCTTTTTGTATGTGAACAGCAAGGGCACGGATTTCAAGACGGAGGATGTGGATCATGGGTTTGGTCTAGTATGTATAGCATTTATGACTATGCAGAACTGGGATAGCTAACTAGTAGCTCGTTATAGTCGAAAAAGTTCTTTGCCTCCCCTGCGTCAGAGAAAGAGCCTTGCCGGATTACGCCCAATGTTGGTGCTCTTCCCAAGTGCTCAGATGATGAGTAACAGTCACTAGTCAACATATACTAAGCTCTTCATGTCATCTAGAATCGCGGCTGGTCTGGCATGCACACAGAGACCCTGGATCCGGAGCACCAGCGGGTATGTCACAGATCGCATCTGAAATCCATTGACGAGGCTAATCATATTATTTTAGACTGGTGATTTCAAGGAGTATGTACATGTATGATTGACACAAACTAGGACACATACTGATCCAACCACAGAGCCATGAACTTTGGCGACTTCAAAGATGGCAAAGCCCAACAGCCTCTCCCAGCATCCCTGGCACCCCATGAGTCAGAGATCTACGATTTCGCCCAACTCTGCAACAAGACCTGCAAGAGAATCCTGACCTTGCTCTCCCTTGGCCTGGAGGTTAGTTATCGTTCACCCCCAAATCACCCAAGTATCCCATCCAAAGGTACAAATGATAACAATCATGTTTCCACAGATGCCAGAAGACTTCTTCACCACCCGCCACGACCCCAGCCTCGGCCCCACAGGCAGCATCCTCCGCTACCTCTACTACCCATCCATCTTCTCCCCCGCAACAGCAACCTATGCACACGACAAAGACGTCCGAGCCGGCGCCCACTCCGACTACGGCAGCATAACGCTCCTCTTCCAACGACCCGGCCAACCAGGGCTCGAAATCCTCACGCCAGAGGGATCCTGGGCGCCCGTACCGATCATCCCCGGCGACCAACCCGATGCATTCCCCTTCCCGCCCATTTTGGTCAATATCGGCGATTTGCTGAGCTATTGGACGGACGGACTGCTCAAGTCCACCGTGCATCGGGTTGTGTTTCCGCTGGAAGAGCAGCGGAGTCCGAATCCGCAGGATCGGTATACGCTGGTGTACTTTTGTCATCCGGTTGATACAACGGAGTTGGTGCCGGTGCCGAGTGAGATTGTTGCTGCGCATCGGGAGAAGATGGGGGGTTTGAAGGGGGATGGGGCGGTTGGGTTTGGGGGTGGTGCTGGGAGTTTGGAGCCGGGGAAGAGGCCGTTGACGGCGGCGGAGCATTTGGAGTCGAGACTTGCAGCCACGTATGGGTTTACAAAGGAGGAGTAGAGAAGATGGAGAAGGAGTTACGTATTTAGCAGTTTCACGAGGAAACGAAGAAAAAAAAACAGATGCAAATTGGATCATTCATTTCAAAACGACGGTGCCAAAGAGTGTATGAGAAAAACGCCGCTGCCGTGGAGGCAAAGTGCACAGAGACCAGAACAAACGAACCCTCCAAAAGACGTAAATTGGCATCATAGATGGGACTGCAAAAGGGAATAATGGATAATGCTTCAAGTGACCGTTGGTGGAACGGTGAAACGTGTCGGTAGGCTGCCCATCTACGGACATAGGAAACTCGTGACAGCACAATTAAGTATGAGAGAACAATGAGAAACGCGCAGGGAGAGTCAGGCGGTTAAACCTGAGTAGTTCTGAGAACAGGAAACCCCCCCGAGAGAGTGAGATCAATCATTAGACAATGTGAACAAAACGGATATACACTCATGACAGGCTGATGGGAAATATGAGTCGGATGGAGAAGGAAATGGGCCACCCAGTGTGGATAGTCCCTGATGTTAGCGCGAGTAGGACAAGAAAGAAAAAAGTCGCGATGTTCGAAATAAGAGATATTCGAAGAGACAAGAAAGCCAAATGAAAATTCAGAACGACATGTGGAAAAATAGGTATCTTGGGGGGTGATGTTTGTCGAATTGGAAACGCCACCAGATTTTGCAATGCCATGCGCAAGTGGAACGTAAACAAAACATAGGGGGAGACGCGATATGACGCTATGCGAGAGCCAATATGCATTTGTGGGAATCAGAAATGGGACTCGCAAGTTCGAGGTCGTTGAGGAGAGTATGAATGTGGTTTATGATATGTGGGAGTGATGGTAGAGGTCAGTGAGATCTTTATCCACGGTCAAGGAGTTGTATGGCACCAGTGGCGGTGGTAAACCCACGCAGCCTTTTGACAGTCTTTGCTGCAGTACTTAGTACGGCGACAGCGACGGCATTTGGCGAACTGGCGTTGGAACTCCTCCCACTTGCCACACTTGTAATAGGCGCATTGACGAATCCCACCTCGCGACTCGTCTTTGCGGCAGAGGTTTCGCATGACCACACAGGCCCAGTATTGCATATCCTTCGAGTGGTGCCGAACGGTGAACTTCTCAACCAGCGGGAAGATATTAACATCGTCGGGCAGCAAGTACTCGTCCTCCTCCTCGACCTCAACAGGAGAAGACGGGTCTGCATTCTCATCAAGAAGATGCAGTTCCCGGTCAATCTTGAGTTTTGGCACGAGGTGGGAGCGTTGGAAATATGACCTCAGGTTGCAGTACTTGGATACATAAGCCAAGAGCTGCAGAGACATCAAGACGTCCTCATCCCGAGGCATGGTGGTGAGGACGTTTTGAGTGGCGGGTGTGTTTCGGTCACGGAGGTACATGGCATAGGGGCTAGGGGCAAGAGTCGGGGAGTTGGGGTTGTTCGGGGCCTGGGTGGGGGAAAGACCCAACCCGCCGTTAGGTTGTGTAGGGCCGTTGTTGTTGATGATGCTGCCGTCAACGGCAGACCGATGGGCGATGTTAAAAGTTTCAGCATCCTGGCCCTCTTCCGAAGGATCGGTCACGGTCAGGCCATGTGCGGGGGATACATCGTCAATCATGGTTGTCTGTTGCTCAACAACACCATCGATGTCCATGCGGTTAGGCAGTCCAACGATAGGCTCTGGGTTCTGTCCCAAAACAGTATCATCTCCCATAGTCAAGTCCTCACCGTTTGCATCGTCTGATTCACCCGAGGCCGAGGGTTGCTGCCTGATTGAGGGCCGCTGCCGTGAGGGGGCCGCTTGAGGAATGCTTCGAGATTGAGGCTGGATGGGTCCACTGGGTGTGGTCGGAGAGTCGGGTTGAGAGATGATACCGGTTTGCAGCCCAGGCAGCATGCTCGGGAGGCGCTCTGCATCACGGACGGGACGTAGACCAAAGGCTTCGGCAGTATCGATTGGGGGAACGGCAGTGGCGAGCGGTTGCATTGCTCGCAGGCGATGGCTCGTCCGAGAGTAACGGGGATCGTGGGCTCGGTGGTTGTGGACATCCTGTCGGAACGTGCTTCGTTCGGGAGGTGATGTCATGGGTGCACGGGGAGGGGAAGTGATATCCATAGCATCAGAGTCGGTCGGTTGATTATCTTGATAATAAGGCTGGGGGATTTCGATGCTCGGGGGAGGAGCTTGACGGCGGGAGGAGGGACGGGCTTCGGCGTGGCTACTCGAGTCCACCGGGGCGGTCCGTTCAGAGGGCTCGCGGCTGGAGGAACTAGCCTTCACACTCTGTCGGCTCGAAGAGTGCTTTTGCGAGTCGGGCTCGCCGCGCGATCGCACTTTGTCCACGACCTTGATGTAGTTGTCCAGAATGGTAGCAATCACCGGGACCATGTCGGCCTCGACCACCCTGGTGCGCACACTTTCTGAACCCCGTACTCCAATGTTGACAACACACTGGAAGGCGAGACTCCATTTCCACATTTCCATCAAATCCTTGGTCCTGCCCTCCTTCAGGATGCACACGAGTCTTTCGATGCCGCCATCGACGGTCAAGATGTCCCTGATCCTTGCCGACGAGGTTGTGAGGTATGCTAGATGGTTGAGGGAATTGATGAGAGGGAGGGTCGACGTGCAATCAAGGGCACGACGGTCATAGAGGGTGGTGGTGATATTGACAGATGCCTTGTTCACATTGGGAATGCTAAAGTTGACTTCCCGCATGATGGGCGGGGAGTGGTGGCTGAAAATTCAAATGAGACTAGAGAAACAATGCAGGAGTGATGGATGTAATTCGCATCCAAATGATTCGAGACAGCAGACAGGGCCAGGCGATGAGGACCTTGACGATGTCCAAATGGCGGAGATTCAGCCCCTAACCAGAGGGATGGCGCCCACGAGGACGAGATCGAGATACCCTCACAAAAAGCACTGAGTTTCACCCAGAGACATCAGGAACACCGGCTCAGGGGAGTATATACAGCGCCTGATGGATTCCCGAGAATGAGGGGAAGGGCAGCGAGAGGGGGTTGGGTGGAGGAGGAGGGGAGAAGACTTGTGATGACTCTCCACGAGAAACGAGACCGAGACGGGCGAGGATGGGCGTCAACGAGATGCACGGGGGATGGAGGGTTGAAAGTCGGATTAAAGAAAGAAACAAGGAATGCCAAATCGATGGAAGGGTCGCGAATCCGATCGTAGGGTCGTTGTGGAAGGGGAGGGATGGTTGAAGTTGAAAAGCCTTTGAGGGTGAAAGCGGAGAGGCGTCAGGTGCGCTCCTTAATATTACGGCACCCGAGGATTGGCTTCCCGCCACCCTCAAACTGCAGACTCAGACTCTGTTGGATTTTCTTGCCCTTCTATTTTTACCAAGTCACTCTGGTTATTTTTTGAGTCTTTTTTTGGCGGACTATAGTAGAAAAAATGAGATAAATAGATAACAAATATTCAGTTTCCATTCTATTACACTTCCTCCCCTAATCTGCTTTATTTCCCTCTCTCATAAATCCCCGACGTGCGCTGCAGGGCCTATCCGATCCCTCGTGGCGGCTAATGCTCGGGCTCGGGATGACTGAGGGTGACAAAGCTGATAGGGCGAAGCGGTCAGGATGTGCCGTGGTCGAGACCAGCAACACTGTGATTCTATTATGGATAATAAGATGATTGAATAGACAACTTTTCGTAATCTCTACCTAACCGCTATAGTGGTAGATCTTAATTTCATTCATTAATTGATCATTCTTGAATCTCTGTGCAAAAGTGGCTCCTCTTGGCTGCCATCCCTCGCAATAAAGCCGAGTCCCGACATCCCGATATTGAAGCAACAATCTTCCATTTCTATGTACGACAGGAATGATCAATGACGCACAAAACATGGAAAAATACATGAAGCCCTCCAGAACACGCTGGGTCTCTTTAATTGAAGCTAGACAAGGACCTGGCTTTGGGTGACCACCAAGGTAGATGAATGTATCGATAGTCGAAAGTCAGACTGGATCATCAAATTCCTCCTGATTAACCATGTCCGACCAAGAACTGTTTCAAATAACACCGGGCTGTCTAGACTTCGGAAATAAGATATGCAAATTTGAGGTCCCTTCGAGTCGGTCCGAGGTACTTGGGATCCGAAAAGATGCTAGAGCATTGACAGGGTGTACAACAAGCCTGATATCCGCTTACTAGAACAATGATTTGTCTACAAGAGGCGAGTTTTGTTATCCTGCCATCAATTCAGGCCTCCTTTTCCATAAGCACGATATATAGGATAGAGCTGCTGGTGACTGTCCCAATGCAGGGCTCTGCACATCGTGACGAACCCTGGGTACGCGCAAACCCTCGGGCCGAACGTGAGTAAGTATTGAAGACATGACTATTCTCATCAGGCTGGCAGATTAGTAAATAGCATAGTGCTCCTCGAGTTCCATCATTTTCGACACTGTGTATAACAGTAGTTATGACCGGATGCGAATGACTCAATGGCTGGGCCTTGGTGCACACCGTTTAGTCTCCAGTTGACTCAGCCGGGCAGCCGGTTTATGTCGCCTCCTGACAAACCATTTATTGTCAGATATTACATGGCAACAAAAGCCGCGCCAGCATGGTCGTACATGAAGAACTCTGGCCAGGCTGCATTGATTTCCAGCGACCAACGCATCTGGCTGTAATTCGATACACTTTGTCGATCTTCAACGATGAGTGGGGATCCCGGTGGAGAGAGGGGATTGGCACGTTCAACAGTCAGCAGTGGGCCTTTGCAGAACCAGTTCGGGGGGCCGAGCTCAGCGGTTCCAACGCCTGGAGAAGATGTAAAAGTCCACAATAATGCAGTAATCGAGTCTTTGTTAGTGAAGTAAATCATAACACACGACCTATAGATGGAGGTGTCGCGACTTGTGAGATTGTCCCCAGTCTGAAATCATCATGTCGTGATCTGAAGTTTGACCTCCATACTCCGTCAATAATGATCGACCGCAACCATATCAAGCCGGGCCTCTTCCTTAGGGGCCCGGGAAATAGGGGGGCCCAGAAACCATCGGACAGTGGGGGAGCTCATCTTCCTGCGGCACCCAGGGACAAGAACGCGAGGCCATGCGGCACTGCGCAATCTATTGAGATTGAAGGCCCCCTGGGCCCTGGCTGGATTCGCTGCTGGACCCGCCGGCCTGTTCAATTACGAGGCTTACAAGATTCCAAGGCAGGTCAGAATTGGGCGCTTCGAAGGTCATGCAGGTTATTCAGCCAAGTTGGATCTGTGGAGTCTGAATGGATTAAAACGATCAGAAGAGCGATGGTGTGAGAGCTTGGGCCCAGTCAGTGGCTGCAAGTGTTGGTTGATAATGGACCCTAGTAGGGAGTCTAGGGACAGGAGTGGCTAATTAGCTCGTTAACTACTTCGTGAGTACTCCGTACAGTAGTTTGTAAACTGACTCGGAGATGAGTATGGGCCCGTATGGTGGTATTGAAGATGGTGTAAAGTATAAGCGCGTACGGTATGGGATTGTAATTATCCTACTACCCTGTCCAGGCTGACAGAGGACCCAGCACATGTTGACATGGGACATCAACGTGATCTGGTTGTTCGTGGTTGAAATGGCAATGCGATTCTCGCAGCAATAAAACCAGAGCAAACCCATTGTCTTCCAAAGTATGAAGTGACAAATATCAAGGTATCGGAGCAGGGTACCGAAAGCGGGAGCGCCCCCTCAAGTCTCTTTTCCACCTCCGCGCTTTGGCGTCTACTGGTGTTGGTCGAAAGGAAAACATAAGGGGCAAAAGATCTTCGCTATCTGCAGGCAATGACGCCAGGGAGAGGTAAGACCAATCAGAAGTACGGGGCAAGAGAAAAAAAAGCAAGAGCAAGTAAATAGCCGCCAGCAGTACAGACGTGGAGACCAAAAAAAGAAAACGACGTACAGGGGTTCGAGAGAGGACTGAAGTGCCCATTCTGGTTTGTTGCTCCATAATATGGTTACACCCTGGGGAAATAATATAGTCCGTCCCTATGTATGTACGGGGGAGGTACAGAACAAATAGATTCTCCGAAGTCCTTACCCTGTCGAAATGGTTGTACGGAGTTCCATGGCCTATCGTTGCATGCTGTGTTGAAACTGGGGCGCACTATTGACCTCACTATAATTAGAGATTAGTTCTTTCATGACCGACGGTAGTGGAATAACGGGCCCCCCTAGGCCCCGTCAGAAGTATTGTACAGATACTACCCTGTCGCACATGTTCGTGTACATGGTGTATATCTCTACGCTTATCTTTGATTGAGGCATGATTGAAACTGATTAAACACTACCAAGATAGTTACCTTCTCCATTGACTATGGAGCAGGTGGCCCACTGAGCTTTGAGGGGATCGCTCACAATGGGGGCGATCTTCGGTGCTGGTGGGACCTGCTTGAATTCATCCCCAAGGCTTCATGTCTTTTCGAGGCACATAAATTGCTTGCCTCCATTGGTCTTCGTCATCACGGAGGATATTTTGAAATAACCTAAGATGAAGTGTGGGTAGCTCTTACGGGATTGAAGGCCCATGCGTTATTAAGCAGAGATGTCTTGCTTAGCCTTTAGGACGGCATAGTTTGGGTGATCAATAATTAACTGTTTAGCCTAGGTTTCGTTCATGCCAATCGTTCAATACTTTTAACTTGACCAATTAATTGGTCTACGCGAAGTACTCCGTAATATTCATCAAATAAACTAACTATATACTACTTAATAACAAATCGAAAAAAGCAACAGCGCTACCCCGACGGAGTTAAACACCAGTACAGTCGTACCTGAGAGGAATTATTTCCCCCCTGTGGGTGTGTATCGACGGTGTATTTTTTACTCCACCGGAACCAAACCCTCGGCCTGGCGCGCCGGTACATACAGGGCGAACAGGTAGATATGATGAATCGATTCTCGAGCTATTATACTTCCATTCAAGGCACAATGACGATGAAGAGAAATCAATGAATCTATGAATAGCAAGTGAATTGACTCGAAAAATTCAATCTAATCCCAATCGAGAAGTCTTAAACAGTCTCGATGCTTTGTGTTTGGTCTGTTGTCCCTATATTGTACAAGTATTGACTTGTCTTGGTGTCATACCATTACCACCTAGCAGCCGGTAATTTTGTCCATCTCCCCCTCTGTAGCAGTCAAATCCTCCTCAACCACTGGCCACTGCGGTAATTACCTCCGTATCCAAGTGACCGTACCGGCCATACCGATTGTACCACACCGTATTATTCTTGTAGACATCCGCTCGCTCTGTTCTTCCCCCCTGGTCAGAATCCAAGAAACCTTCAATCCCAATTCCTTCCCTTTTCCCTTTCCCCTCCCCGTTGAGCGACGTGGAATCTCATACAGGAAATCTACTTCCCTTTCACACTATCAATCCCCCTTGCGAACGATTATTTTACGTGTATTATGATCGCAGCTTGAGGCCCTGACTCGGTCGCTTCTTACCCTTCTGTCCTCTTCGCTCCACTTTCAGCCCCCTCGTCCCAACTTGCCCCCTCTACACCCTTTCCGACTCTCCCACCCAACCGCTAACCTCTCCCTCCACACCTCCTCCGCCTTCCCCCCTGGAACGTCCGTTTTCCTCGCTCCCCTTCATCCCACCACCACCGGTCCTTAGGGGTATCATCCGGCAAAATGGCAGCCGATATGACGGGCGAACAGATGCAGGCCAAGATCACTGCGGCCAGGCGCGAAGCTGAGGGTTTGAAGGACAAGATCAGGCGCCGCAAGGATGAGCTGGCCGACACCTCTCGTACGATTTTCCCATGGACTCTCCGTTATCGTTCCCTGGACCTCAATTCCGAGAATTTTCTCTTCCTCGATGGACCACTCTCAGGAGAGGTGAAGGGGGTGGTGAATTGATTACCATGAATTGCAATGAAATGCTGACCTCCTCTCCACAGTCCGCCAGGTTGCGCAGAACCAGACCGATACCCTTCCTCGAATTGGCATGAAGCCGCGCCGGACATTGAAGGGCCACCTTGCTAAAATTTACGCCATGCACTGGTCGACCGACCGCCGGCATCTCGTGTCAGCTTCGCAGGACGGAAAGCTCATCATCTGGGACGCCTACACCACCAACAAAGTCCACGCCATTCCCCTGCGCTCGTCCTGGGTCATGACCTGTGCCTATGCGCCTAGCGGGAACTACGTGGCCTGCGGTGGTCTCGACAACATTTGCTCCATCTACAATCTGTCGTCGCGCGAAGGTCCCACTCGCGTCGCGCGCGAGCTCTCCGGCCATTCGGGCTACCTGTCCTGCTGTCGCTTCATCAATGACCGCCGCATCATCACCTCCTCCGGTGATATGACCTGTATGCTCTGGGATATCGAGTCCGGATCCAAGGTCACCGAATTTGCCGACCACCTTGGTGACGTGATGTCGATCAGCATCAACCCGACCAACCAGAACATCTTTGTTTCTGGTGCTTGCGACGCCTTCGCCAAGCTGTGGGATATCCGTACCGGCAAGGCCGTGCAAACTTTCGCCGGCCACGAGTCCGACATCAACGCCATTCAGTTCTTCCCTGACGGAAACGCCTTTGGAACTGGTTCCGACGACACCTCCTGCCGTCTGTTCGATATCCGTGCCGACCGTGAGCTCAACATCTACCAGGTATGTCTTGCCCTCTCATGTTTCTGGACTTGTTGTATGGACCAGACTAATTGATTTCCAACACCAACAGAGCGACCAAGTTCTTTGCGGTATCACCTCCGTTGCGTTCTCCGTTTCTGGCCGGTTATTGTTTGCTGGTTACGACGATTTCGAGTGCAAGGTATTTAGTCGTCCCGATTTTTGATCGCATTTACCTCGAATAACCACTGACTGGGATTGCAGGTGTGGGATGTTCTGCGTGGCGATAAGGTTGGCTCGCTGAGCGGCCACGAGAACCGCGTGAGCTGCTTGGGTGTCAGCAACGACGGTATCAGTTTGTGCACTGGATCCTGGGATTCTCTCGTAAGTTCTGGTTTCTTTCTGAGTTGCAAAAAAGAAGACAAAATAACTGACTACTTTTCCCCACCTTACAGCTCAAGGTCTGGGCCTGGTAATCACCCCCACAAAAGAAAACAAACGCAAGATACCCCGTGTCGATCATTTGCAATGCTCTTATTCGAAATTTTCTTTGGTTCGGTGGGTCGAATCTCCGCCATTGTACGATAATAATCAGTTACCAGGGAACTCTTGGGTTCCCGGGATAATTACGGCGCAGAGGTTGGTCCGTCGCATGCGATACGGAAGGGTGTTGGGTGGTGGAAGGCGAGTGCGACGCCTGGGGAAGAAACGAAAGCGACGACACAACAATGTTTGGACATGACGAGAGCGCTACCGCTTGGGATGGTCATGGTGAGAGGTCCTGTGGAGTGATTTTTTTTCTTTGCAACGACGACACCAAAAAGAAACAAGAAGAGAGTCGCCATCCCACGCAGTTCTTCTCTACCTCTATGGCCATCCTATCCGTTGGCTTCCCTCCTGTTGGTGATGATGCCTTTTTTTTTCTCTTCTTCCCTGGATTTACCCATTTTTATTTCTTCTTCTCCCCGATTATTCTCTTTCAATTACCCCCTCTTCGTTTCCTTTTTTTTTTCTTCTCACTTCTTGATTGCCTTTCCCGCATCGGTTCTCGGTATGTATTTTCTCGGTGATGGAATGGACAGGGACCGGTTCGGTGGATTCGGCCATGATCTTTGCGCTGCTTTCTGAAATTTCCCCTGCGTTTCCGCGTCATCTCTCAATTTCCTTTGATTTCCCCCTCTGATCTATCTCTCCACATGTTTGATCCTTTCCCACCATATTTCCTTGTGTCATCACCCAGAGAAAGAATTGTGCCTGTACCTATTTCGTCTCATATGGTCTGGATCTTTTCCCTACTTTTCATGCAGTTCTTTCCTCTTTTTTTCCTTGAGAAGCTTCCAATTTCCATTTGTGATTTCAAAATTTTGAGTTATATCTGTCCATCTCTTCCTTTCTCGCTGCGTGTCGTGGGATACGCAGCCGGTCTGTTCGAACGGTGCGTTGGCCTTCGCTTGCTGGTTTCACTGCGGGTTGGGCGTCTGCGAGCGTGGCGTGGGCATCGGACATAGGTCATTCATACAAGGTGTTCGGTGATAGCCTGCCCTAGTAGTTTGTAAGTCCGTAGCACCAAGTAGTAGAATGGGGTAGATGCAGTCATGATGTCAGGTAGCCAGCCAAGTTGAGCAGGCGTGGCCGGTGATTGATTAGCTTGCTGTCTCTGGGAAAGGCTTATCTGGAGAGCATGCAACAATTCATGAACGTCACAGATGAGTGGAGTTCTTGTAGACAATCAATGAGAGAGTCAATCTCCACCACAATTCCAGTCAGCATGCATAACTTGTCCCTATGATCCGAGTCAGTACCAACTAACAGCGATCATGAAGCCAATCTGAACGACAGGGACAATCGATGAGCCATGGCCATGTATTCAGCATAGTTCACGATAGCTGAATGAACCCAGCTGATGAACACCTGCGAACTTCTCCAGTCAGGCGAACTGGACCTTCTGGGGACCATCCGTTCCTGATGAGAACTAGAGGTCCTTGAAAAGAAGTTCCCCTGGCATCATCGACGAGGATGGATTTGTATCTGCCTAGAGACATTATAGCAGGATATCCTTGACAATGAAGAGACTTCATCTAGTAAGAATCGAGCTTGTCCCTGGTGAATGTGATTTTGGGGGGGGGGGGGGGGGTTACAGGAGAAGAAGGAGAAGCCTGTCAGGCTACAAAAGATTATTATGACAGTGGCCTAAGCCTCGCACTGACCCAAGTCCTGACCCTGGCTTTGGCTTATCACTCTACTCTTTGTCCCCTCTGTTTCTATTTCCTCAAACTTTCCTTCTGTTAGGAACCCATGAGCCTAGAGGCCGTGCCAACTAAGTGGCCATCAGCCAAACGTCAACATCAACGGCAAGTTCAGGCCCATTAGAACTAGTACATTAGTACACACATACTACTACAGTACCGCAATGAGTTTAATGTTAAACTATTTTTAATTACGGAGTCCAGTCCATTATTGCCCCAATGTTAATTTAAATTTTGCAAACCAACAAGGTCGTGTTGCCTAACTTGCCCTGGCCTTGTGGATCAGATCCTCAAGATCCGCTCCACACAGCCCCGGCCCCCCAAGGCCAAAATCATTCCAGTTATTTTCAGCCTTAGTCCTAATCTAGGCAATGGCGCCGTAGTCCGGATGAAACACGACACTTGCACTGGAGGAATGGGGTTCTAGATTGGCTGATGAGAGATCTGCGTCACCCGGAAGGTGTTAAGCCACGCGCGTGTTTGTGTTGTTTCAGAGTTGCAGGTTGCCTGGCTAAGCAACCCGTTCAGCACAGGAATTGGGAGGTGAAACGGGCTGAGAATCTGAGAGATGACGAAAAGTGTGATGGCGGGAGTGACGGTGTGAGGGTATACCTGATTTGAATTTTGCTTGTTTGGGTTAATTAGCAGGGAAATTGGTTGGTGATGGAGAGAACCAACCAGGGATGTTATTTATTCCTTGAAATCGAGTCGACTCAGTCGAGGTTGTGGCACGAACCGCTCGCACTGACGCGCAGATGAGATTCCACGTGGGAGATTTAATTTGGGGGCCGACGATCAGTCGGGGATGATGGGATCGGTGTGTTGTTAACTTGTTATGGTCCTTCCTAACTTTGTTAGGGTTGTAGATTTGGGTTGACTTTGTTACTGGGCCAGGTATACTCCATAGTATTCTATAGCATCATTGTAGAGTCGGTTTCATGATTCAATGGCTTTTCCCCTCGGCCGGACCAGTCCGAACTACGTCAATTTCTTAGGATAGATGGAGAACCTGGAATAAAAGAATGTATCCAGTGGAAACTTCTTCGCCTGGTTCAACGTAGTGGGGGGAAGAAGACGTGAAACTCTGAAACTTTGCAAGTTCGAAAAAAAGGGGCTCGTGGTGGTTTTTCCTTTTTTTCCTTTTTCTTCTTTCAACCATCCACGACATCCATCATCCAACCGTTTCACCCTGGCGATCTCTTCCCAGCTCAGCCCCAACTCCGAGCCCATCTTTTCTTCTTCCTTCTTCTCTGTCTTCACCTCTCCGCGACAACCGCCCTACTCCAGACTCGCTCTAATCCGACCTTACCGTCAGGGGCAACATTGCTGAAACCGACCTAGACCGCGTGTCGATCCCTCCGATTCGAGTCCCGATCCCTGCCCGAAAGCGCTTCGCCCAGCTGCTTTGCCCCAGAATTCCCAGACAATCCTGGTTTCCCCCCCCCCCTCCTCCAAGTCACTCCAATCACCCTCCCACACACCACGACCTTAAATCTCATCTCCACCCCCCGGCCCCCGAGAGCTCTCGCTCTTTCTTTCATCATGTCAGCCCAAGAAGAATTCGACCAGCTGGTGCAGAACAATCGTGCCCATACCTCGTCCCACCCTGAAGACCGTGACGACTCCCCGCACTTCTCCGACGACAACGACTCCCTCTCCTCCCCACCACGCAACCTGCGCCAACGTCGCGTGATTGACTCCTCGGACGAAGACGAGGATTTCGACGACAACATGGTTTCCTCTCGTGGCAATTACCACGTTCCCAACACCGTTTTCGAAGCCAACACTGGTCCCAAGGGTGTCATTGCCGATGCCCAGGCTTTTGAGCGCGCCCGCAAGAAGTCCTTCCGCAAGACCCTCCTCAGTGCCGCGGGTTTCGACTCCAATGGCCCTGCCTTTAACAAGGGAACTCGGGATGAGCCACCAGCTCCCGCACCTGAGGGTTCCTCTGGCAGTGAAGATGATGAGGAGCGGTTTATGCGCAAGTGGCGCGCCTCGCGTATGCAGGATTATCAGAACCGCGGCATGCGGCGTCCCTCCCCACGTGGGCGAAGCTTCGGATCTGTAGACACTGTTGATGCGGCGGGGTATCTCGATGCTATTGAGAAGGTTACCTCGGATACTGTCGTTGTCGTGTGCATTTATGATCCTCACGTATGTTGCAGACCCCATTGACCTCGATCACCTGACTAACTTCGCTTTTCCAGTCCAATGACAGTGCTATTGTCGAGGAGTGCCTCGTCACCATTGCTCGCAGACAACCTACCACCCGTTTTGTCAAGCTGCATCATGAGATTGCCGAGATGAATCACATTACAGCTCCTGCGCTACTGGCCTACCGTGGTGGTGAAGTCTTTACCACAATCACCGATATCATTCGGAACATTCCTAAGGGCCGTAGCTGTAGTGCTGATAGTCTGGAGGACCTGTTGAAGTTGTATGTTACCTTCTCGAAGTGCAGTATATGCATATGCCTATGACTCGCATACTAACATCTCGTCCAGGAACCGCGTGGTTTGAATAGCATGATGTATCTCTTTTCTGCATCATCTTCGCACAGCAACAGGCGTCTTGGTTTCCTTCATTTCCCTGGACCGATATTTCCTTTTTTTTTCCTATCCTTTTCTCTCCACTACCATCACTCTACACACCTCTTCCGCTCCTGACATGTCTTCCTATCTCCTCAACCCCTTTCCTCTCCTTTCCTCATCCTCTTTGTCAAATGCATCCAAAACAGAAAAAGACGGTGGCTGTTTTCAGGCGTTGGGATCTCAATAGACCGTGTGAAACGGAGCTCGCGGCTGGATCATGTTTTTTCTCCCACGTTGACCTGTGTCCTATGCCGATACTTACTCTCCTTTGCGTTTTTCCTTATCTTGTTTCTATGTTTGGTCTCTGATCTATCATGTCGTGCGGGTCGGACTTTGTCTTGATATTGGTTTTAGTTGAGATATCCCATCTTGTTTTTGTTTTTCATCTATCAACGTCTTTCCCCTCTTTTCTTCTTGTAATGTTTCACCATATCAACAAACATCAAATCGTCGAGATAGGTATTCACGCAGACATTCTTGGGATCTCATTATTCAAGTACCCAGCAGCTCAAGACTCTAAGCTCCAGGATGGGTTAGCGTGTCGAGTTTTATTGAGCCAGCTTACTTAGGTCCCTTCTTGGTCGGACCTAGTTATGTCTCTGGTTAGGCTTAGAAACTAAGTATATCGGGATGCTCAGGCCAGAGTGAGTGGACCAGTTGGGATACGGAATGATCACTGGCCAGCTTGAAGATATGTGTTGGCTGAGAGAATCGAGTTGGAAGTTTTCCAAATGGGGAAGGTGTACGGCCAGCTTATGAATATCCTCAGTGCTTACTTACCAGCACTTATTGTCTAGTCTACGATGTTGCCCAATGATCTGACGTGAGAAGTTGGTTCTTCATACATTGGACAATTCCTTGACGAGATTCTTCTTTAATATGACTACCCCCAAACCAAACCACCATTTGCCTCCACGGATTTCTCATTATCCAACTTGAGGAAGGGAAATGGCTACGGAAGAGAAGGCAGCAACAGCAACGCCCACGGGCTTGGCCACGGCGGCCCAACCCTGGACATCAGAAAAAGTGGTCGAATCAACGAGTCCAGAATCAAAGCTATCAGCGCCGAAGACAGCCACGCATCCCCCTCCCATTCTCTGCCTAGGCATGGCCCGCACCGGCACCGCATCTCTCGCTGAATCACTACGCATGCTAGGCATCCCCAACGTACACCACGGGACGCAGGTGATAGGCCCCGAATTCCAGAAACAATGGAGTGTCTTCGACCGAGCCGCCGACGCAGCCTTCCCCGTCCTACCAACATACACAGGCAAACCCTTTACCCGGGCTGAATGGGACGAAGCCTTCGGCGAATACGGCGCCGTGACTGATATCGCCTCTTTCTATGCTATGTCATTGCTCAACGCCTACCCCGACGCACAAGTCATCCTCGTCGAGCGCGACATCGACTCCTGGCTCAAAAGTGTGGAACAGGTGTTTAAACCGTGGCAGAGCAAGTCCCGCGTCCGGATGATTCACTGGATTGAGTCTTTTATTGGAAGTCGCGAGGGAACAGTCAGTTTGAAGTTCGAGCTTGGATGGACGGAATCGAATCATCCCAGGGATATATATGGGAATGCGCGTGCCGCGTATGAAAGACATTATAGGGAAATCCGGGC
This sequence comes from Penicillium subrubescens, assembly GCF_028828155.1. NCBI lineage: Eukaryota > Fungi > Ascomycota > Eurotiomycetes > Eurotiales > Aspergillaceae > Penicillium > Penicillium subrubescens. Next base: position 3,035,762 of record NW_026643160.1, on the reverse strand, counting down.
GAGTGTCCCGCCGGAACGGTTGCTGGATTATCGGTTGGAGGATGGGTGGGAGCCTCTTTGTCGGTTTTTGGGGAAGGATGTACCGGATGTGTCGTTTCCGCGTGTTAATGAGGCGGCTGAGTATGCTAGGCATATTAGGAAGTCGAGGAATGATGGTTTGAAGAGGTTGGCGAGGAAATTGTTTCTGCCTTGCTTCTAGCGGTGTCAATGATCGAAACTTCGTTGGCCGCTGTCTTGAGAAAGTACCGGTGATCTCGATCAGGCGTGTGAATAGCAACGATTCTTAATATGATTGTTCTAGTCTTGCTTATAGAACTCACTCTATTAATTTTATTCCCCGAGGTTGAAGTCAGGCTGTTCGGGGGAGGGATGCCTGCTCCCTTGCAGTTTCGCCCCCATGGAGGTGCCGCAGATCTGATTCCTGACTCTGATCACGTCTTGAATAGACTCCTCTCAAACGGACAAGAAGTGGTCGAAAAGTGGCCACTGACGAAGCAGTAAGGGCCACTCCAATCTCAAGGTGTGATGTGACGATAAGCCCCGTATTGAAAAGGAGATTTCTAGGGTCACTGAGATCATGGATATAAGCAAATCTTGCCAGAGTGGCAATGCTGGCACTGTTTTGCCTGAGAGTGAGCCCGCGAAAGCTTTTCTCTGTGATGGGCAGCCTTTTTGGCAACGTACCATGAGCCGAGACCCAGGATAATCCCAACATATAGCTTGGTAAGGAATCCAAGATTAAGGTTATAGACCATGAAGATAGGCAAGAAGATGAGTAACCAGTCGGATGCGCTAATAATGGCCGAGTGCACATACGTAACCTTGATTGTCCCAATTGTGTTGCAATTTCCTGAATTATTCCAGAATGCAGACACCGGTGTACACTGAAACAGCGCGAAGAATAGCAAGAATACACTGTAGCTGAAAAGTGTGGCGAGGACAACGTATAGAGTCCAGGTATATTTGCGTTCGATCGTGAACCGAAGAAGAAACAAGCTAATAGATAGCTTGACTAAACATGTCGCGATAACGTAGGTCGACTCGTATATGAAGAGTAACTCCCAAATATCAGACGGGTTCCATTCCGGGGGTATTTAGGTGGTGCATGCCTTCAAGGCGAGAATTAGCTTTTGTGGAGAGATATCCATCCATTGGTGTCCGAAACCACCGGTTCCGACGCCAACAAGGAGACAGGCTGAGCCTAGCACGAAGATAACCTATTTTCATCTTATTAGTAGATTATAAGGCGCTGAGCAAGAGATAGTTCCCATTCAACGGCAGACGTACCAAGGCGGCTACTGAGAATGCGTCATCGGCCCCAAATCCCCCTGTCAATCTGATACGCACATAGCAACGGAGAGTGACTGTAGTGACTGTAAGGATAAGAAAGCATATAACAACGGCAGCAAGTTGTGAGCCTCGATGGATCATTCGAGTCCTGCGATTAAGCAACGGCGGGATGCACTGACATGCCGAGCTTACAGTGCCCGTCAACGGCGCATTAAATCACCCCAAGCTACCGCCTACTATGTTCATCCAGGCGTGCCTCTATTGAACCAATTAAGATTGTTGAAATTTTGTCTTTCGGTAGAAAATTAGTTAATAAAGTTTAGCTGGGATACTGTATCCTTTAGGATTCTGATAGTTATCACGGGCTACATAGTTCCCGATATTAGTTACGTGTATCACGAGACCTTGACATATTAGCATAAAGAACACGCACGGAAGAATGTCTCTTCTTCAAGCTTTTTATGAACAATTTATGGCATAGTAAGTCAAATGTAGGGTTGCTTCAGCCCTTCACATTCGCCACCGGAAAAGGAAAAAAGAGTCATTAAATCTACCTATTTCAGCTCGACCGTCATCCCGGAAGTACTCTCCGGACGTCTGCGGGGCCAGTTACGAAAATGATCTATGTATTCAAGAAGAAGGAGTGGTCAACCGGACTAGCTACGAGTGATAAGTATTGCGACGAATAGCAAGTGGCAAAAATCAAAGCATGCCATACGCTCCAAAACACAACGCGATCCCGGTTCGAATATGTAGTGATAAGATTTGCGTCATTACCTCCAACTCCTAAAGTCAGCGCATCAACCCATTGCCCGTAATAGATGCGCCATACCCAGAGAAGATTGGGTCATGTTGATTTTCCATTGGTATGATTTGGAATTCGTTACTATAAAATATGATCGTAATAGCAGACACCTTTGAACCAGATGATGGACCCAGAATCCGAACAACACAATAGCAGGCAATGTACTTTCAACTGACTTTCCCAGATGCTATACCCAGTCTTGACCCACCTTCAGAAAATAATTTGAATCCCCCGTCTAAATTAAAAACTTTGTACCCTAGCTGAGCAAGGGTTCGGTATGCAAGGTAGCCATGATAGCCGACTCTAGAGTAGACCACAACAGGTTTCCGCTTGTCTATACAAGCCAAACGATTGCGCAGGGTGTCAATAGGAACATTGAGAGCTCCTGGAACATGTCCTTGAGCAAAAATTTCCGGAGACTGTACATCTATGATTTGCCAGTCATCGAGCCGAGCTTCCAACTCAGCAGCCGTGACCGTATGCAGGTCTCCTCGGAGTAAGTTAGCTGCGACCATGCCTAGCACGTTCACGGGGTCTTTTGCCGAGCCATATTCGGGAGCATATGATAGCTGGAGGTTCTCCAAGTCAAAGACAGTCATGCCGCTTTGCAAAGCAACGGACAGGACATCAAGTCGCTTGTCCACTCCCCTTCGACCCAAAATCTGAGCACTGAGAAGACGTCCACTGGCGGGCTGAAAGGCCAATCTCAGAGTCATTTGTTGACTTGATGGATAATAACCAGTGTGGTCAGGAACGTGGACTGTCACGAATTGAGGATGATACCCGACTTCCTTGAGTTTCTCCACCGAAAGCCCTAGAATAGCTACAGTCAAGGTGAGGACCTTGCAGCTATACATGCCTATGTGACCACGATACGGGATTGCACGTTTCATTATATGGTCAACTGCAAGCCGGCCCTGTAGGCTCGCAGCACCACCAAGAGGTAAAGTCTTGGGCGTTGACGAAATGAAATTGGTTGTCTTGGTCATGTCGCCAACCGCATAGATATCGGGGTCATTGGTTTGCATGAACTCGTTGACAAGAACACCATCATCTCTGCATTCGAGGCCCGATTGTTTTGTAATTTCGGTGCAAGGTGCTAGATCGGTCGCTATTATGACAAGATCAGCTGGGACGCTAGGCCCGTTGACCAGAGTCACAACACGGCTGTCTTCAGCCGTTCCAATATCGATGCGCTGAATCTTTGCGTTTAAATGGAGGTGAACACCATTTTTCACAAGCTCCGATTGTATCAAATTGGCAATATCAGGGTCGAAATCCTGGCAAATGCGATTCTGAAAGTGTATGATGCTAATTCGGAGTCCGAAATTGTGCAAGGCTTCGACGGCCTTCAAAGCAACATATCCGCCGCCTATAATCGCAGCTGACTTGAAAAAGTGGCCAGAAACATAATCCCTGATTTTATGCAGATCCAGCATCGTCTGGAACCGGAAAACATGCTCGCCTTCGATGCCTGGCGCAGGTAGCGGCATGGGATGAGCTCCTTGGGCGAGAATCAGTTTGTCGTACGACAACTGATAGGTTTCGTTCGTGTTTGACGCTTTGAGTAGTATTGAATGATTCTCCTTCGAGATACCGACGAGCTCGGTGTTTTCCCGCATGTCTATGTTGAACCGCTCTTTCAACCCCGCTGCTGACTGGTGGATGAGGAAGGTGTCTGTTTCAATTACACCTCCTACAGACGACGGGATTCCAGAATTGGCGTAATTCAGGGAGTCTCCTTGCTCAATTAATGTGATGTGGGCATCCTCGTCTAGTCTTCGTGCTCGAAGTGCAGCTGACATTCCGCCAGCTGCCCCGCCGACGATGACTATCTTCATAGTTAGGATTTTGTGGTGGGTCTTGTTTCAGTCGATATTCTTTAGTTGAGTGACAGAGATCGAAAGGTCTTATATATACAAGCTCTGTTGGTCGGGTAAGATTACCATCCGTTGCCAAGTCGTCGTCATGACGAGGCAAGGAACCAAGGACAGCCACCATCACACGTCATGGCCAATTACACCAGATCATGCCACTCTGTACGACTTGACTTGGTTTAAGTTTTATTGTACGGGAAAGGTAATCAATGAATCAAATGTTATTCGAGTATCAGGAAAATGAAACCACAGTCAAATTTTGACCGATGCTTCAGCAAGTCGTACACACTCGGGCTCCTGACAAGTCACGATACTGACATAAAAGTTTTCTCCGTTGGAATTGATCGCATGCAAAACCACATTCTGACCATAATCACAATCTGTTTCATCATCACCAGCCTCAAAGTATTCTTGGTAGCTTGAAGGTGAAATACCATCCTCTTCCGAAAGCAGCAAGGTGCTTGCGAATTTCCGGGCTTCTGCGTAAGATCTAAATTGGCCCTCAATATGGGTGCCGATAGGTTTCCGTTCGTGGCTGCAATACGGAATGTTTGTCTGCACGACATAATAAAGAGGAATAGCAATCCGGCCATCTTCATTACCAGTCGTCAACTGAAGATCGTTTGGAGCTGTGCATATGCGGATTCGGAATTTTGTGCCATCCGCCGCAATAGCATAAACAGCAAGACCGGTTCCCTCCGATGGTGCAATGACTTCCAGGGCCTCAGGATTTGTCTCGAAGGTCGAGAACCACTCCAATTCATATCCACTGTCATAGAGACCACGATGTGCAGCATCCTTGGCTTTGTCAACAGAAGTGTAGGTGCCAAGGATGCGTATCTTCTCTATCTGTCCCCTTGGATCCTTCGATTGAGATGTTGTGAGCAGAACATGGTAAATAAATTCAGAAATAGGTTGATTTCCCTCGGTCATGATGAGTTTCCAGAGTAATGATCCAAGATATCGATCGATCGACCGGGAGAAATACCGACTATGACAACTTTGTGGTCGACTTTATAGTCACCTTTTGAGAACGGTTAAAAGAATCTCTTAAGGTGTCACTTCAGACTATAAGAACTGGGTGGCAAACTACAAGAAAGTCAAACAATCTCATTTGCTTGTATGGAGTAGTACGCCGCTTCCAAAGCGCCATCTAATCGTATGATCCTGGGGGTCGAGACCGACAGTAGTGACACGATCAGCTGCCACGCTATAGGTAATGACAACATTGAACGGTCTTTAAGGGTGGTATGATTCAAACCAGGCTTGACATTTCACATCCAATAGTGAAACTTTTTACGCAGCAATGGGAGGCTGTGGCGTGGGCTCCACATACCGAATTGCATAACACGAACTCGACTACGCACTGTATTAAATCAGATGATTGGCCATGTACCTAAACAAAAAGAACACTCGAGTCGTGAACACAAGCGAGCTGCGAACCTCAAAATCGTGCAAGCAAATATGGAATGACTGGCTGGGTGGTCCTTTATGATGGTCCACCTGACCCTGGCGAAATCCATAACGTTCGGACCCGATCTCGGTCTTTGTTGCTTCAGGCGGGGTTAACCCAACCTTAATCTCACGTTCCACTAACACCCCACATTTGGTAGACTGATCACAGAGTCCATCTCATCCAGCAAATCTGCGAATTTTCTTTGTAACTAACCATAGTGCTTGTCTTCCAATCTAGGTTTATTCGGGTCCGAGTCACTATAATGGGTAGACAATGCCATTCGTGCATTTGTGTTGTCGGGATATCCACTCAGCATCAATGTACTGTGCATAACTTACGCGGAAGATTTATAAATATCAAGTTCTTTCCTTCGGACATTTAAGGGGATATCCCGGAGACCAGTGACTAAATCAGACCAGCAATTCCGTCTACTCCCATTAACCAAACTCTAATGCCTCACATCATGCCATTTTTACCCTTCCTAAATGTCCTCAGCCTGAGGAGGGAACTGGAAGGAACGAACGCAGAAATCTTCACCTGGGGATGTGACGGGTACAGCGAAAGCACCAAGCAGTGGAGTGACTTGTGTGATGAACAAGTTGTAAGTAAATTATATTGAAACAATGCTTTTTCACCCATACGGATACTGATCTTCCACAGGGGGCGATGGTCCGGGTCACATCGACCGATGAAGCAGCCACAGTTGTTCGCTTTGCCGCATACCACAGAATCCCTTTCACGGTCAAAGGAGGAGGTTACTCCACGACCGGTGCCTCGATCACCCACGGTGGTATTGTCTTGGATCTTTCCAACCTACGAAGGGTCCATGTCAATCCGGTATCTCGAATAGTCACCGCTCAAGGCGGCGCCCTGTGGGAAGATATCGATGTCGCAGCAGCTCAACATAAGCTAGCAGTCGTCGGAAGCACACTGAATCACATCGGGGTGGCAGGAGCAACATTGGGAGGAGGTTATGGATGGCTAACTGGCCGGTATGGCTTGGCGAGTGATAACTTGCTCTGGGCGAGGATGATCTTAGCCGATGGCAGCGTGATCCTCGTATCGGAAGAGCAACATCCAGACCTATTTTGGGCCATTCGAGGTGCAGGCCAATGCTTCGGGGTGGCCATTGAGTTAGCATTCCGAGTTCACAGACAGGATCACCCTGTATTCGCTGGGACTCTTCTCTTCTCGGCGGATAACTTACCTGCGATTGTTGAGTTTGCCAACAAGTTCGATATTCTCACAGATGGTAATCAGGGATTCTGGTTCGGGTTTGCCATGCCGTCTTCAATAGATCGGTGCGCCATCTTCGTGGCTGTCTTCTATAATGGGGACCAGACAGCCGCACGGAAGTTCTTTTCTCCATTGTTTTCAATAGGACCAGTGGTGGATGAGACCGGAATGCTGCCATACGATAGTCTCAGTGGCATACTAAACGTGATGGATACAGTGTCTCGACGCAAAATTCTTAAGGGGGCCGATATCACCCTCCCTGGTGATGAAACCGTGGGTACTCGAAAAAGTCTTCGAGGATCAAACATTACTCTTCCCCTGGATATCAATTTTGTCACATCCATATACAGCGAATTTGATGGCATCTTAAGAGAGTTCCCACAAGCCAGGGACAGCATATTGCTCTTTGAACTCCTGCCAAACACACAGATCACCAAAGTTCCCAATGATGCCACCGCATTTGCCAGCCGCGGTCCTTATCATAATGTCATTTCTCTATTTGCATGGCAGGATGCAGATCTGGATGAGAGAATGCACTCACTGCAAGACGATATCATGAACCAGATTGGGACACGTGGAGGTATCGCATGCAAAGTCGATTATAGCGTTCTGAAGCACGGGACAGGATTATACGCGAACTATGCTGGTATGTTGATAAGAGCAAGGGGTTTTATTATCAATTCATGTCAAGGATCCTGAAAAATTTTTGAAACGACTAACAAGATCGCAGGACATGACCTGCCCATAGAGGCAATATTTGGAGATAATCTTCCACGTCTCCGAGAGTTGAAGAAGAAGTATGATCCTAATAACATATTCAAAAAGTGGCACAACCTCCACACGTCCACGGTTACCCGGGATAGCATTTAAATTGTATGAATAGGATATAGAATTAGGGAATACCATTTTGACGCATGGCGTAGGTTCAGCCTTTTCTTGATATCAATTTTTTTTTCTATTCAATTTTTGCCACGAGCTCTGTATCTTCAAATCTCAACAGCATGTCACCAGTCTGAAGATATTAAGCTTCCTCGGCAGTCAGACGCACGATCCCAGACTTTGGCGCGATGATTTGTGTTTCCATTTTCATTGCCTCCATTACTGCGAGCAAAGCGCCTTCCGAAACATGCGCACCGTCTGTGACCTTATAAGCTCGGAGTGTTCCAGAGACTGGGGCATAAATGCCATCATTTTCAGACCGAGATAGCTCTGGCTCTGGCCCTTTTTTGCAACAGATAAAGGGCCAGGGGCAAGTGAACCAAATCCACCTAAGCGTAGGCTCTGAATCCCCAAGGAAACAAGCTTTCCATCTATTTGTACTCGGCGAGATACGGGCACGACCCACAGATTCGCAGAAAAAACCTCGTTAGTGACTGCTGGTATATGATCTGAGGTGTTCAAAAGAGCACTTGTAATACGAGGTAACTAGGGCTTAGGGGTTGACTACAGAAGGAAGCTGTCAATGAACGCAATATGGAAAAGTTAGAAATGGGTGTTAAAGGATGGAATGCGTTGAATTCCTACCTGTCAACCACTCGTCCTTGAAATCCAAAATGCGTTTCCTTCCCGTTAGCCTGACAAGCATGCTAGTAGAGCTCGCTGATCTTGAGGAGACGCTGGCCCTGCTGACCTCTCTTCAGACTACGCCAGTGACAGGAATCGAGGAGATGTTTCCAGCCGCCCGCACCCTGCTGGTTCACTTTCAGCCGGAGGAAGTGACTGCGGCGCAATTAGCAAGCGAACTTAGCAAGCGAGAGCTCTCCGCCAACCTTCTTCACTTTGACCGCCTGATAGAGATCCCGGTCTGTCATGATGGCGAGGATCTTGCGCACGTCGCAGACCTCACAGGGCTAAGCATGAAAGAAGTGATTCAATGCCATACCAAAAAAGAATTTACAGTGGCCCTCTGTGGCTTTGCGCCTGGGTTTGCCTACCTGATAGGTGGCGATCCTGCATTAAATGTGCCCCGACGTGAGAATCCCCGTGTCCAAATCCCGGCTGGGTCAGTGGCTATTGTGGGCTCTTTTAGTGGTGTGTACCCACAAAGCAGTCCTGGTGGTTGGCAGTTAATCGGCACAACATCGATGAGAATATGGGATTCTTCTCGTAGCCCAAACGCCCTTCTTCAGCCTGGAAATCGCGTCCGTTTTGTGAAGATGGACCAGGCTAGAATGATCACCGTAAACCAAATGTGCCTCTCAAAGAGAGCTATACGGCGCACTTCAAAGTACTAAAGGCACTGTTCCCGGCACTGTTTCAAGATTTGAGTCGTTGTGGCCAATCCAGCCAAGGTATTTCCACCTCTGGGGCTTTAGATCGGTCGGCTCTAAAAGCTGCCAACCGAATCGTGGGAAATCCAGCAAATATTCCATGTCTCGAGTTAGTTCCTGGCGGATTTTCTTTCGAAAGCACCGCTCGGGTAGTCATTGGATACGAAGGAGCACCCTGCTTGGTCACCATTCAGGATGCGAGAGGCCATACAAGAACAGTGACGAGCTTGCAACCAACGGCATTGGAACCGGGAGATCTTATGAGCTTTTGTCATGCACGGGCTGGTGTACGCTGCTATATGGCCATCCGTGGCGGCTTCGAGGTCAATAAAATGTTAGGAAGTGCCGCTACAGATACTTTGGCAGGCTTGGGACACAACCCAGTCATAGCTGGCACTTGTCTGGCGCTCAAAGATTCCAGATGCAATCTCGTGAGCGTTTCTCCTCACGAGACCCCAACATCCAGTCTTCCTGTAGCTGGTGATACCGTGGTCTTGGATGTGATGCTTGGGCCTCGCACGGACTGCTTTACTAGCAAAGGGCTGGAAACATTCGCTCAACAGTCCTGGATCGTGACTCCCAAATCAACTCGCGTTGGAATTCGATTATTCGGTTATATCTCCATCGAACGGCAGAACAGTAACGTCGAGTTACCAAGCGAAGGCATTGTAACAGGAGCTATACAAGTTCCTCCCACTGGTCAGCCAGCTTATTTCTAGCCGATTATCCACTTACAGGAGGATACCCTGTCATCGGAGCTGTGGCTGAGTATCATTTAGATCTACTTGGTCAGCTTCCAGTCAACACCAAGAGTCACTTCCGTCCCCTTGCGCCAATTGCAGAGGTAACCTTAACTCCTCATTGAGAAGAATTACACATGGCAGCGCGAGGGCCTGTGACAATGACTTTTTCAACATTTTTATCTCCGCGCTTCCTAGGGCAGGCTAGTACACTCCCTTTCTCTGTGTCCCTACATTCTACCGCTGATACTTTGGAGCGCGAGTGTTGTCACAGGCCAGTGAGACTTTTGCATGTTGACGTGTTGAATACCTGTGGAGAACGTCTCCTTCAACTTCTCTGTACAAGCTTTCTGTAAGAGTCTGTGGTCTATTTAGATCTGAATTATCTACCAGTCAATTTAAGGAATCTATACCATTTCAGTGGCATATAATGGGAGTCGACTTGCTACTAGACTCTAACTTCTGGCTCAAAGGAGAAAAAAAAGCCCCCTTCCACTGTGTGTTAATGGTTCAATATCTATACATAGTCAGAACATCATTCCCAGCTTCAGAGAGGGCTCGTAGATATCGCTATTAGGATACGCCTCTCCTAGAGAGTCAAGTAGTCGATGTTTAGAGCCCCCAGAACCGTTTTTAAGTTGATCAGAGCAAAAAACAGCTAAGCAATGCCATCAGGATAGGTTATTTGGGAGCCACTCTAAGACATAGACCCAGTCTACGCTCATAAGAGAAAAGGAAACAACCTTAGGTCACAAAATAGAAAAGACCACACATCCAAGTTCCTGTAAGCACCAACTCCCTAATATCAAAAGAACCACTAGAGAAACGAAAAACACGGCAAAGGACAACAAGACAATACAGGATAGGATAGGAGGGAAAGCATAGAACAGCACAGTAGACGAGGAAAAGCATAGGAGACAGGAGGAATAAGTAGAAAGAAAAATTTCTGCTAGAGCAAGTAACTGTCATAATATGGAAAGGAAGGTTTGTACCTAGGGACACCCAGAAAAAACCGTTTGACAACCAGAACCAGAAATTCAAAATGCGCAGCGCAACGGTAAACTATGCCTTTTCTTTGTCCACGTTGCTTCGTTACGGGGTCTTGTTTACAGGGCGCCCCGGTCGGCCGTGAAGTCCCAGAGCATCTTGATCAGAGAGTCCGGGAGGGTGTACAGGTCCACGTGGAACTCGCCCACTATGGAGGTCATCAGGTTAGTTTCTGTGGAGTCTCGAGGTTTTTGAGTGGTAGGAGGGGGCTTACTCTCGGCATCGTTCTTGGTGTACGAGTCGGCGGACTTGTTGTCATGTACCATCTGAACGACTTGCAGCAGATCGTCCTCGTTCAACTTTTGCAGACCATCGGCAAGTTTGTCCATGTCGACCTGTATAATATGTTAGACTTGAAAATAGGGTAGACGAAAGGTTAGCTACTCACGTTCTTCTCAGTGCGCTTCTTCTTCTTGGCACTTTCTTCACCGGTAGCACCGCGCTTGGACTTAAGACCGTTCTCATCACCTGGAACAGGGCCAGACTCGCGCAGCAGAGCCAGGAGAGCGGGCTTGGGGTTGCGGAAAGTCTGTAGTACAACAAAACTTGGTTAGTTTCGTTTCATATGACGGATACACAAAGGAGAGCTCACAATCTGGTGCTTGGCCTCGTAACGCTCCTGGGCAAAGTTCAAGTCATGCTTGATGGTGTGTGTCTTATCGGCAACCAGTTCGATGGTCATGTCAAACTCACCCCATCCCTCTTCTGAGATACGGTAAGGGGATTTCTTGAAAGCTGTTTAGTAGGTACGGTCAGCCACTGTTTATCCAAGGGTGGGCATTGTCTAGTAAATGGATTGCGCAGTAGCGTAAAGCATCAACCGACAGAGAAATGAAACATACTCTGATTGGCACGGTCGCCGAAACTGGGGTGCAGTCTGTAGATAACCTTGTCGAAGACAGTAGCAGGCACCTGCTCGCCCTTGTCGTTGAGGAGCCAAATCTCGATTGACCACTCGCGCTGAGGGAAACCCTCAACCTCAGATGGCTTATCGCTGTATCAGATAAGAATATAAAGTCAGCTCATGTGCCCACATAAAATCAATCTATCATGCTCTAGTGTATGCAGGGAAGCTGTAATTGGTAAGTGCTCGCAAGCTCATTGTGCGCCCGTTGCTCCCGCCATCGACGCGTATCTTATCCTTGTCGCATCCGGTATAGGATACTAACGGCCGAGAGATACGTTGGAGTCGGTCAAGAGAGGAAGGAGTATTGCTTGCGAGCTCATTGCGCCCTCATCAGTCCTGTCACTGACGCGTGTCGCATCCTTGCCGCAGCCGGGGTATGACTTCGACGGGCGAGAATCGCCTCAGTATCGACACAGAAGGAAAGACGATCATCGCCAGCAAGCTCATTGCACCCTTGTTGGTCCCATTACCGACAAGTATCTCATCCTCGTCGAATGCCGAGAGCATGATATCGACAGCCGATAAGTCCGTCAAGTTGGTTTTGGGACAGAAGGGGACCGATTGCCTGCAAGCTCACTGCGCCTTCATCGGTCCGGTCACAATCACATATCTCATCCTCATTACATCGCGGGTGTACTCTCGATCACGGACAAATCAGGTGAGGTTGACCCAAAGAGGAAGCACGATCAATCACTCGCGAGCTCATTGCGCGCCTATTCACAGGACCAGCCACAGCCACATATCTCGTCCCATCGCGGGTATGTTCTCGATTGCGGATAACTCCGTCGAAGTTGGCACAGTGAGGAAGGAGGGATAATCGGTCGTGGAGGGTAGGATAATAGAAATGATGGTCGGATACGTACATTACATGCTGCTCCGTAACGAGGCGAACGGTGCGCTTAACCTATATCTCAAAGACCATGTTAGCGCTCATCCGTATTCACTTCCATAAGACAGGTCTCAAGTCCGGAACCAGGTCATTCGTCTCCGTAAAGACGCGCGACGAGAAGGCGCCGCCAAGCAACCCCCGATACACCACCCAGACCGCGGCCCGGACGTCAACAGAGACGGGCCCAGCCAGAGCAATCAAAGACAGGATGGGAGGTAACTCACGTCAGGCATTTTGGTGAGTTAGACGGAGTTCGTCGCGGTCACTGGCGTTGTTCAGGGAAGGTTGTTCTGAGGAGTGCGCGCCGAGAGATGCAAGAAGCTCGGAACAGTTTGCGCGGGCTGGAAGGGAAACGTGGGTACCCCGTGCGTAGGGAGCGACTCGCGGAAAGGGTAGGAGCGAGAGAGGTAGAAGTGAGGTGAGCTCTGATTCGTATTGGTAGAGGAATATTGCCAGGCCGGTGGTGAGAATTGGGCGTTTTCTCGAAGTGAAGGGAGAAAAGATGAGAGCAAGCGGGAGTGGGGAGGAATGAGGTCGACGGGGAGACACGACGAGATCAACTCGGGGAAGCTCAAGGTGATTTGCAGTCAGAACTACCCACCAGAAAGAGATATTCGGCACTTGTTCATAGGGGATTTTCTGATGGAATTGATGACAACATGATGGATGTCTTGTCAAATTCGTTACCTATCCTTCAGTTCGGTTTTATTGGCACCAAGACGACGGCCATACGCAGTAGGATTGTCAAGTGCCCACTAATTGCTACTCATAAGATCAATCATCCGTCGCAGCTACTCTGCTAAAGAAGACCTTAGACGACAAGATCAAGACCTAGAACTTGATGTGCAGTGTGTATATTTGATGGAGAAAAAAAATGTCTATCTACTACCGACGGACCAAAAGACATCAAGGAACTGCCCTCCGTTTCATAATCACATCACGATAGCTGTTGTGAACAGCGTCAGCATCATTGACTGCCTTGGTCGTCGCGTCGTCGGGGAAAGGGGGAAGGGTCATAGAGGTGGGAATGGGAGGAGGATGGGGGAAATGTCATAGTTCTTTCGTATTTGAGGGGAATAATGTGGGATGGGGTAGTTTCGAGGGCAAGCTCTCAATCTTTAGGGCAAGGCCCGTCGGTGACAAGCAATTTCATGCTGATAAGCTCGGAGGCTCCTTCATGTAAGAAGAAAGAAAAGAGGCAAGTGGTGATCCGCATTTACTCGGAAGAGCCGAAGATCTTCTCGTTCTCCTGCTGGGCCTTCTCGAAGGCATCCTTGAAGAGGTTGGCGTCTGCAAAATAGATAGTCAGTAGGAGTCCAAAGTAATCGCATGGAAGAAATAAACTCACTCTCGCTGTTGGCGAAACGGATGGCCAGGGTCTGCTTCTCGGGCTCGCCCTCGGAGACATCAGCGGTGGTGTTCCAGACCCAGCTGCGGTCACTGCCGACGTTGGGGCTCAACTTCATCTCAGGAACGACTATAAACATGTGTGGTCAGTAATAATATTCCACAAACTCTGGATCTGATACAGGGATGCTCACCGTAGTGGTTGGCGCAGACCTTGAGGGTCTTGTCTCGGCGCATGACGAGGCGGGTCTTCAGGTTCTCCTTGTGCTTCAGCAGACGGACATCACCTGTACCACGCTCCTTCCATTCCTTGCTCTCGGGGTCGAACTTGAAGAGCTTGGCGCGCATCTTGAACACCTGCTCCTCAACCTCTTCGCCGGTCTTGACCTCCACCACATCCTTCAACTCTGTCTTGACCCAGCTGGCATCGGCGACGACCTGAACAGTAGAAATAATACGGTTAGAAAATTATCAATCAAAACTCATATTCAGACGGGATGAAATGGTGTGGGCGGTTGGGTAGCGGCGAGCCACACAAGCTGCGGGGCCCGAGAAAACACCCCGCGTTCGGGGCTTGTGCCAGTGTTTTGATTGCAACATCGCGCATCCCCAAACCGCTCAAACTCATAATACCCCATCCAAGTATACCAACTCACCTTGTCAGCCTCAACATCCTCCTCCTTCTCCTCCTTCTGGGCCTTGGCGGAACCGGAGCGGTCGTTCTCCTCCTCATCAGCCTTGGGCTTCTCCTCCTTCTTGGGACCACCGCCGAACATGGAGAAAACGGTATCAGAGGTCTTCACAGCAGCATCCTTGGCGGTCTCGGCAACCTCGGTGGCCTTGTCGGCCGCAACCTCAGTGACGGTCTTCTCGCCCTCACCAGTGGTGGGCTTGTCGGCCTCAGGAGCCTGGGTGGTGGGGTCGGGCTTGGTCTCCGCAACGTCAGACATGGCGAAAGTAGAGGCGGGGGGTTGTTATCCGGGAAAATGTGAGAGATGAGAGATTCAGAAAGAGAGTGAACACCGGGGATCAAGGTATTCAGGGGTAAGAAAGTGCTTTGTTGATGCGGGAGGGTTGGATGAGGGGGGAAAAATTAATAGTTTGGGTGCAGGCAGAACTCGCCACCGCCTTGGGACTGAACTCTCTAGTGGATTGCGAACGCGAGGGGTTGGCCACTGATCGCTCGATGGTAAATTACTTGATATTCTACTTGAATTACATGGAATACAATAGAAATCGATAGTGAGAAATAGGCAACAAAAGTTACACGTTACTTAAATAAACTGCGTCTGCGCCGAATCAAATAATAGTCCTCGCGTGAGTTCAGCCCTCCCAGGTTATCCGCCCAACCTAATCGCCGTAAACAAGAAAACCCCTTCAATAGCCAAAGAATCATGGGAATAAGCAAGAGTTGAGTCCAGAAAAAGAAAAACAAAATCATGTCGGCCTTGGTGAGCTAGCCTGACCCTAGCAACAATGATCTCAATCACCATCCTGGCGCCCCACAAAGCGGCGTGCTCGTGCCTGAGCCCGATCTAACGTGGCACACTTGGCACTACGCACTCGATCCATCATGGAGTGGACGTTGACCTGCGCGGCGGAATTGCCCAAACGATTCCAAGCATGAGTGACAAGCCCCCGGGCCTCCTGATTGACTCGCACAGAACGGCTGTGCACCAGAGAAGAGACAGTTCGGAACTGTTCCAGGGCATTGCGAGTGATCACCTCGGAGAGTTGCTTGGAGTGCGAGAGGACGGTATCCCGAGCAAGAAGGCTCTGGCGTTGTAGGGTGTCCTGGTGCAGGAAATGAGACCGCTTGACCAGATCGCCCATTCTCACCTGCACATCGGTGGAGACCCGACCATACACTTCAGCCAGGCTAGTTTGGGCAATCTGCAGGTCTTTCGTGACTTGTGAGGATACCTGTCGGGCTGCCCGTCTCCAGCTTGCAATCTTCAGCCAGGGAGTTCCAAAGTCGACAGTGGTGACTTGGTTGATGGGTGGCTTCGACTTGGCCGACACGGTGACATTAACCGAGCCATATGCATCCTCTCGGTCCAGCCGTAGTGTATAGACCCCGTCAAACAGCTTGGAGAGCTCATAGGGCAGAGACTTCTCGTATCGTCGAGCGCTCACATTGAAGAGTGGTTGCTTCTTATACGTGACAAAACTGCGAGGGGGCTTGATAACCACATGGCAGTCGCCAACAACTTGAATCTCAAAAACGTCCGGACTTCCAGATGCGCTCGACTCGGCAATGGTAAGTTTGGCAACGTGATCGATGATCCCCGGGGTTTTGCTGTGGGGGTGGCATGATTGACTCTGCGGCCATACCGAACCCGAAGAACTCTGCGGCACTTTGAGGACTGCCACGGAAGTTGATAGAAGAGGAGTACTTAGTTGAGATCCAGTGTTGGGAATGCCCCGTCCAGAAATCCAACGTGAAAAAGAAACACACACAACACTGACAGCCGCATATCCGATTGAGAGAGCAATGGCGGAAATCAGGGTCAACGTGACAAGGCGCAGCATGGGGCCCAGCTCCCGAGCCTTGGAAGAATATGACGGTGGGAGCCAGTTGCGAGGGTACTTCTCCGGGTCATTGGATGAGTATATTTCAACCGGTCTCGGAGCATCAGCAGCAACTTTGGGGATCTTCTTGGGATAGAGGTCCATAAGCGAAGCCAAGTTCCGGTTGAGCTGACCGGGTGTGATACTCTCGAACGTCTTCAAATCGATGGGGTACCGGCGCAGCACGGCGGTCTCCCCGGTCTTCGGGTGTCGAGATTCCAGGCACATGTGCAGACTGTTGTGGTTCAAAGGAATGGGCTCACCAGCTCGCCTCCAGAGCGGCTCCTCTGAGATCACCATGGCAGGGATTCCATGGCGCCCCAAGAAAGCATGAACATAATGTTGTGTTTGAATGGTGGTTGGACTGTCTCTATCAGACAAGAACAAGATTGCCACATCTGGTAAAGTCCACTCTGAAGCAGACGAGATCCGATATTGATCGCCATCCCACCATGAGCGGCATGCCGGGCGGTTCTTGAAATCTAAATGCAAGGTGCTGGGTCGAGTGTCGTGAGACTCGGCACTCGCTCCCTTGCACTCGTCCACAACAAGCTGGACATGAATCGGGAGCAGTTCCGCAAAGTTGGGTACGGCACCAGCTCCGAACGAGGTGGGTACCACATGGTATCTGGAGGAGTTGGCAGAGCTAGTCTGCGATCCGCTGGTGGAGCTCGATACCAAGACATCGCCAATCTTGTCCAGGATGATGTTCCGGGAGGCTGGCTGACCAATATACAACACACGATATGGCTTATCCAGGTCCAGACTCCCCTTTGTCATGGTCTGCTGAACCGTGGTCATCAGGATCGCCCCGTCCACATTATGTGGCAGCGACTCCTTCAGTTTGGCAGCTTCCGCATCATCGAAGATGTGGATCGTATGCTTCAGCTCGATTCGCTCCCTCTCTGGCCATTTGTCAGGTTCCACAAACTCGATCGAGTCGATCGACTGACGGAAAGCGGGGCGGGTAGTCAGGTCGCTATCGTCGATCGCAGTCTCGTCCTGAGGGAAAAATATCGGGAACTGCTGAGAAACTACCGAGTCCTGCAGCTCGTCTCTGGCAACATCCTCGTCTTCCTGAGTATACTCCTCGTCCGGGCCACCGACTTCGCTGCTGCTGTATCGCTCGTCGAGACTGGCTACATCGTCGGGGCTAGTTTGGTCGATCAACGACCCCACATCGGTATGTTCGGAGCGGCTTCCATCTTCAGAGTGTAGATCGGACACGCTCAGGTCTGCCCAGCTATCACCCAAGGACCTTGCAGCCAGCGAGAGGTGTTGTTCTGACGTCATGTTGTTGGCTGGACGAGAGCGGGACAACCACTCTTGAACGGAGGCTGAGAGCGGCGGGAAGGTCGGGTACTGTAGATGAGAGGATGTTTGGGTGCTCGGGGGATGCCTGGGTGGCTCTGGAGCGTCAGCCATGACTTTTGAGGGATCATAGAGCGGGTGGGGGTTGGTGTCAAAGAAGAAAGGTGAAGTAAAAAGAGAAACCAAACACACCGCGAGGATGGGGATGCCTTAGATGCCTGGGATCAAGGCATGTGCCCCCCCGTTGGGTGTGGGTCTGCGGGGAGTTGCCCGTCAGCTGGTCGCAGTTGTTGAAGGGCAACTGCCACGGGCAGCTACGGAGGGAAGGGAAAGTGGTGAGAATAGAAGAAGAAGAAAGAGGGTAGAATGTATTCACAGCTGAGTAGATAAAAGCGAGGCCGTATGAAGCAGGAGATGGAGGAAGGTTGATAAGGAGGGAAGCTTTTGAATGTGAGGAGGGAGCAACCTAAAGGGCGTCACCAATACATTCGTAATCGATAAGCATATCCAGTGACCAGGGCGGGGTTGCCCAAATCAAAACGGTCAAAGAGCTCTCTTCCTAAGGTGCAGTTCTCTCCTTCCTCCTCGATGACTTTCAAAACCTTACTTATTTTACTCAAATACCGACGGAGAAACTATTTCTTTATTTCGCTTCCTGTGGATGCTCTTCAAACATAACTACAGACTCTATACTCTTCGACGACACCAGGATGAAGTTGCTCCATTCCACCGATAAGCAGCCACGACTCCACTGCGCCCCACCGATCATCCCGGGCCGAATCAGACGTGGGCCTCCTAATTCAGTTTAGTGGACGGAAGTATACAGTATACCGATGATTGTATATTTCGTGATACACTGATACACTTATATTCTATAGACGAGAAATATACGGAGTGGGCCATAATAAGTTTGCCATAAGCTGCAGAAGCTCTGAATCATGAAGACCGTATCTGGAGAGTTCCATGATCAGGGCTCCAAACGGGCCTCCAGGCTGTTTGTTCTATTGCTGCTATCTGAGCCATCCTCTCTCTTCTTCTTCACTCTCAAATACACTGGACACCGCTGCGGGCCACTGGGCATCTCCGACCCTCCTCTTAATCTACGGGTATCTTACTCAAGATACACTTTCTGTCTCCATACTTTGGCTCCCATGCCTCTTCTGTCTCTCCCAGTTGAGATTCTTCTCATGATCGTCCAAATGCTGGACCGTCCAAGCCTCGCCGCTCTCATTCGCGCCAACAAATATCTGAATAACTGCTTTACGAATGGCTTCTATCGCCGCAGTATCAGAACTAATGGCTGAGCACTCCTCTAGGCGATTCTCAATAACCGGATCGGAACAACTCGGCGATTCCTCGAGCTTACTGACAGTCCTCCCGCCGGGTACAATGATGATAATCTCATGTTATATGCGTCGCCTTCGAGTTTCTTGGTTGGATGTGTCGCGATGAACAGAACGGACCTTACTAGTCTTCTCCTTGAATACGGCGCAAATACTGAGATGCAAGCGCAACGGCTTTGTACTGGGCATCCATGCCGGGGAATCCGCTTCTTCTTGACCATGGAGTCAGTATCAGGACTTTTTGGGACCTCACCTCCGTCAACAGGAGATCGAAGACGAGATGGAAACAGCTTGGCTCCCTTTTGCTCGTAGTCTCAAGGAGACACCACCGATGCCCGATTGTACCTCCAGGTTATGGCGTCCGGGGTACGAAAAAGTGACGGAATACCCACAGGTTAGTGAATTTACCAGCACCTGCCGCCCAACGCACGCGATCGTTGCAACCATCAGAGTCCCTGATGGTGGCACCAAAGAAGATGTCCAGGCAGCTCTTGACGCGGTCGATAGTGAGATCGACTAGATACATTATCGAATGCTAGTCGGGAACCGAAATGATGGGAAATGATAGGAGACTGAGGAGGGAAATAAGAGAAAAGGGAAGCAATAATTTACATTTAGTGCTTAGTTCAGATAGGAATTAACTAAGACTGTTATTGCATACTCAGCGTTTCCGGCTTAAGTCACGGGCGATTAGTCTTTTGATAATGGAGCCTTCCGTGGACAAAATAGGCAACTTCCCATTTCCATCGACGGAATGTTCCTATAAGGGCAAGTAAGCATTTCTTTGAACTCATTCACGTCATTCTCCCACTCCTTTCTTTAACCCTATCCCTATCCTACCTCCCTCTATAACACCCATCAACCTTCCCCCCTCACTCTAACCCCTGACCATCTACTCCCAAGGTCTCCAAAGATGCGTCTCACCTCCCTCCCAAACGAGATTCTCCAAACCATCGCCGACAATCTCGAAAAAGACAGCGAAATAAATCAATTCATCCTCACAAGCCGGGAAATCTACTCCCGCCTAAACGACTGGTTCTACCGCCGCAACATCCGCCAAGGAGGATGGGCCCTCTTCGACGCAGCATATAACGGTCGAGTAGACACCGCAAAGCGACTTCTCAGACTCAGCGCAGACTCAAATGCCAAAGGCACCCATCATGACCACCCCCGCTCGCCCGTGAGGACGGTTCTGGGAATCGCGGTGTGGAGTGAACATTATGAGATTGTCAAGTTACTTCTTGCGTACGCTGCGGATCCGAATGATCCAGATAGCCGTGGTCGAACACCTCTCTTCTATGCTGTGGAGAAAGAGAATGTCTTGATTGTGAAGCTCTTGCTTGAGTGGGGGGCCAATGTCAATGTTTACGATTTCGGTGACCCTCCACAGTGTCCGCTGGACTGGGCTTTAGCATTGGAGGATGATCAGGGTGTTGTGGAGCTTTTGCTGGGCGCGGGTGCCGATAAACGTCTCGAGAACTCGGATCTTTGTACACCGGATTCTCCTTGGTCTGTATCGTCTGGATCGTCTTTTGAAAAGGAGTAGGAATCTCTTTCGTTGGGCCGACGTTGCTGTCATGTTATGTTATTTAGTTTGAAGGAGTGATGTACTTGGCGAGGAACATGGATTCTTGGAAATGGCGATCATCGTGTTTTAATTTGCAGATATGGTTGAGGGTAGCGCTAAGTGCGTGCAAACAGTTATTATTTCTGAGGTACATCAATACAGCAAGTCTCCAACCTATATACACATTACCTCCGATATAACATCCTTATCAGAAGTCTTGATATGACTATTTACATCCAAAGAGCTCCCACACATTGCCAACTGGTCCACATCACAGCACAAAAATACCGACAACAACTGCAGCCCCACCAAGCATCATCTCGTGAGCCGTGGCAATCGGCATGGCCGCATTACTAGTCGAAGCCGCAGATCCCGAGCTCGTCTTGGAGCCGGTACCACTAGCGGTAGAGCTCGTACCCGAGGAGGCCGAGCTAGAACTGGCACTGGCACTAGTGGACGTCGCCGTGTTACTGGCAACCGTCGCCCTAGCAGCCGCAATCTTCGACGATGCCGAAGAAACCAGATCCGAGTAGTTGCTCGCGCTGAAAGGAACCTTTGTGAAGCATTCACCAGCGGTGGACCAACCAGCATAATCATCGGTTGATGAAATTGCTGTGGAAGTGCTGCTGGTTTCCACGGGGGGAGTCAGATCGTAAACGCAGCAGAATGCATCCTTGTCAATGACCATCATGTTGCCGTAGCAGCATTTTTGATCGCCGCCGAATGTGTTGGATAACCAGTCTCCCGAGCAGGTGGCTGCCGTTGTGGTTGCCGCGAGGGAGAGGGCGAGAGGGAGGAGGAGGGTCTTGAAAGATGGCATGATGAGACTGGATTGAGTAGGAAATGGATGTTCTCGAAAGTTGAGACTATTCGAGAAGTTCTAATATGGGAAGTGCTTGACTTATATACGCCCTATGATTGCCAAGGCGCTTGGCAGGGCCCAGTTGCCCTGCGCACGGAGCCGCAAGTATTTCCTGCTTGATTGGTAAAGTAATCTCTCATATGCTCCATTCGCTCTACTTTAGCTCCTTCGGCGACGGACTAACGGCGGGGCGGACGACCGAGAACTAGGAAACTGACCAGTAGAAACAATCGGATACAAATTGTTCTGGTGAGGGATTTGGGGGCCACCAGAACCCCTGTTCAACCCCAGCCTTTTTGTGCCCTGCAGGTGAGGTTACATAGCGCCTTGTGAAAATGGAAAGTGTTTAGGCTAAGTAAAGGGAGTGTAAATTGCTTAAAACAGTCGGCAATGCTAAGGGCTCCAGGCTTTCTGCAAAATGAGTTGCTCACAATATAAAGATAGCAAATTTTAGCCATGAGACTCATCCAGGCGAAGGCACTTGAAGAAAACCAGCGCATATCATCACCCAAAGAGGTAGATTCTAAAGTTTCAACATCGGTTGTGTCCAGATATCTCGGGTATGGCTTGCCGAGACCCACTCGGGCTGAGGACCAGGGTCCAGCAGTAGTATAGTGTATCATATCTTGCGATATTTGTTTCTCAATCCGAGGTGATATCAAACGAAATGCGGATGGTTCGATCCTGTCATTGAGACATGTGATTAGTTGCGGGCTGCCTCTTGACTTCTGGAAGAATCATTGACCCGTCAACGGGCGATTGCATAGTAAAGCGGACGCTGTGACACAGAGGCCTCGCAGAAGCAATGGCAGGATAGTCTAGAAAGCAAGAAACATTTGTTCACTCTAACTCAAAATTCAGCGCCGTGATTATGTACAAAGACAGGTCCAAAAGTCGGCGAACCAAAAACGCCAAATCTATGTCCAAAGAACCTGGTATCGCAAAGCCCACTTCACTCAATGCAAATCCGCATGTCTAGAAGAACCAAAGATGAAAGGAAATCTTGATGCAATGTAATGTCTGGGATGGGCAGGGCTCAAGAAATTTCATAATTTTCCCCCGCATGATTAGATCTTCTCGCGGAGGGAATCAGGGAGGATCCGATCCTCGAAACGGCGCATCAGCTTGTTGGTCTGCTCGGCCAAGCTGAGAGTCAGGATCTAAGAAACATGGAGTTAGCATATGAGATGACTTGTACTCGTGACCCAGACTTACAGTGTGTGGGAGAATACGGGCCAAGTGAGCGAAGAAGCCCTTGTAGATAGCCAAGACACCCTCGGTGCGGATAGTCTTGAACAAGCAATCAAAGACACCCTGGTACAGGTTACCAGTCTGGTTGTACATGCGAGCCATGATGGTATCTAGAAAATCAATATGTTAGCCATAGTCTCGCCTTTTATCTAAGAAACCTCAAACATACCAGGAGGATGCATGAAGCAGCACACAACAAATCCAGATGCCGCACTACTAGCCAAATGCAAAGCCGGGCCCTCCTCCATTCCCAAGTGCCGTGTCAGGCGGCGCTTGGCAAAGAAATATGTGGGGAGCTGAACAGCACTGCCGAAACTGGTACGGATCATAGCAGCCCCAACACCACGGTAAATACCCTTCACACCCTCACTCCGGTAGATCTTGCTCAGACCATCGATGGAGTTCTTATAGTTATGCTGAGTACCGACAGGCAGGAATGGCGAATAGGACTGCAGGCGGGTCTTCACCAGGAAGAACGGAGATCCAGCAGCCGCACCGATGACTCCAGATGCTGCACCGGCAAAGACATTAACGCCGAGAGACTGCACCTTAGGGTCGCTGTAAACGGCATTTGTGACGTTGGCACGGATGGGTTCGTAAAAGCCGAGACGGCAGCCATTAAGGAGGACTTGGTAAATGTACTAGATATGATCCGAGTGTCAGATCAGACCAAATTCAAGAAATGGCATCATAAGGGCATCGCTTCACTCACGGCAGATCCAATTCCCCGGAACAGTCCCCGGGGGCCTTCGTTTTGGAGGATAACCTTGACACCGTGCAGGACACCCCGGTACTTCTTTACACCTTCGTTCTTCGCTTGCAATTCACCCTGAAGTTGTAACCTTGAGACAATCAGCACTAGTCCAAGCCCTAGGCGACCAAGGCGAACCCATGCGATAATGCTTACCGAATCTTAACTGTCTCGAAACTGTGAGTGACAGTGACGGCACCGCATGCGGCAATGCCTCCGGCGAGGAAAGCACTGTTTCAAACACACTATATATCAGCACAAAAGCTCATCGCCTTGGTTTGCCCTCAGAACCATACCCAGTTGTGGTAGACATCGTGTCAATGTAAGTCTGTTGCGGTGAGTAACGGATGAGTCGGACGGCTGTCGGGGGGTGATCGGAGCGGGCGACGGAGGCAAAGAACGAGGGGAGCCCCCGATGAGAGCGTGCGAAAAGGTTGGAAGCTGGCGAGGCTTGTTCAGGGGCACCAATCTCTATATATCGAGGGCCAGATTTTCTCAAGACGGTCGGATTAGGCGTCCGGGGGAAGTTGGTCGGGGCTGAGATACATATACCTAATCAGTAATAATCAGTAAAAGCTTACCATCGGTTACCGCAGGCCGAAACTCGGCCTCCGTGATTGGTCAATGGTTCCCTGTCAGTCCTGCCGAGCTCCGACTCCGGGGGCGGTGAGTCGGTGGAAAGTAAATCCGCCGCTGCCGCGAAAAAAGAAGGCGCGCGCGTGGAGGAGCTCTTTGTCTGGCCCAAAGGGGAAAGCGCGACGCTGCATTATGGGCCTGCCGCCCCAAACGACCTGAGCTATCACCTTTGCGCTTTCTTTGTTTCTCTCTTATTACTTATTCTCCACCTCTCCTCAAACTGGTCCTCTTCTCATTCGCGCACTTCTCCCCTGTATCGTCAACATTTGTGCTCAGCACCTAAGCTCTCAATATGGCCGAGGGCCAGCAGCAGACAGCGGTCTCTCAGCCGACTACCCAGGCTGCTCAGCAGTCCCAGAAAATAGCTGATGTGATTCGCGGATATCGTCCCTGCAAGGTAGGACAGCCAATGGATCCTCAATCCATCCCCATGCCGCTGCTCACTGTCTCTATCTAGTCCTTCAAAAACTCCAAGTCGGAGTCCGCGGCAAACTATACCACCTCCCTAGACTTCGATGACCAGGGCGACTATGTAGTCGCTGCTGGGGACGATGAAACCATTCAGATCTTCGATGTCAAGGAAGGCAAATCCACAAAGTCGGTTCCTAGCAAGAAATACGGTGTCCATCTTGCTCGATTCACCCACCACTCTCGTCAGGTCCTGCACGCCAGTACCAAGGTTGACCGTAAGTGCACGGAATAAGATTGGGGACTAGGAACGTGTATAACTCATTCTGTTTGGTAGATTCTTTGCGTTTGCTCGATCTTCACAATGAAGGATATGTGCGCTACTTTTCTGGTCACACAGACAAAGTCACATGTCTGGCGATGTCACCAGGCAGTGATGCTTTCATTTCTTGCTCCAAGGACGACACAGTCACAGTTTGGGATCTTGGTTCCCGCAACCCACAGGGTAAACTGAAATTGGCGACCCCATACCTCGTGGCGTTTGACCCTTCAGCCTCGGTTATCGCGATTGCCTCGCAGTCTACCTCATCGGTCCTCCTCTACGATTTCCGAAACTATGACAAAGCTCCTTTCTCCACCTTTGACCTTGCTCCGTTCGAGGAGATCTACACCCCGTCGACTCGTGGACGTGGCTGGACTAAACTGGAATTCTCCAACGATGGAAAGTTCTTGATGCTTGGAACCGACTACCACGGACATTACATCCTAGATGCTTATGACGGTACAGTCAAGGCTTTCTTGACTGGCAAAGGTGGAGCGTCTGGCCGTGCTTCCCCAGTGTCATCTACTGGGAAACCTTTGGGTCAAGGCGATGCCTGCTTCACACCCGATGGACGTTTCGTGATTGGCGGCAACGGAGATCAGCAAGATGTGCTGGTCTGGGACCTCAATGAGGTACAAGACGGACAACAAAACAATGCCGCGTTACAGCCCGCAGCCAAACTGCCTCACCGAGGTCGGACTGCTCTCATTGAGTACAACCCACGTTACAACATGATCGCTAGTGCCGACAAAGACATTGTGTTTTGGCTTCCTGATGAACCGCCTAGGCCATCTGACAAGTAGGCCTATGACTTACGACTTTGAAGCATTTTCTACAGCAATTCGGATGTGTTTAATTACTGTTGACCGATACTTACGATGCTCAGTGTACAAGACTGGTCTCTTGGAGTACTGTGGTCTCTATCATGAAATATCTATATGTGGGGACATGCCAATCAGCGGTGTGTCTTGAGCAAGGAACTTTGTCTGTTTCTAAAGGAAGGCCTTTGCCAAAAGTGCGCAATCGATGAACACGTGGCAATGACATCGCTCTATTCTTATGCTCTGCGGTCCTTTTCTTTTCCGGCCAAACTTCGAGCTGTGTCACAAATCCAGACCATAGGCCCCTCGACGTCTTCATCATTGCCTCGGTTATTCTCGATTGTCATTTCGATCTGTTTGTCGATCGTGCGATTGCTGGAAATGGTCGTCATTCCAGTCACCCACCCATACATGAATACGCTGTGGTTGATATCCGACAAGCCTTCCGCAACTCGATCTGCCACTGGAGGCAGTTTGCCCTCTTTTTTTGCCGCAGTGATGGCTGGCTGCGCGTCGATGACTTGGATGGGGATCTGCCAGTGTGTCGGCACCTGCCATTCCGACAACTCCTGGAATTTTTGAATGGCGGATTCTCGTTCCAGATCGACATATTGAGGATCACCCATCATAATCTTTGCCCTTTCTTTCTCAGTCTCGGTGCCAATGAGTTCCACAATCTCGCGCATGCGAGTTGCTGCCTCACTGGTACACACCAGCTCATGGTCACCCATGGCAGGCCAGAGTTCGGTTTGTAGCAGCGGCTGCAGCTTTTCAATCTCGATCTGCCGGAGAATAGCTCTATGGAAACTGGGCAATGGTACGATTTCCTTAGCATGTGAAAGGTCAGACACGAGGGCGAGGAGAAGAGTGCAATCCACATTCAAGGTATCAGTGAAGCGCTTGTAAGGCCGGGGCAAGAGACATGTCAGCTCGGGCTTTTTGGCATCTGCGGCTTTTGATAGTGTCTCCTGGCATTCAACCTTCACACCATAACTGCGCATCTCTTTGAGAATATCATCAATTTCAGGAACATTTCCTTCCCCGATTTTAGGCAGCACCACTCGTAGCCGCGGATGTCTATACCGCAACCGGGTAGCATTAGCCGCTTTTCTCAGATCCCGAGCCAACTTGATAAGCTCAAGCTCATCCTCATCATCGTCATCCTCGTAGTCCGATCCCTCAAAATTCCGTAGCACAGTCCGTCGTCGTGGCCCATCACTCCCCTCATTAGACATACACTCATCGTCCTCCGAGTCCCGCTCCCACCCTTTCTTCGCCATCTCGAATAGCAATCTGCTTTCCGACATGGTGGATACTTTCACCCATTCCTCTCCATCATCGGCCACGATATCCACAAAGACACTCTTGCGTTTATCCTTGTTAGGCAGTTTCCCGCTCTTTTTTGCAGCAGCGTTCAACGCCCTCTTCTCCTCGTCAGCACGCGTATGGCCATCCCAGTAGAACCGCTTCCCCAGCGCAAGAAGCCCGTAGCACGAACCCCTCGTGATATCCCACACAGCCTGGTAGAAGGGTAAATTCGATGAGCGCAGTGCATGCATCAGCCGCATTTCAACCGAGTCATCCTCTCCACCGTTTTCCCCGTCCTCGTCGCTATCAGCGCCCTGGACTTGGTCATGGCCTTGACTTTCTTTTTGAACCTTTGTCTCGCTAGCGCAGGTACTCGCAGTACTTTGGAACCGCTGCTCCAGTTTCTGCAACATCTTCAATTCCGATGTCACGTTTGACCGAAACTGGCGCACCTCGACGAGTTGCGGATTGCGCAGGGTGCTCTTCAATAGATTCTGCAGCTCGTCGACTTCGGCGAGGATATCGAGGCATTGTTGATGCAGACGCTCGGAGGTTTTAGAACTGGGCTGGATCGGGAAGGGAATGTAATTCTCCAAGGGTAGGGGTTTGCGTGGGGATATTGGAGTTTCGTCGAGGCTGGCGGGGTCTTGCGCCATTGTGGAACGTGGGATTCTCGGGAGGATGAAAGGGTGTTATGTGTTGTTTTTGATTGATGATGGGTTGGATTGCATGGAGGGAATTGGGGAGGTGTTTTATTTGGCTATTGGGGAATTGGAGGAGTATTCGAGGTTGGTTCGTAGGCGCGTGTGCTCTGGCTTTGTTTTGTGCCTGGTGGAGTGCGGGGCGGGATGCGATATGCTTCTCTTATCGGATAGAGGTTCAGGGCGGGAACCTTCCAAGGTTTGATTATAACGAATAGGAAGAGTCGTGATTGATTTTATGGGCAGTTGAGTTAATATAAACCAAAGACTGGGCCATATAGTAGGATAAATACAAGTGGGAAATTCATAGCGGAGATGAGGCTCTGTATGACTATGACTCAAGCAGTTAACAAGACCCGCAGCACCGATCTATGGACTTCGGGCGGAATCGGCCAAAGACACACTACACCAGTCATTATCGAAACAGCATACCTACTAACTTAGAAGAGGAGTCACAATCTTGTGTGCATCTAAATTTCCAAACATTGATATTTGTACAGGCTGTCAAGGACTATTTGATTTCAGCAGCTAGGCGAATCATCTCACTGCAACAAGCTATTCCAAGTATATTTCGAGGGGTCAACATACAAGCCAAGCCAGGTCGATCCAGGTGTATCAAATTCCCATCACACAAACAAAAAAGAAAGGGAAACCAACGCCGTGACATGCATGAAACTCGAGTTAGGCCCTGGGCAGGTGACAATTTTCCCAGGAAATGCTCGATTGGCCCCAGTCGATGAAGACAGGTTGCTAGCCCAAGACAATCCGAGTCATGATCCATTCTACTGGGTTAGTCTCTGTCTTTCGCTAGAGTTACGAGGAGATTCGTCAGCATCCGACCATTTGTCTCCATCCTCGCCAACGGCGAAGATTGTCTCCTCATCGAGGGAGGCGCGCCGGTTTGACGCCGAGACTGGCTTGGGGGGCACGGGCGACAAATCGCGACGGCCCATGGCAGCGGAGCTGCCAGGGTACTCGGGAGGAGCATCCAAGGGATCCTCCTCGTCAAGACCACTGCCGAAAGAGCGAATCTCGAAACCGTCGTCATCTTGCGCGAGCTGTAAGAAGTTGTCAGTATGCCACTTTCACCCCAAATTTTTCAGATAATAAACCACATACCTCGTCACTCATGGCGAAGCGTCGGTTGTTCGCGGTTGGTCGCCAGAGGTAAGCAACAAACGCGATGTCGAAAAGGTAGACGAGGTTGAGCCAGCCATCTAGCACGAACCAGCGCGTCTTCCAATGCTCCGGGACAAAGCTGGCCTCACTGCGGCCAGCGAACGCAAAGGAGTTGATGAAGAAGAAGCCGAAGATGACAATGATGCTACCGAGGATACACCACCACAGCTTCTTGTACATCATCGCCTTGGTCTTCTGCTTACGATCGATGAGGTCCTTCATGGTGGCGTTGAGCGAGTTCAATGTCCAAACATAGAACGCCGTCAAGGTACCAGCCAGAGGCAGAACGATCAGGAGAACCATCGGACCGGCACCTTCGGGGGTGATGGACAAACTAGCGATCGAGTAGACCATGGCAAAAATGAAGTGGGCAATGGCCAGAATACGGACATAGACCATAGTCCGACCCAGAGAAGGCTTGACCACACCGTATCCCATGCATACAATGAGAAGCAGGAAGAAGGAAAAGGCATTACGGCCAGCATTGAGAATGGCAACAATAATCATCAATGCCTTAGCCATGGTGTTCAACCCATGTCGGTTTTGATAATCTAGAAGGGGAAAAGGTCAGATCGCAGGACAAAAAGACTCCCAAAACAAATGGCATACCATAGAAGCCCCAGGTCATCAGCTGCTCAACAATCAAGAACACAAGGATCGCAGTAATGTAGTTCTGAACAGGCACTGTTCATAGTTAGCACATGTGTCAGCCAACGGACTGGCTATTGCCTTACGAATATCGTGGCGGTTTTGAACATATAGGAATGCCCAGAACCTAGAAACATGTCAGCATTTCACTTCTGTAGTATAGCGAGTCCAATGTCCACATACATTCCAACAACAGCATACACAATCGTCAGAGCCCCGTAGAATGGTAGCTTAGCGATTTGTGCAGCGGGAAGCTCGCCGTACGAGTTACGGAAAGTAACCACCGCATTATAATCCTCCCCAGAGTATGCGTAGGTGCTGACGCAGTAGAAACCAGTCTTTTTCACCGGGTACTTGATGGCATCCGGGTTGTCCAGGTGGATGGCTTTGGAGATAATCGGGCTTTGAGAGGCATCGGTAGCGTTTTTGGTAAGAATGAAAGAGCCCACATCTTCTTGTGCGCAAAGCTTCGCGTCCACGGCCGCCTCGTCGCAAATGGTATCCTTCATCTGTTGTGTATTCTGTCAGTTCCCACTTCTGCCTGGATGTGCGACTCGGGGGCGTACTTCAGCATCATCAGATCGGTACTGGCCAATCAATTCTTCGTCATTCCATTCAAAGATCACCAAACTCGCGAGAGGATCTCCCTCCTGGTTCTCGGCTTTGGAGAATTTGACCAAGATAAAGGGGTCGACACTTCCGCCCCATGCCTTCCGACTATACATCCCTGAGCATCGTTGTCGGTGCGCCTCGTCGGATTTCTAGGATACAAGCATGGTCAGAATTTCATCATTCAAGTATGGAGAAATCGGCTCTAGCGACAATGCGATGCCACTCACAATTTCCACATCATTAGCAAGGACGGAGCCTGCAAGTAGGGCCGTAAGGCCGAGTGTCCGGAGCCAGCCCTTCATCGCGACCGTAATAAAGAAGCAAGCAAGGCTCCAGAATTCGGAGAAGAGAGCTATTCAAGACCACGCCGCATCCAATATGCGCCGAATGATAGTTTGAAAGGGAAGGGTGTCTTTCAGGGCAGATCCACCGAAGCTCGTCCGGAACCGTCGAGCTCAATTGCGTGGCCTGAAAAGCCCGGGGAAGCCGTGCGTGGAATCTTACCTAAGCCGCCCGCCCGCCGCGGGCACCGCCACCATCTACTTTTTTCTTGAAACTTTTGGATATCGGCGATCTTGCGCAACAAATCACAGTTGACTACGCAGCAATGCCGGCTAAGGAGTTGGCACGTCCTTGTATGGACTGTAAAGATGCAGAAGCTATCTTGGATACCCGAAAGAGGCAGTTATGTGGGTATGCAACGCAATATCAACCCCTCTATGTTGTCCATCTGGCAGAGTACACAGAGTACAGAGTACTAAAAGCTTCTATAGAAACTGTTTCAAGCGGTTCGCGGGCCACAAAGTCCTTATGCGCATGTCCAAATATAAAATGAAAAAGGCAAATCGCAAAATACCCAAACTACTGCTCCCACTCTCCCTCGGTGTCTCCTCCATAGTTCTGTTGCACATCATCAACGACGATATTGAACGCCAACTCGCCAAAACGTTTGTCAATGTCGGTTTTGAACTCAATATACTTGTTGTCG
This sequence comes from Penicillium subrubescens, assembly GCF_028828155.1. NCBI lineage: Eukaryota > Fungi > Ascomycota > Eurotiomycetes > Eurotiales > Aspergillaceae > Penicillium > Penicillium subrubescens. The sequence continues at coordinate 3,004,619 of NW_026643160.1, read as the reverse complement.
ATCCATCAACTATCCTCGGCCCAGACGCCAAATATGACCAGGCTTATGAGGCTGTCACAAAGGCTTTCCCGAAGCTTACATTCACCCGCTTGCCATTCCACAGTGTCTTCGAGTACGTGCCGGATATGAAGGAGATTATCCAGGAATATGCTGGTTCAACATTTACCGATGATGAGTCACGGTCAAACGAGGATCGTCTCACGGTGTTCCGCGCTGCGATCGCTACGGCTACCTCCAAGGCCGACCTCGACTCGGTATTGTTGACCAGACTTGTTGTTGGATATGCCAAGAGTCTTGACTGCGAGACTGTGATTTGGGGTGACTCGGACACTCGTCTTGCGGCGAAGACACTCGCTGGTGTTGCGAAAGGCCGTGGCGCCTCGTTGACTTGGTCAGTCTCCGATGGCATGTCTCCTTGGGGTGTGACCTTTGATTTCCTGCTCCGAGATCTATCTAAGCCTGAGCTTGAACAGTTCAAGAGCGTTTGTGATGAGCTTTCGGAAATCATTGTCCCTGATGAGCCCATTTCGGACAACGTTTTGACGAAGAACCTGTCAATTGATGAGCTCATGATGCGCTACGTTCGGACGCAGGGCGAAAAGTATCGTGGTGTCATGGCGAATGTGTCCAGAACTGCCAACAAGCTCGAGTCTACCACCGCATCGGATGACGCTCTATGCCCTTTATGTGGAGGACATGTTGGGAATGTCAAGGGTAATTCTGGAGTCACTGTCGCCAACCAATCCAGCGACAACTACAGTTCCAAGTTCTGCTACGGATGTATGAGGTCTCGTCCAGAAGCCACTTTCTGATTAAATTATTATGGGAGATGCGCTATGGGAACCAAATCGAGAAACCCAATCTGCAGCCGTCATAACCTGAGCCTGTCCTCATCAGTCCGAAAGGGTATCTTGAAGTCGTCAATCTTGCTTGGGGGTCCTTGGGGGCATTTCAATCATCTGCCTCTCTCCAGGTCCTCCTCCCGCTGGCGCGACCCGCCAAACCACCGGCTGGAACCACGATTATCACGGGACTTCTTTGCACGCGGAGGCCTGGTTGGCTCGCTGGTGGCATTGTCTGCGCGTCGGGTTCCTGACATCGCATGCTCGCGATAATCAGGCGGCGAATTCTCGATTACGCCACGCTCCTGCTTGTCCCACTCCTCCGGAAGACTGTGGTCAACTATTCGTTCCTCTTGTCTGTTTTCAATTCCTGGAAGGTCCTGTCGTCGAGCCTGCTTCTTGAGTGTCTTGGCACCCTTCTCGCGCAGATGTTTTTCTAGGATGACAGCATTCCTGGTATTGCACTTGTACACAGCATCTGCAATGTCGCCAACGAAGGGAACCAAGCCGATGAAAAAGTCGACGATCACGTTAATCAACATCATCATGCGCAGACGGGATGGGAGTCCACCATCGATCTCCTCGCAGTTTCTCACCACCATCAAGGCAAGCGCGGCGTCTCCGGCATCTCCGATGCTATCGAAAGGCGATCGGTTAGTTCTTGGTATTTGTGGGAGCACGTTGTTGCAGCCGAGACTTACAAGGGAACGAGACCAATCACGCTACCCCAGCCAAAGCGAACTCCACACAGGTTGAACAGAGCATAGTCGAGTCGGTACGCTCTGCGTTTGACCTGAGTGAGAATTTTGGCATCTTTCTCCGATAAACCAGGGGGGTAGCCTTGCGACGCCTTTGCGTCTTCTTTCCAAATGCTTTCCCGAGACGTGACGCAGGGACTTCTTCGAAGTAAGGGTCCTAGTGAGCGAGACGTGACGTTAGCTCAACTATATCCATAGTCGTGCTAGCTTTTAAATCCATAAACATACCTCAGTTCCAAAGTGGTTCCTCGCAGACTCGGCGAGAACCCTTTTGCCAACCAGAGACCAGAGTACACCAGACATTTTTCGCGTAGTGTTGGAAAAATAGCTTGTGGGGTGACACCGTGTAGGTAGGTGTATGGGATCGAGGGCGGAGCTGAAAGATATACTTTGTCAAGGGGGACAAAAATAGAATGTTGGGCTTTCCTATTTTTCACGAGGGCATTAAAGGGGTTGGAAGTCCAGGCGACTGTGGCTTTCAATGGAGCCAGTAAGGTAAATCATGAAGCGCACGGAGAAGCAGAAAAACAAAGTCAACTGGGTGAGATCTCGGTGTTTAAAGGCACAACGTCATTCCCCAGCATTTAAATTGCGACGCGCCAAAAGCCTGGCACATGCGCCGATCGTTGTGGCGCACGGGCCAGCTGCACCGCCACATTTCTACCCGACGCCACACCTTTCCTGAGTCAGCCGATCGTCACTTTGGGCTGTTCCAACTACCTTGCGCCTGAGCTGTCCGTTTCCCTCTCCCCCCGATTGGCGCTTTGTCTCCTTCAACTCGTCTTCGCAGAGCCATACGACTCTGATCTCTTCTCATTACCTTGCCACCCACGTTACTGGGCCGCTGCACTCGCCCTGTAAGCTGCTCCTCTTGTGTTGAGCCGTGTCTCTTCCCGCGGCCCGAGCAAGCGTCTGGATTCGGTCGTTCCCATTGAAATGCGAAGCTCCATCGACCAATATGACCGAATCAAAGATGCAGCTAGAAGACTGTGAGCGTCTAATAGGATCCTTCTTCGTGATATTCATCTCTAACGTGATGCCGATCGACCTGAACAGGGCTGGATGATCTATGCGTCCGTTTCATCATTAACCTACCACATGAAGAGCTTGAATCCGTCGAGCGAATCTGCTTTCAAGTTGAAGAAGCACAATGGTTCTACGAAGATTTTATTCGACCTCTCGATCCCGCGCTACCCTCACTTTCCCTCAAGGCATTCAGCTTGCGCATCTTCCAGCACTGTCCCCTCATGTCACAATGGTCCCACTACCACCACATGGCCGCTTTCTCCGAGTTCCTAGCATACAAGACCAGAGTTCCAGTTCGTGGCGCAATTCTGCTCAATGAAGAGATGGACTCTGTTGTTTTGGTGAAGGGCTGGAAAAAGGGCGCCAACTGGAGTTTCCCACGAGGTAAAATCAACAAAGGCGAGCCTGACTTGGACTGTGCGATTCGAGAAGTCTATGAAGAAACTGGGTTCGATGTCCGTGCAGCCAATTTGGTGAAGGACGAAGATGCCGTTAAGTCCATCGAGGTCACTATGCGAGAGCAGCATATGCGACTCTTCGTCTTTCCTGGTGTCCCCCGCGATACACATTTCGAGCCCCGTACCCGCAAGGAAATCAGCAAGATTGAGTGGTACAAGTTGTCAGAGTTGCCGACTCTCAAGAAGAACAAGCAGCACGACGAGGGGATGGCTGTGGCCAATGCTAACAAGTTCTACATGGTTGCGCCATTTTTGCATCCGTTGAAAAAGTGGATTGCTCAGCAGAAGAGATCTGCCGCAAAGGACCAGACAGGCCTGAAGCCACCCTTGCAAACTGAGGGCTATGCATCTGTAGATGCGGCTCTTTGTCTGGCCGACTTGCCTGCCTACGGAGGCGGAGCTAGCGATCTCCCAGAGGTTGACGCGATGCCACCGGCTGCAGACGTTTCCTCGCATATTAAGCAGCTGCTCAAGATCGGTGGAGGTCTCCCTAAAACAGTTCAGCCGGAAACTTCTCCCTCTGCTCAGCCACCTGCTGTAGATCAGATGAAGTCAAATGCCCTTCTGACACTTCTCAGGACCGGCTCTCAGGGCACTGTTCCCCAGGTCCAGAAAGAAACTGTGGCTCCTCAAACGTCGATTCCCTCTGGCTTACCTACTACTCAGCAAGCTCACCTTGCACCCAATTTCTTCCCTGGATTCCCTCAGCAACAGCAGCACATGGCGCCATCCAATTTCAACATGCAGCAAATCTCCGTGCGGCACCTACCTGGGCAGCAACCGGGTATCTCCCAACGTGCTATGCACACTGTTCACCACCAGCAATTTCCTAATTCCGGGCAGCCCGAGCTGCCAGGTTCTTCTGCTATGCCCCCATTCCCTCAAATGCCACACCCGAGCTATCATAGCCTACACCCTCAGTCTCCTCCTTCCAATATTACGCCTGCTAGGAATGTCGTTGCTCCATTCCAACAGACCGGAGACCCTCAATTCTCCCAGCCGGCCCAGCCTTCTCAGGCTCCGGGTGCCATTGTACCGCCAGCTAGCAAGCTACCTCCCCCAAGGCTTACTAGTCACTCGCTCGCGCTTCTTGGATTTTTCAAGGATGGGAGCAAAACCCCTATGACTCCCCATGCCGCTCCAGTTCCCGTTCCTGCGCCTGTCCCCGCACCCGCACCTGCACCCGGTCCTAGCCAAGAGCGCAAGACTTCTCTCCACCAGGACAGTCTGTTGAATTTGTTCAAAGGCCCAAAGGGCTCGCCTGCATCTCAACCTGTGGAATTGCTAGGTCAGCCTATCCGGGCAGCGCCACCTGCAGAGAGACAGATTCTTCAACGGCCGCCATCACAGGTGGGACCTCACCAGCAACGCGGTCCTGCCGCATCAAAATCTCAGATTGGTGTGGCTCATCCTCCGGCCACTGTCTCTGGTCCTTCCAACGTCCCCCAGTTCGAGCAGAGTCCAAAGTCAAGGACTAAAAGGATGGCAAATGGATCGAATCGCAGAAGCAATTCGCACCGTCGGGAGCAACCACA